>NC_138202.1:205376884-205735470 GCF_964194415.1 Vipera berus
AATAGAATTCCTCTTCCAGGACCTTCCAGGGCAACTAGCTCAAGAGCTAGGAGGAGGGAATCAGACGAGAATACCTCCAACAGGAAACTAACCTGTTTCTGGTTCCACAAAGCTCAGGGCTTCCCACTTCCTGTCCATTGCAGGGACCTTCCTCCTCCATTACATCTAAGCCAGAAGTCACCCATTTGGTCCTAAACGCCCTAAAGAGAATCGTGTGTGTGGAATCATGAGGATGGCTGCCAGGCAGAGAGAGATGTGACTTCCATAACAGAAATGGATATAATTGTAATGTTGCTTTTTTACTTTTACTTGACTAGTAAACATAGATTGATGGAGGATGACATCACAGGAATGTTGCTCCTGTGGCCTACATGGCTTGTGGTGCCCTGGATAATTGCAACGGTAACCCCTCAGTGATCTCCTCTTATAATAGACATTATATACTGACCTACAGGCATACAAACAGAACCTATCATACACTTCAAGGTGCCGAACAGGACATATAATTGAAGAGGACATATAATTTAAGCCAAATCATATATCACATCTAAGGAATCACTGCAAGGACCTCAACTAGATCTCCCAAGAAAGCAGAACTCTTGAAAAAGGCATTGTTTCAAAAAGAACTTTTATTGAGAGTTAGTGATAGCAGGAAGGCAAAGCAAGGTTACATCAAAAAGCCTTTTCCAGGTCTCCTCCCACCAGTGTCCAACAGTCTGTTTGAAATCCAGCCAGTCCATAGGTACCAGGTTGTTTTGAGAACCTAGTGAATTAGTGCCGTTCTCAAGGGCTCTCTTGGTTTTCCCAACAGTCCCAGGCTCTGTCGTCTGGAGATAAGACGGATGTTTTCATGCCACATTCTTTTCACATGGAGAGAGAGCAAAGCAGAGCAAGGCAAACACATCCCCCACCAACAAGGCCCCCCTCCCAACAGAATGGCAGTCCCCAAAAATGAATACATAGGCATAAGCAAAAAACAATAGCAAATCTATTTGAGGAGTCCTGACAATCACCCAATATTTTTCCATAAAAGTACATACATATATACACATATCCACCCCAAGATTTCCTTTCCCTTAAGGTTAAATAATGTTACACAAGGTGCAAGAGGGTTAGAAATATTAAATGAGGAAAAGGTAGACAAGAAGAGACAAAAAAAGGAAATCTATATCTAGCTTACGCCTTCCTTTCACTATAGCCTTCTTTATCTTCCTATCTTACAAATCATTACAGCATTTACTGTATCAATTACC
This sequence comes from Vipera berus, assembly GCF_964194415.1. Lineage (NCBI taxonomy): Eukaryota > Metazoa > Chordata > Lepidosauria > Squamata > Viperidae > Vipera > Vipera berus. The sequence goes on from NC_138202.1 coordinate 205,378,138, forward strand.
AATTCACGCAGTGCATTCTGTTCTTCAAACATCCCAAACTCTCTCTGAGGCTCTCCTTTCTATCCAACCATGATTTTTCTCATTCTTCCTGTTCCTCTCAATTGCTTCTTTCTTTCTTTCTTTCCTTCTTTCCTTCCTTCCTTCTTTCTTTCTTTCTTTCTTTCTTTCTTTCTTTCTTTCTTTCTTTCTTTCTTTCTTTCTTTCTCTTTCTTCTTTTCTTTTCTTTTCTTTTTTCTTTTTTTGTAGTTCAGTTCTATTTGTTATCTTTGGCCCATTTTCATCTATTACTCCAACCATGATTTTACTCCAACCATGATTATCCAACCATGATTTTTCTCATTCTTCCCCTTCCTCTCAATTGCTTCACTCTGTCGTGATGTATTTCTTCCTTCCTTCCTTCCTTCCTTCCTTCCTTCCTTCCTTCCTTCCTTCCTTCCTTCCTTCCTTCCTTCCTTCCTTCCTTTCTTTCCTTTTTTGTAGTTCAGTTCTATTTGTTTTGTATTCAGCCCATGTTCATCTATTACTCATTCAGTCTTTATCTTTTCTTGGTTTAGCCCACACTCTTAAGTTCACCATTCCGCCTGTATTTAATTTCCTCTGTTTTTTTCTTAACATATTCAGTTCTCCTATCAAAAAGTAGATAGAAGTGCCAATTTTTTTCACCGTCATTTTTGGATATTCATTATTTGCAAATGGTTGCAAGTTACTTACTATCTTTCTACAGGTAGTCCTCGACTTACAGCAGTTCACTTGGTGACCATTCAAAGTTTCAAGGCACTGAGAAAAGTGACTTATGACCGTTTTTTACACTTACAACTGTTGCAGCTTCCCCATGGTCACGTTATCAGAATGCGGATGCTTGGCAGCTGGCATGTATGGTTGCAGTGTCTCGGAGTCACGTGATCACCTTCTGCAAACTTCTGATGAGCAAAGTCAATGGGGAAGGCAAATTCACTTAACAACCATGTTACTATCGTAACAACTGCAGTGATTCACTTAACAATTGCGGCAAGAAAGGTTGTGAAATGGGCTAAAATTCACTTAACAACTGTCTTGCTTAACAACAAAAATTTTGGGCTCAATTGTGGTTGTAAGTCAGTCGAGAAGTACCTGTACTAGCATTTGTACATTTGAATTTTATATTCAGTTTCCTATCTTTCATTCTATTCAGAAACATTATTCCAAATGCTGGTTCTAATTATTTTCCCACTGATCTCTAACTTTCAATCATTCACGGAATTTTCCCTATCAAACATATAGTACTGTAACTACGATTCATTAATTTTCAAATCCATGCTCCATACTCCTTGCTGCATCATTCAGCCTAGCTTACATTTGCTGCAAATTACATTTCCTGTTGTCTACACATATAATTAAACATAGATCACATCCTGTCTATCACATATCTAATACCACCTAATGTTCCGTGTACATTTACCCATAAATACATTAAACAACCAAGATAATTCCATACTTTTGTCTTAAAAAGGTAAAAGGTAAAGGTTCCCCCGCACATGCGTGCTAGTCGTTTCCGACTCTAGGGGCCGGTGCTCATCTCCGTTTCAAAGCCGAAGAGCCAGTGCTTGTCCGAGGACGTCTCCGTGGTCATGTGGCCGGCATGACTAGACGCCAAAGGCGCACGGAACGCTGTTACCTTCCCACCGTAGTGGTCCCTACTTTTGTCTTACTCCTCACTAAAGGTTGAACGATTCATTAGGCATTCCATTTCTTATCATGCATGTTTTACTTGCACCATATGCCACTTTTAGCACATTCAGCAACTACATTTCAACTCCATATTCGCACAAATTGATTGACTGATCAGGTGGTATCAAGCTGGTGTCTTCTCTTATTAACCACATAGCTTTTCTCCATGGTGACCTGTCCCAAACCTGATCTTTCAGGTCTTCCAATAGTGCACTCATGACTACTGTAACTGAGTCCAATCACCTTGCCACTCTTTATCTTCTTCACATTCCTTCTACCTATCCCAGCATTAGCGCATTATTTCCCCAATTTTTAAAACCACACTCTTCTGTTAATTCAGCTCCCTTAATATATATTTAGCATGGAGATTGAATAAATAGTAAAACCTTACCTTACTCTTCCATCAACCTGGAGCCAGTCTGTTTCACCATGTTCTGTCTGTGCCGTGACTTATTTGCACAGACCATAATTCAATCCTATTCACATTTGTTCATGAGGTTTTGCTACATCAAAAGACATCCCAAAAAACTTTCCCAGATCATTCATGCTTTTCTCAAGAACCTGATTCCAGTGACAAGAACACTTCAACGCCTATTGTTCATACTCTTGTACCTTGTCAATCTTCAACAGAAAGTGAAGGCTGGAGGATTTTGTTCTCTTGAAATTTCCTTTGAGCTTCAGTTTTTAACTAGAGGTCATTTGATAATTCGGGAGGCTGCTGTTTTCACCATAGTGGTAAATATGAAGGTGGCTGGATTTCACTGGGACTGGTGGAATGGTCACTCAACATCACCTTGTATGATTGATTGTCACTGATTTTGCCCATCTGTCCCTGCTAAGCAGAGGTAATCTGATGGGACAATTCTGGCATTTAGAATCATTTTGAACATGAAACGGGTATAGGAGTTATTACTAAAGGTGGCAAAGTTCTGAAGGGAAGCAATAGAAGGTTGAAAACAGGCAGCTGATCATGGAAGCGCACTCTGGTGACACATCCCATTGAGTTCAACCAAGACAAGCCAACCTAATTTCTATTTGTATGGTACCAGTCATCTCTGCACATTTATGGAACTTTGTGTGCTTTACCTATCAATGTGAATCAATTATGATAGTCATTATTACTGTAGCAATGAATCTCTTTTTGGGATAACCCGAATATAAGGGGTTTTTTGTGTTGTTTGTTGGTTTGATAGGTTCCTATCCTGCATTATTCTCACAGAGCTAAAAGAGGCCATTATGATTCTTCTCCCCATTATTTTATCCTCACTATAATCATTCAACAAAGGTTGGATTTAGAGTTTCAGGTAGCCCTCAACTTATTAACACAGTCGAGACCAAGATTTTTCATCACTAAACAAGACTGTTGTAACCTGAGTTGCAGCCAACTGTACAACTGTTTTTGCCACAGTTAAGCAAATCACTGCAGTTCTTAAATAAAATCACACAGTCAACAAGTGAATCTGGCTTTCCCCACTGAATTTGCTTTGTTAGAAGGTTGCAAGAGGTGATCATGTGACCCTGGGAGGCTGCTACCATTGTAAATACATCCCAGTTGCCAAGCGCTCCCATTTTGATTGTGTGAGTGTGGCGATGCTGCCACGGTTTGTAAGTGCAAGGACCGGTCATAAGTCACTGTTTTCATTGCCATTGTAACTCTGACTGGCTGCTAAACAAATAGTTATAAGTTGAGGATGACCTGTAATGACTATTCTAAACCTCTCAGTGAGCTTCATGGTTGAGTGGGGACCTCAGTCTGAATCTGCCCAAAATGTGGTCCTCGCACTTCAACCATTGTGCCTTAATGGTTCTCAGAAACATGTTTTGTTTTTCCTGGTGGAAGCTGCTTTTTACCTTCAGCAAAACCCAGGCTTCCTTGATGAACTGGGACTCTTTGTTTATTTTGGGAAGGTGTGTGTGTGTGTGTGCCTGCATTTGTGTTATTTCATCAGTAAACATCTTTGGATTCAGCTCATCACAAACATAACATTTTACATGCGCACTATAGGTATACTGAGTATGCCAAACATACAAGCTGACAGTATCATATCACTTAGCTGGAGCTCCATTTTGCAAAAGGACAAGATGTAAATTAAATAAAGGGATAAATTCACTTTAATGCACAGAGCTAATGGTTTAATTAGCTCTTTATGTCTGAGTCTTATCTCTGAATACACTCTGGTAGAAAAGAAAGTTGTCAGAATATTAAGCTGGGAGATATTTTATCATTTATCCATGGCAACTATCTCTTGTGCAACCTAATACTGAACTAAGAATAATATTTTTGTACTCCATTCTCAACGTGTGTCTCTGAGGAAAAAACTGCTATTTCTCATCTATTCTCATTACAGTACTCAGTTGAGTTTGTTTTCCTTCGGGGAATGACTGTAACATCTCTCTTGTAATTAAGCCTATGTGTGACTCCAAAAGAAAAAAGAAAAAGAAAAAAAGAACCCACCAAAACCAAAAAACCTCACACATAGAAATGTGAGATAATTCACTGTTCCTGTGCAACATAACATAATGAGTTCTAAAAGTGGCTGTTCTTGCCATGCTTTAAAAAAAACTAATTTAGTTTTATTATAGTTTGTCAACAGCCTGATTTGATCCAAAGTGCCTGCCTCACATCTGGAATAGACACTTCTGGAATCAATCAATGCAAATCAGCTTATCTGTTTTCCAAAGCAGATAAAAAAATTATCATAATTTGCCATTCAAAGTGAACAGGTGGGTGAGTTTAAACAGGACAATAAATAACCCTTTCAGCTTAATATGGGCTCATGGGTCATCTAAAAGCAGGCATGTCTAACCCATGGCCCATAAGCTGCCGTGTGGCCCTGGGCAACTAGTAATGCGACCCCACAAGATTGCAAACTTTTAACATTATTGTGTGGTTTGTATACATTAACTATATCGTCTATGTTATATGCAGACCAAGACAATTCCTCTTCACTCACTGCGGCCCAGGCAAGCTAAAAGGTTGGATACCCGTGAACTGAAGCAAAGCACATTTCACCAATTGGGATGGTATTGCTGAAGAAAAAAACTGAGGCTCAATAAAGGGCCAAAAGCTTTACCATGAAAGGTTATGCTTGAACCGAAAAGGGGTGGCCGGTCCTCTAGTGAGATATATGGATTGTCTCTCTTGGACCATTGGAGAATCATACTTGGCAGTTGATAAACTATACTTTTGCATCGTTACGATTCTTGTATCTTTTACTGAAAGGGCTTTATTGTTTGCAACTTATTTTGGATGTTTTCATTTTGTTGTTAATTGCAGTGAGACATTTGGGATTATGACACTCTTAAAAACTAACATACCAACAAAAAGATGCCACCCTACTTAACCTGCTGGATCGCAGGACCGTAACATAGCCATCTGACTATGCCCAAGATGTGGTTTCTGATAAGGTTGCTGCAGTGTATGCTCTTAAAGGATACACGGAATGTCAGCAGAGCAGGGGGCTGGACAGCTCCAGGCTATAACCGCTTTTGGCGGGAAAGCCTGAATAGAGCTAGTCGTTGACAGCCCCAGGGCATGGTCAGCTCTGGCGGGAAGCCAGGGTTTAAATCCATTGGCCACCTGCACTGGCGGGAAGCCCAGGTTTGAATCTATTGGCTGCGATTCACCTGGGCAGGTATAAAGAGACGCCAGGTAACCCCTTTGCTTCAGCTTCATTCCTGATCAAATAAAGAAGTACTACCCAGCTCAAGTGTCCGTCTCTCTGTGGGACCACACGACATTGCAGTTGTCAAGGCCCCTTCATTATAAACCAGCCAGTTGGAGCAAGTCTTATCACTAGGAAATTCTGCATAACCACTAGATGGGAGTTGCACAGTACTAAATGTCAATTTGCCACCACCCACCAAACTGACATCAGGTTCCATGCAATTCCCATCTAGTGATTATGCAGAGTTTATTAGGGATAAGAACCACACAGACTGCATTTCAGTGGGTTATAATGAAGAGGCCTTGGCAGTCTTACCAGAAACCACATCTTGGGCATAGTCAGATGGCTGTTATAGTCCTACGATCCAGCAGGTTAAGTACAATGCCATCTTTTTGTTGGTATGTTAAGTTTTTCAGCAAGCTTTTTTTCCTCACCCTTAAGGTAAGTATTAAGAATATTCTGGGGTTCTTTTCCCAGTAGCCAAGTGGCTGATTTATTACCCCGGTGACTTAGGATCCCAGGGACTAATTTCAGAACCGTAAATCTACTTTTCTGTCTAAGATAAGACTAGCGATTCCTGCTGTTCGGAGCTGAGTAAATAAACATTAAAATGATTAACCCAATATTTCTTTGCATACCTGGCAGCATCTTTTACAAGCTCTTTCTCTCCAAGAGCTCTTGTGTTTAGCAGAAGGCTATTCACCCTATTGATTTTTCCAGTTAATATAAATGAAAGCTAGAAGGCTTTCTACGAAAGAACTGCCTTTGAAAAAGGAACACAGAGCAGCTCTCCTTAATCCCCCTGGTATTATGCAGCCATTGCTTCTGTCAGAAAGGCTGAGAAAGAGATGTCAGACCAGGGTGGCCAGCTAGATAGCAGCCAAGGATGGTGGGTCACAGCAGAGAGGAAAACTTAATGCTAGATTGTGTCTGCTGAGCTTATCAATAGACTAAGGAGATTCTCAGTCATCCCAGTCATGGTTGTCCCCAAGGTGCTTTTTCAAAAGGCAACTGGACTTTCTTTAGAAGAAAAAAAAGCAAGTCGCCTGTTGAAAAAGCATCTTTGGGAGGTATCACAACCACAGCACCCAACCCTCTTCTGACTGGTACACTGGGGTTGTGCTGTCCCAAAGTAGAAGGCTTAGCTAAGACAGAGAAGGATTAAAAACTCAAATATTTCATGTAGCTGAATATAAATTCAATTAATAACCTCATGTGATTCTCCAAATAATTATTCTCTCCTTTTTTTCATATTAAACATCCCAACTTGGTAGCAACTTTCATAAGTACTCTGGAGGCCTCATCCCTTTTTTTGGGGGGGGGGGTGAGAAGATGTGGCTGGGTGCAGGATGTGCACTGCAGGGTTAAGGGCTGAATTACATATATATATATATATATATATATATATATATATATATATATATATATATATATATATATATATATATATATATATATATATATATATATATATATATATATATATATATATATATATATATATATATATATATATATATATATATATATATATGTATTATACCATGTTCTACCACTTCAGTTTGAAAGTGATGGTACCCTGACAAAATTGTTTCTGTACAGGAAATGCAAAGCTATGCCTACTTGACCACCTAAAAATGGGAGTTGGGAGAAGTGGCCCTTTGGAAGAATAGTTACGAAGGAAATAGCTCGCTATTAATTGCAAGTTGAGCTATCGGAGCTTTTCATATTTCAGAGATGACAAGCACTCATTGATCTCTGACGAGCATGTTCTCCTTATAGGGAATATAAAAGCAAAAGAAAAGATAGTCTGCTGAATGTTGAAACAAACATTTAGAAGCCTTCAATAACCCATTGTGCTATAGTTTGCAAATCAGCTAAACTTTTGTAGCTTGTCTAAATAATTCAACTTTAAATAAGCTTCACCGTTATGGCAAAACCCATTAAGGTTTATCGTTGATCCTTGGCTGCAAAAGGATATTGGAAAGCCCTGAGCAGAATATCGTAAACACTCCTTATCTTGGGTAACTGAAAATAGTTGCCTATGCTCTCAATATCCTAAGCCAGCAATGAACAGACTTTAGGCTTCTTAGATCTACTATATTGACTTGGACTTAAAAGGAAGTGAATGAAGTGCTTATAATACAGATGGAATTAAGGGCAGATATGTGCTTTCTGCCTACTCCCAGCTTGGACAACTGCCAATCTGGGAGGGCAAAAAAGCGATGACATAATCCGTCTGCTGCCGTAATAGCAACCTCCACTAGATGTCTATGGAGATTCTCAATCATCCAGGTCATGGTTGTCCCAAAGGTGCTTTTTCCAACTGGACCTTTATTTTTTTGGGGGGGGGTTTCTTTGAAAACATTTTGCCTCTCATCCAAGAAGTTTCTTTAGTTCTAACCAGTGCTTTTTTTGTAAAAGAAAAAGGTGCCGGAACTCACACATGTCATACAACCCACCTTGCCTACCCTACAAGGTTCCATCCAAAAAAGGTGCCGGAACTCCGTTCTGAGCGTTCTATGAGAAAAAAAGCCCTGGTTCTAACTGGTGGGCAATGATTCAGCAGTCAGCATTCAGAATTCAGCAGTCCACCTGCACCTGACAGAAAAAAGCCATTCCCCTGAAAACAGCAAAGTCCACATTCTGGACAGAGAGGACCTCTGGCTTGAAAGAGAAGTCAGAGGCCATCTACGTTAAAATTGAACAGCCCTCTCTCAACAGAGGGGGAAGGGGTACACCACCCCTTACCTCCTGTTCACAGTGCAGCCCTTTCAGCAGTCCCAAGACGTTCCACGCTTCTTTGCATTCTGATTCAGGGACTCTGAGGTCACAGATTAGCCCCTAGTTTTAATGACTGGCTGTTTGCAGAGAGTATAAATCCCCTCCATTCCCCACCAGCTAGTTAGAACCGAAGAAGCTTCTTGGATGAGAAGTGAAAAATCAGAAAGTCCAGTTGTCTTTTTGAAAAGTCACTCATGTGCTCGTGACCTCCCGTTTAGACTACTGCAACGCTCTCTATATGGGGCTGCCCTTGAGGACCACTCGGAGGCTTCAGCTGGTGCAGAATGCTGCTGCGCGAGTAGTGATGGGGGTTTCCCGATACTCCCATGTAACACCTCTATTCCGCGAGCTGCATTGGCTTCTGGTTGCCCTCCGAGTGAGATTCAAGGTGCTGGTGATGACCTATAAAGCCCTAAATGGCTTGGGTCTGGGATATCTGAGAGAACACCTGCTGTCGGCATCAAGTTCCCTTCGTCCAGTGCGCTCCCACTGTTGTGACTCAGGGTCAGCCTGTGGGTTCGGCACCCGGCTCAGAGGTATCGGATGACTCAGATGAGGGGGAGGAGGTGTGTGTGGGTGACGAACCGGCTGATGATGGCTTGCAGGCTTGGCAGAGCTCCCAGCCGGGGACCTCCTCTCAGCTGCGTGAGCCCGATAGTGCGGAGGAGGATGACCCACAGCTGGCCCTGTTTAAGGACGCCCGACGCAGGAGGCAGTCGAGCAGGACTAAGCAGAAAAAGGCTGCGGGTCTCCTCGGGAGGAGGCACAGGGAGACCACGCCCTGAGCTCTCTATAAAAGGAGTGTTTGGGGAGGGGCTGGTTGCTGAAAGCAACTTTTCCGCTTGAGAAGACAAGCTCTAGTGTTTTTGTTATCTGCGTAATTAAATCTTGGCAGAAGCCTTTTAGCCTTGGACGCTTTCCAGTCTCTTCTTTTGAATAGGGGTTTGCTAGAAGAGGGCTGGTTCAGAACACCCACAGGGAGGGCCTTCTCAGGGTGCCGCCGGTAAGACTGCCGGCGGATAACACCCAGGGGGAGGGCCTTCTCAGTGGGGGCGCCTGCCCTCTGGAACCAGCTGCCCGTGGAGCTCAGGACTGCCCCCGACCTTCGTTCATTTCGCCGGGACCTGAAGACCTGGCTCTTTGAGCTCTCCGGCCCAGGCTGAGAATTTTTAACTGGGGTTTTTATTTTTTAGGGATTTAATCTAATCTTTTTAAATTGTTTTTAACTTTTGTATTGATTTGGTTTTAAATACCCTGTAAACCGCCCTGAGTCCTTCGGGAAATCCAATAAATAAATAATAAATAAATAAATAAAAGCACTGTGGGACAACCATGACCTGGATGACTGAGCTGCTCCAGAGACATCCAGAACCAATCATTTTTGTCAAGGTTTGGTGTCTGCCATCAATGAACACATAAACCAGTCATGAAAATAGCAACTTTATTACCATCTAATGAAAGGTCTATTTTTAATCTAGCCAACAATGTCACACTTAACAAAAGAGATGCATTTACAAAATCTGCGAGGTTCTATGCGCCCTTCAGAGAAACCATATGCTGCAGCATGTTCGTGCATTACAAAATGTTGGAAACTGTGTAATATAAATAGTATAAAAAGTATAAATAGAAAGGGGAATGACGGTCCTTTTCATTAGAACACACACTGGCAAGAATAGAAACAGCAGTCTCGTTTCCTTTATTTTTACCTCTTTTTCCCCACACAGAATCATTTGCCTTGATAAGTAGTTCAAATAAATACATGAAAATAAATTCTTTCTGCAGTACAGGAAATGAACTATGGACACACCCAAAAGTATTGGTACCCTTCCACTTTTTCCCCAAAGAATTCCAATTTGGGTGAAATAAATTGAAACTGATACATATAAATAGTATCCACAATTCTTTAATCCCTAACTCCATATTCCCTACTCCAGTTTGCTTCAAATGTTTTCTATAGCTCTAAATCAGGCTGAGTTGGGGAGGGTGCCTTAAATCTGTCCAGGGCACAATGACAGCAGATACTCTGTCTCAGTTGCAGCTCATGAATCCTCCAGCAGGATAATATCCCAAAACATACATCTAAATGACCAAGAACGTTGCATTGTTCTGAAGTGGCCTACTATGAATCCCAATAGAACTTTTATGGAAAGAGCTGAAACTTGTCACTGGGAGAAGGAACAAATTGCCAGTTGAGAAGTATAGAAATTCAGAGCTACAGAAAGCACTTGGTTGCAATTATTGCCTGAAAAGTGTACGCTATGAAATATTAGTTTAAAGGTATCAATAATTATATCCATGCCAATTTCATTTATTATTTTGTCTGCTTTGGTGACTGCTACTTAATTGTATCAGTTTCAACTTATTTCACAGCAAATTGGGGTCTTTGGGGAAAAGTGGAGGGGTAGCTATATTTTTCGCAATATCTGTTGGATGTTTGAATGGAGGAGAGACAGAGGACAGTTTAGATTAGAAGCTTTAAAATCGCCTTCCACAACCATTATTTCAGAATTTGGGGAGCTGCACACTTGCCCCCAGTTGGGGAAACCTACTCATATTTAATTCAGAGATACTGTATACCCTGCATATTTCAAGTCACATTGGTCACAGTCAAAGAAAAGCTGTGAGGATGGGTCTTCCTGGTGAATGAGTTGTAAAATCCACAATGCACCTAAATACAGTGTGTTAAGCCCCAAATAAACAAGTCTAGGATTTCACTACAAGAATTTTAATTTAGTTTTCTTGGGTTCCTCTGGTTTAACAGTGCTTTTTGCTTTGTCACTGATAGCAAAGGGAGCAAATCTTTACAGGGATGATTCATAAGCATACAATTCCCAAGAGGTGTGCTTGTTTTCTAAACCTTAAAAGTGACTCTAGGAATATCTAATCAGGGATGGAACCAAGATGAGCAAATAAATCCCTCCTCAAACTGCAGTTTAATATGAGTGCAGGAAGGAAGCCCTGCCACTAAATTGGGGTAATTGTTTTCTAAACCTTAAAAGTGACTCTAGGAATATCTAATCAGGGTTGGAACCAAGATGAGCAAATAAATCCCTCCTCAAACTGCAGTTTAATATGAGTGCAGGAAGGAAGCCCTGCCACTAAATTGGGGTAATTTGATAGTAGAAGAATTTATGGACAGAATACCTTAGAACAGGGGTGTCAAACTGCCGGCCCAAAGGTGGGATGCATCAGGAGGAAACCACGCTCACCCTGTTGCCGGCAATGGGGAAAAAGTTCCGCTACGTCACGCGACGTCGCGAGTTTGACATGTCTGCCTTAGAACTTTAGCAGAATCTAAATCAACTCACATGTTTTGTAATTAATTCTCATCTATGAAGGAAAAGAGGCTGAGAACCTCCTGAAAAACACACATATAATCACAGATTTTACCTTCATAAAACCATATGTGAGGTCCCTATTGTTATTTTTTATTAGATCCTTGAGTAACTAATAATAAGGTAACGTATTGCTTTGTTATCTATTTTTTTTAAAAGGAATTGTTTTTTCAAAACAATCCCAATTGATAGACTTTATTTTTGCTTGTGTTGTTGCATATATTGTTTTCCCAGGACACTATCCAATACTTTTGAATATGAATTACTGGGAGAAGTCTCATGATTGTCTGAGTTAGTAATAGTGTAATAAATAAGTTTTTATGCAGTACATTCCCGAGCGGAAAATACAGTTCTCTCTTTAGGTACAAAGGTACACTACATTGATCCTCTATAGCAGGGGTCTTCAAACTCAGCCCTTTTATGACTCATGGACTTCAACTCCCAGAATTCCTCAGCCAGGCATGCTGGCTGAGGAATTCTGGGAGTTGAAGTCCATAAGTCATAAAAGGGCCGAGTTTGAAGACTCCTGCTCTATAGTATTTGAGACCAAAAGGGCAAAACCCATCATTTGTGATAACCTGCATCATCTCCAGCATAATATAATGCACTCTTAATATAAGTAAATGTGAGTCTAAGAAGCAATTCTGTAGTCATTTCCTATTTTGGATATTATCGGAAACATAAATATATAAATAATATTTCTATATCCATTTTAAACTTGTTATCTCACAAATATTTTTTACTGATTTATATATCTTGAAGAAATCTGATTTAATGTTAACTTCTCTATCTTTTTATAAAATAGTAAGAGGGCCATTTATACCATGAGATCGATGGAGTCAGTTAATAAAATTGACATTATTTTTTTTTTTTTGGCAACACAATTGAAACCAATTTGGAAAAGCATTCCATTCTCTGTTAATAGTGCCTAACAAGTGAGCCCAATGACTGTAACACCTCAGTTCTGCTACATCTTGAAAATACAGAGCATCGCTTTGTTGGAGAATAGGGGAAGGGCTGAACTGTTGAATTCAGAATTGTGAAATTGGAATGGTACCCAAATCTCCAGTAGAAGGACCTCCTCTCAGTCATCACCTAGCAGGCCTGACAAGGATGGTAACTTATTTAAGAGATTTCTGGAAGAAATGGTTATCAGAGTATGTTATCCTTGACTAAAGTCCTAAATTGTAAGTGGTTTGAAAGGTACACCATCTGCAAGAACCAGAACATCACTAGATGCCCCTCTCTCTCTCTCTCTCTCTCTCTCTCTCTCTCTCTCTCACACACACACACACACACACACACACACACAGAGAGAGAAAAGTCTCCCATCTAGAAGTTTTATTCTCAAAGCTGAGGTACAGCAGCCCTAAGAAAAATGAACTATAATTGTAAAAATCAAATAAACTCTTTGTAGGAGCCAGTGAACTGAACATCACTGTCTCCTTTACAACAGACCTCCCAGAACAAAAACAGAATAACACTGAAACCCAACAGCCAAAATAGCCTTCAAAGGGGTATTTTATGTTGATGCAAATCTATTGACTGCTGTTAAAATTGTTCAGGTAGATAGCCCCGGGATACTTCACTAAAAAAAAAAGACATTCCTATTATGAAGGCAAAAAGGAAAGGTTTTTAAAAAGGCACTTGCTTTTGCAGCCAGCGGTTCTGAGTTCCAATTTAGAGCTAATTTTATCAGTAAAGTTGTGGAAGAAAGAGGGGCCAAAAAGCTATTCAGTGGAACTGTTATCAGTGGAAAAGGTGATAGTCTTAAGCTTTTGGGTTCCTTTTAATGAGATGTTCTTGAAGGAGGGGGGGTGTCCTTGGTGCTCTCTGAGCTTGTTTTCTTGCAGATGTTTCGTTACCCAGGGGTGTCAAACTCAATTTCATTGAGGGCCGCATCAGCATTGCGGTTGCCCTCAGGGGGCCGGGTGGGTATGGCCAGGGTGGGCGTGGCCTACTGGGTGGGCGTGGCTAGCGTGCGTATGGCCTACTGGGTGGGCGTGGCCAGCTCTACATTGTTCGCATCAAGGGTGCCTATGGGGGCCTGGGCAGGAGTGGGGCAGATCTGAGGGTCTCTGGCAGAAGGAGGGTCTCTGGGCCAGGGCCAAGGCAGTGGGGGCCGTTCCCTCACTGTTTCCAGGATGGCTTCGTGGGCCGCATGAAACCACTTCGCGGGCTGGATCCGGCCCCCGGGCCTTGTGTTTGACATGTCTGCGTTACCCAAACTAGGTAACATCATCAGTGCTAGTGCCTAGCGCCTAGCACTGATGATGTTACCTAGTTTGGGTAATGAAACATCTGCAAGAAAACAAGCTCATGTCAACCCTGAGCTACAAATACTCTCCTTTATTAATATTCTTGAATGCATCAGATTCAACAAGATCTTGCGCATAAAAATACACAGAAGCACGTTTCTATGGGCAGTTCGTGTGGTTCATCAGCGTATTTATGCTGTCTGCAAAGTATGGAAAGGAAGAGGGTGTACTGTATAATATCTCCATTTTATATAATGTTAACTGATGCATGCCTGAAACACAGCACTCAGTATTCGAGCGGCAAATTTTAAAACAGCAAGATCAATTATTCTCCCAGGGGCAGAAGGGAAACCTCTTTCTGTGCACACATTCCAAAATATGAATTAGGTTTATTCATATTTCACGATTCTTAACTGCCCACCTCCCTTAAAGAGTGTAGCCCTGGGCAGTGTAGAATTTAATCAGTAAAATTAAGCATTGAAAGCAGAATAATTTAAGATTCAAATTTTTTTTTAAAAAAACCCTATGTAAAACAATATTATAAAATTACAAAAGATGAACAGTTCCAAGATAAGGAGGTTAGCAGGTTAATCTATTTAGCACAAGGAGAGCAACCTGTCACCTTATAGATGTGAATTTCGACTCCTGTTATTCCTGAGCAACACAGGATAAAACAAAAAGGATTAGGATCGTAATGAACTGCACCAGCAGGCCATACGGTATATTGCTGGTTTCTCCATTAGGAGAAGGCCATTGTTTGCAAAGCTTATCTATTCTCATGAATTCATTTAGAAGTACAAGCAATTATTTCTAGGCTTATGTTTTAACCCGAAAGCCTATTAGTTTTCAAACAGAACCTTTTCAAATCCAGTCTATCTTTAGAAGAAAGGGAATTATTAATATTGGACATAATCAAGTCTGAGTCTCAAGCTTTTTTTTTTTTGGCATACAGAAAACGTAGTCTCCAATCACTGACATGAGGAATAATTAAAAGCAATTGCTTTATGGCATTTTACAATTTTAATCATGCCTGCTTTATATTCTTGGTTTCGTCAAGTTGTTGTTAACAATTAGTGCAGGTTCGAGTCCCACCAGGCTCAAGGTTGACTCAGCCTTCCATCCTTCCGAGGTAGGTAAAATGAGGACCCAGATTGTTGGGGGCAATTAAGCTGACTTTGTAATAATGCCGCTTGGGGTGTGTGTGTGAAAGCCCTAATAAGCAGGCATATACATAGAATGAAGGCTACTGCTAAGCTTGTAAGCCGCCCTGAGTCTTCGGAGAAGGGCGGGATATAAATGGAATTAAAATAAAATAAATAAATAAAAATTCATTCCCTAGCTAAAGAAATCTGATCAATTCTTAAGATTTCAGAAACACGCTCAGGCCCAGCATCATTTCAGCACGTTCTGTTTTAAGATAAATCGAAAGACATCATCCGAGAGTCCAGGGATTGCTTTTCCTTTCTCCGAATTAGCAACGGCACTGACGGGAGTCAAAAAGCAGAAGTGGTTGCTGGGAGGCCGAGGGAAGATTTTATTCTCCTCTCTGTTCAAAACCATTTGAGCGATTTGGAGATTCTTCACTGTAAATTTCATCCCCTCTTTGCCTGCAAGATCTGCAGCCTTAAGGGACAGACACTGTGAAGTTGATTCATATATTGGACTCCTTCCGCCTGGCTTCTTCTGGCACAAAGTACTGTAGAATGTGTCCAGAGATTTTCTAAGGGTGGATTCTCCTTCTCCCCTTTGCTCAGGAACCTCAACTTCGCTCCGTTGAAGCTGTTCCGTGTTCTCGCAGCTGGTAGTCCCCCTCCTCTCATAGAGACAAGGCCACACAGTGTTGTTGGCTTTGGCAGCTGGCCCTGGGAAAAATTGACTGATGGACTCTGTTGGGAAATAAGAAAAAAAATCAAATTTTAAAAAAAAAGCCGATCAGGGAATGTAATCCAACGACCGGCATGTTATGCTTGTGCACGGCCCGTATTCTAACCCACGACCAGACTGATAATGACAATTTTTGAAGCAGAACTCCGGTTTAAAATTCCCTTTGGACCAAGTGGGAACAAGCTATTCACTCAGCGGGCAAGAGAGCATTCATACTCTTCATTTGTAAAGTTTAGACACCTCTGAGCTTACCAGTGCAATGAAGATGGACAGAAAGAATTTCCTAAATTGGCCAATTTGAAGGCCTGTGGTTGAAACTTCACGTCCCATGTGTACTGGTAGAAAAACCGCTGCTTCACAGACCCACAAAACAGTCCATGTGAAGGTACCCAAACTGTCTACTTAGAAGGAAGGAGAAGCACAGAAATGGCAACGGGTGTCACATAATTCTTGAGGGTCATTGTGTTGCCTGAGGAATGGTGCTATCTCCATCTTCACCCTCCGTTACAGGTGTTTATGAAATCGCATAAGACAAACATAAAACACTCTGTACTGAAAAGTAAAATATCACCTAGTGTGTTACATTTGTCTTGTAGGCAACAAGAGAGACCAGATACCCACTCAGTCTGTAACTGAGAGCCAGTTCGGCCTAGTGGTTAAGGCACCAGGCTAGAACATGGAAGATAGTGAGTTCAAATCCTACCTTAGCCATGAAAGCCAGTTGGGAGACCTTGGCCCAGTCACTTTCTCTCTCAGCCCCCAACCCCCCCCCAAGGATTGTTGTTGTGAGGAAAATAGGAAGAGGAAGGTCTGTTGGACATGTTCACCACCTTGACTCATCAATAAAAATAATAAAGGCACAAAATAAATAAATAAATAAAAATTTCATATAAGATTCGAGTCTATGAGCAATGTTTATTATGCTACTCCTTCCTAGGGACTCAACAATATTTAGAGAGATTCTTTCTCTGTGAGGGTCTTGCACATCTGGCTTAAATTCTTTTCTGTTATCAAAAACAAACCATCCACTGCAAAATGAAATTTTACTCTGGATTTGCTAGGAGTCCTTTTAATACTTGAACACTGTAGCTGAAAAGATGTGAGATTCCCTGGGGAAATAAAAAGGTTTGGAAATAGTCTTTTTTTCCTCTCATAATGCAGATGATTCACTTAATAAAACTCAGTAACAATGTGATGTAGGAGCACTGCTAGGAGTTAGAACTTTTTATGTTTTATAAAATTGTACACGCTGTAAAGAAAAGAACCATTGGTGAGCTACTTGATTGCAGACATAATGACCACGTTCAGGTCGACTGCACTATTAGTAAACTAGCACCTCCACCATTATGCCAGATTATATGCAACAATAACATTCAAATTATATGTTACATTTAGCCATGTCTAATTTTCTCTACAAATAAATGAACTGCCTAAAGAATACTGAAACTTTCAGTTATGCATCAGAAAGGGAAAACTATTATTTAACAATCACCCTATGACTTTGTTCTGTTTCTCAAAATTGCACATATCTTACATTGCTATTATATTTTTTTTTACAAAAAGGGAATATGGATGCCAGAATAGAGAACAGCCATCGTAGCACCAATCCAGTAAGTGGCTCACTGCCAACATACCCTCTTGTTGCTTTGTCTGCCAATTACTTTCCTGCTGCTTAATTAACCTAAGTTTTAAAGTGATTTACATGTCTGGAGACTCCCTCTTCTCCCATCGAAAAACCGAGAAACGAATCTGGTATAGACATGGCTCTAACATTTTACTTCTTCTTCTTCTTCTTCTTCTTCTTCTTCTTCTTCTTCTTCTTCTTCTTCTTCTTCTTCTTCTTCTTCTTCTTCTTCTTCTTCTTCTTCTTCTTCTTCTTCTTCTTCTTCTCCTTCTCCTTCTCCTTCTCCTTCTCCTTCTCCTTCTCCTTCTTGGCTTTTAATCATCCTGCCCGATGAAGACACTTCTGTTTTGCATCGTTACATCTTCAATTCAGCTAATAAATAACTTCTATTGATTTCCCTCCCCCCTTTATAGGTGTTTTTTAGGGAGCAGTTAGACAGGCAGCTTTAAGATTCCACACTATGAAAGATTAGCCCACGTTGTTTCGTAGATAATACAATGTAGGCCAATATAATCCAAAGAGCAAGGTTGGTGGGATGGGATAGAATAGGCACTCAACACTTTACAGACCTATTTGAAACAAAATAGGAAAAGTGTGCACAACAGGTATAATAACATCAGCAAAATAAACCCTGCATCAAAATATTGGTGTTTCTTAAACTTAGTAACTCTAAGGTGGGTGGACTTCGAGTACCAGAATTCTTTAACCAGCCATGAAGTCCACCCATCTTACAGTGCCAAGCTTGAGAAACAGTTGTCTGTATGATATGTGCTGAAAAATGTACGAGCACATAGTGTACACATAGCTAAAATTTTAGAAGAGCCTATTAAGCTGGTCAGAGGTGAACAAGCAAAGATAACAGATAGCATTTTTGTTGCGCTTTATAATCTTTGGTGGTAAAAGTAAGGTAAAGGTTCCCCCGCACATGCGTGCTAGTCGTTTTCCAACTCTAGGGGCTCATCTCCGTTTCAAAGCCAAAGAGCCAGCACTTGTCCAAGGACGTCTCCGTGGTCATGTGGCCGGCATGACTAGATGCCAAAGGCACACAGAACGCTGTTACCTTCCCACCGTAGTGGTCCCTATTTTTCTACTTGCATTTTTTACGTGCTTTCGAACTGCTAGGTTGGCAGAAGCTGGGACGAGTAACAGGCGCTCACTCTGTTACGCGGCACTCGGGATTCGACCCGCCAAACTGCCGACCATCTGATCGACAAGCTCAGCATCCTAACCCACTGAGCCACCATGTCCCTTGAACAATAGATACAGCTAAAAAAAACTAACTTTCAGAATATGATCAAAAGGCATCCTGAAAAAGTGAGAAATCTGTTATAAATTGTAACCTTCAGAGTTATTGATTTCTCTAAAGAAATACAGTAGTCTGCAATAGTAGATTTCTTCTTTATGGCTGCTTTGTATTTCTTATGAACATTTGAAAGAACTTCCCATCATCAACTCTGACCACAGCTCCCTACAGTTTAGTGGAATCACTGCCAAGAGCAATAATTATCAACAGTTTCCAAACGATTTACACAATATCTGCCATGGTGTGATACTGACAACTTTTTCATACAAAGAATATGATCTACCACGTAGCTAAACATCTTTTCCAGTTGATAAATGGATACGGCTGAGGTGTATAAAATGCAATACGTGTCACAAATACACTAGAAGATTGCCTGCATGCAATTAAAGACAAATGAATGGTATGTAATAAATTAAACTCTGTGCATGTAGTTAAAGTCAACTAATGATAGCAATGTGACAAATATTTTGATCAAGGTCATCACTAGTAGTTAAAATGCTATTGAGTCAGAAAAGTTAATTGGAATTATTGTTAGGCATGTTTTTAAATACTTTTTGCGGATTAAAAATGTTTATAGCTGTGTGAAGACACACTATTCTTTTGTAACAAACATAACAACAAAGGCAATTTTCTTTTTTTCCCCAGTGATCTCCAATGTAGAATTTATTTTTGTCTTTTGAGTCAGACACTTAGTTACTCTTCCTAAAATCATTTTTGTCTTCCTGTACTCAAAGTTTGAGCTCAGTTGATAATTTCCTAGATAATGTGTATTTCTACACATCAGTGTTCAGACAGTGAAAGTAATGAACTTTATGAGCTTTCTTTTCTTTGATTATTAGGATCCATTACAGTTGCACTCCTACAGGGCAAAAGCCTTTATCTTTGATGCTTATTTCAGGTTTCTGTCTTCCAACCCACCATAAAATTCCAGTGTAACATATTGTTGCAAACTCACAAAATGGCTTAAGGAATAAGCTCACTTTTTTTCAAAAATGAATGAGATGGTTAAGTCACAAAGCAAACAGGAGAGGCTATGTCATAAGGCTACATAAGAGGTTACTTATATATGTCCACAAGTGAAATATTCATAAATACCTTGGTTCATTCCCATAATATGTTTGAACCAAATTGTAGCATTCCATCTCATAATGCTACAACCTTTTCTTTCCAATCTATTTATCTTCATTAATGGAAGAAAACGTTTGTAACATTTATTCAGCAATCCACTTACTGGATTGGTGCTACGATGGCTGTTCTCTATTCTGGCATCCATATTCCCTTTTTGTTAAAAAAAATAGCAATGTAAGATATGTGCAATTTTGAGAAACAGAACAAAGTCATAGGGTGATGGTTAAATAATAGTTTTCCCTTTCAGATGCATAACTGAAAGTTTCAGTTTTCTTTAGGCAGTTCATTTATTTGTAGAGAAAATTAGACATGGCTAAATGTAACATATAATTTGAATGTTATTGTTGCATATAATCTGGCATAATCTGGCATAACTGTTTCTTAATCCTTAGGTATTCCACCACCACTTTCCTAAGCCACCATTTTCTATTTGATTCTGGATGTGAAACCTTGGGTGTCTCTTAAAAAACAAAGCTGAACCAAAACACTTGGTGTGGGTCTGCTTGATCCTATATCAAGATTGCTTCATCAGAAAAGCCAGCTGGCTCTGGATACTGAATGCCACCATTTACCCACCAGATCTTACACTGACAGGTTCGGCAACATGCAAAAAGAACTCTGAAGTTGTCCTTTCTGGTAAAAGTGAGTGTCTTTTCAAGCCTATTGCAACAAAAAAGAAGCTGTTTGCCCTTCCTCACTTCTGGGGAAAATGTTCAGTTTTGCATAAAGTCCTGGAATTGTGTTGCTTAGCATATCAAAATCAACCAACATCGACTTGGTGCTGCCAGGTAGCTGGAGAAGAAAGCTTGAGTTTTATGGCTAAAGAATGTTTTTTTTTTTCTCAAAAAGTCTCCAGTTATCAATTAAGAACTGGTAACTTTAATTTTACTGTGAGACTGAGTCATGGGGGAAGAAAACAAGAAAATGAAAAGGTTCTGCAATGCACAGCATTTTTTAAAAAGTTTAAAACAATGCTTAGATTAAGCTTTTAAAGAGCCAATACAACATACTGCAGTGTTGGCCTGAGAATTAATTAGTGATCTAAATGGGATGCAAGCACACTGGTCAACTACAACACAATGTTTTGTCTCCACTATCTTCATTTCAATTTCAGCTTCCTACTTTGCTCTTTGCTGCTACAATTCGGAGTGATATGGAGGCAATTTGCGTTGTCAAATAGCATCCTATTAGGAAATGGCATGACATTTGGAAAAGAAGTTACACTTGGGTCACCTCCATTTTGTGAGACAACAGCAGATAGCCGGGATCTTTTTGAAAACTTTTTCATGTGTCTGTGAGAAAGCTGTCTATAAGGTTCTACTCCTTCAATCAGAATCAGAATAGAGCTGGGCGGGACCTTGGAGGTCTTCTAGTCCAACCCCCTACTCAAGCAGGAGACCCTGTACAATTTGAGACAAGTGGCCGTCCAGTCTCTTCTTAAAAACCTCCAGTGAGGAGCACCCATAACTTCTAAAGGAAAGCCATTCCACTGGTTAATTGCTCTCACTGTCAGGAAATTTCTCCTTAGTTCTAGGTTGCTTTTCTCCTTGATTAATTTCCATCCGTTGCTTCTTGTCCTGCCTTCAGGCGCTTTGGAAAATAAGTTGACCCCCCTCTTCTTTGTGGCAGCTCCTCAAATACTGGAATACTGCTATCATGTCACCCCCTAGTCCTTCTTTTCTCTAACTAGCCATACCCAGTTCCTGCAACCCTTCTTCACCTACAGTAGATATTCATATGCAGATATTATATATACTGCATATAAATATATCAATATCTATTTCTAGATCTGTGTTTTATATAGATATTCAGATACAACCTTTTTCTATCTGCTCTTATGCTAAGGACACCCATGTGCTAATCATCCACTTTGCCAACTTCATTTTGTAGAGGTAGTCCCATAACTCCATTGCAGCAAAAACAGCAGAGCTTTAGAGAACCCTTGAGTCTTCCTCCACCCAGTTCCCACCAGATGCAATAGGGCGACAAACGCCATACTTCCCAGCCTACATGCCCTGCCTCAAAAGAGCAACAGGTTGGAGAGAGCTGTCTTGAAGGCTAGTCAATTTGCAGAATGACATAACCTTTCGTGGAAAAAAAGCCATATCATCACGAAAGCTTATGACTCCAGCAACAAAATTTTAAGGTGCTACCAATTGCTTTCGTTTTTCCTAATGGCAAGTGATTCTGGAGGTTTCACAGAGGAGCTGCTTCTTCCGCCCTCTTCTCTGGTTTGCAAAAACTCATGAGAATGCCTTTTACAGAACAATCTTGTAGCTGTTTCTCTAGCACTGATGATGTTACCTAGTTAGGGTAATGAAACGTCTGCAAGAAAACAAGCAAGCTCAGAGACCACCAAGGACCCCTGAGTTGCTTTTCAAGCCTAATCTTATATAATTTATTGGAACGTGACAAGTAGGCCAGCATTTCAAATAAACTTGAAAGCCTGTTCAAAGGAAGCCCTATGGCCTAGCCATGGCTATTAAATACAAACAGCCTGGGAGCTGAGTCAACTTACGCTATGGCTATTAAAAGGACATCATAGCATGAACCTCCTCATGCTTTGAACTTTTTCCTATTAATTGCAGGCTTTCATCTCTTGCATGTGCACTTTGCCACTCTTAGGAACCACAATAAAATAAAAACCTATATCTTTGGAGGTGGGCACAACTCTGTAAACTTCAGGATGAAGAAGTACATAATAAGAACATAAAAGAAGAATGAGATTAATCATAGCATAGACCTCATTGGTCCAGCATCTGTGCCTCTGAAAAGGCAACAGCATGACACAATTGTATAAGTTCTGCTGTTCATGTTTCCCCGGCAACAGATATTCAGAAGCATAAATCTTCTGACATTATAGCAAATATCATATAGCCAAGATGACTAATAGTCATAGATCAATATATAAAGGCTGAAAGAAAAGATAAAATTGAATCTCCCTCTTCCCCACCACAACCCTTTCAGCCAGATTTTCCTGGTACATGGTGCAGTAAGAAAAAGATGCATCACCCACTTTTTAAAAGCTTACTCCATAATGATTTAAAAGAAAAATTATCTTGGAAAAAATATGGAGTGGGGTGATCCAGGGATCAGTACAACTTTTATAAATTATCTGGAATAAAGAGTATTCAGTGAGGTGGCCAAACAATTCGGGTATTGTAAGGAGTTCCAAAATTATATTTATAAATTAAACGAATGGGCAGCCCCATTCCCAAAATACCATGCCATATGTAAACCATGGGGGTCAGAGAGCTCTTTGAAAACAGCTGACAATATGACAATCAAGGATCACAAATATATAGTAAAAAAGTAAAACATGCAAATTAAGGTAAAACATTGTGTCTGGGTAGCTGAGCACTGTCATCCTAAATTAGTTTTCCTCAAACAAATGTTCTTCACATAACTTCCATAATTTGAGGTATTTTGGCTCATGCCAGTCAGGTTTGTGGAATTTGTAAACTAAATTTCTTTGAAGGGCAATGGTTCATGGAGAAAAACAGACTAACTACTATTTAGAGTAATTCAGTATTCAATTGTGTAGTGGCCATCTAGATAGAGCATTGGTGGTGAACCTATGGCACGCGTGCCAAAGGCGGCACTCAGAGCCCTCCCTCTCTGTGGGCATGCGTACCGTCACCCCAGCCCCGCCTCCCCCTGCAGCCCCCTCCTCACCAGCATCCGCCCTGGAGGAGAGTCGCCCCGGGCACGGACCACGTGGAGCAGTACAGCCAAGCACATGGCAGCCAGGCAGTGGGGAGAAGACTGCCCTCGTGCCCCATTGCACACAGATGATGGCTCTAATGCTAGAAGGAAAGAGAAGGAGAACAACCAACACAAAGGTAGACAGACTTGGTTACAGTGGAGATGGGGGATGCCATTGGAAGAGCTGACGGTCAGGGAGAGATCACCTAAGTAGTCACTACGAGTTGACGAAGACCTGATGGCATATAATCAATCGATCGATCAATCAATCATCCTGGTTAACAGTCAACAAAAGCACTGGGAATAATTATGACCTTGGCACGCAAGTCTATTTTGTATCTAGGAATTTTTAATCTCTCTTCAAAAAGTGCCCTAAAAACCCTCCTTCCACCTTTTAATTAACATTTAATTTTGAATTTTAATCATCCTTGCTTCTTTTTAGGTTTTATACACTGTTTTCATGTTTTGATATTTTATTTGTGCACTACCCAGATTCATCTGTGAGGGAGATGAGCTGTTTCAAATTTTGATAAATAAATGATTGAATAAAATAAGAAGAGTCACCACAGCTTGTAAAATATAAACACAAATTAAAAGCAATTAGAAAAAAAACACAATATGCTGTGCTCCTTACAGTAGTTTTTAACCAAGAAAGCAGGATTTTCACAGAAGGAAGGAAGGAAGGAAGGAAGGAAGGAAGGAAGGAAGGAAGGAAGGAAGGAAGGAAGGAAGGAAGGAAGGAAGGAAGGAAGGAAGGAAGGAAGGTAGGTTGGTTTCAATGTCTCAGACAATTGATAATTTTTAGGAAAACTCCATTTAGAGTATCTGAAGGTTTGAATATTGTAACTGAAATACTATATTTGGAAACCACTTGGCTCCATACTAAAGTGCCTTGCTACTGAATACCGACTTCAAGAAGTGTTCCTGAAAGAGCCTTCTGGTTGATGAATGGGCAATTACCAGGCTGGATGACAGTTTGAATTTCTTCCAAGAAAGCAAGCCTGTGTCTCTGAAAGTAAAATGATTTCAACTTAATCTCAAAGGCATCAATTACTAACGAAGCAAGCTTCATTTACATAATAGCATTCAACACAGCATATCACAACTCATCTTTTCACAGGGCTACAAACAAAGTCCCTGGACATTGCTACAAAAACAGGTTAGAAACAGATGTTTCCAAAAACACAGAAAGAACTTTTCCACAAGAATATACCTAGCACCTTGCCGCTTTGCTAATACATCTGGCAAACTAATGAACACTATTATCGTACATTAGAAAAAAAAAATTCAAGCCTCAACTTTCATGAAAAGTGCGAAGATCCATCGAAAGGTCTGTGCTTTCATTCAACTCTGCCGTTGAAAGCCATCGCTAGATCTAAATACGGGCCTTCCAACAGCCATCACATACCAGTATGCATGGAGCCATACATGCTGGAGATCTCATTTTGGAGATCATCTAAAGACAGCAGAACCCACATGCTCACTTGAAAGCAGTGTGTCTGAAAACCTGAGCTGTAGGTGGAAATAAACTCCTAAGGTCTGCTCTGCGTTTTGTTTCCTTCAGCGTACCCACTGACTCCCGGTCCTGTTCCAAAGAGCAAATCAACAGAAAGCAGTATGGGTCTCTTTAAAACAAGAAGAAATGAAAGATCATTTCTACAATCTGGCTAATTTTAGTAACACAAGGCCAACTTTCTAATGAAACTGTGATGCAGTGGCCTATGAGACAATAAAGCTTTAGCTTTAGTTTTGCATAAAGTAATCCCTTGCCAAGATCCTGATTATAATGATAAAGGAAGGAAGGGCTTTTACAGATGCCAAGGGCAATACAGTATCTGGCACAACAAAAGAAGCCTCACTGAATAGGCTACCTAGATCACAGTTATGAGCCCAGCCTGATGTCTCCAAAGCACTTAAAAGCAAAATATTGTTCGTTCTCAGTTAAAAAGATTTATTGCATCAGAAACAGGAGGCCCCACTTGGCTACTGGAACAAGTGCTTGCAGCTCCAGCCTCCTCCGTGAATTATCTAGTCCCTTTTAAAAGCCAGTCTTCATCTTCATATCTTGTGGCATAAATGTTAATTGTACTTTTGATGCCTCTTCCATTAGCATTTAAAATCTGAAATATTCAAAACAGATCTGGAGATGTTCACTAGCAGTTGTCACAGCCGTCCCTTGTCGTGACTTAGCTAGAAACTCCCTCTCCACAGCTTTCCCCTGTTGTTTGCAACGCCTACTGAGATAGGGGCTTTTCCCTTTTTCTTTTTTTTAAAAAAAGCCTTTTCAAATATGCTTTTAATTTTATTCAATGTGGACTTTAGTATCAAGAATGGCTTTAGTTTTATTTTTCTGGAAGCTTCCGAGAAAACCTGAGTAGCTTAGTAATATATCAAGCCAAACAAACGAATAAGTATCAAGAGACAGAAAAGCTCACGAAGTCTCTATATCTTGGTGGAGACCTATGCAGGGATTCTAGGCCACAGAGACGGGGAACCAGGCCTGTGTTCTGCTACCTCCACACGAATTCTGGATGAAAACATGAAGCAAGATGTGCTTGCTCTTTTTTAAAAAAAAAAAACACTATGAAGCATCTATCAGGGTTTATTCAATGGGTTTATTATTTATTCAATGTGGACTTTAGTATCAAGAATGGCTTTAGTTTTATTTTTCTGGAAGCTTCTGAGAAAACCTGAGTAGCTTAGTAATATATCAAGCCAAACAAACGAATAAGTATCAAGAGACAGAAAAGCTCACAAAGTCTCTATATCTTGGTGGAGACCTATGCAGGGATTCTAGGCCACAGAGACGGGGAACCAGGCCTGTGTTCTGCTACCTCCACACGAATTCTGGATGAAAACATGAAGCAAGATGTGCTTGCTCTTAAAAAAAAACCACTATGAAGCATCTATCAGAGTGGAAAAAACTGAACAAAGGAAGGAAAAAAACACAGCTCCCCTCTCTAACCCACCAAAAAAGAACAAACTACCATGTTTTCTAGTATAAATAGCCCAGGGCTTGAAAGAAGATAATTGAGGGGGGGGGAAAATCACATTATAGAGGCAGGTAAATCTGATTAGTAAGACCAAGAAACCCAACAAGACACTTCAGGCTACGATAAACATCAAGGCATATTAGATTATCTTTTTAAAATCAGGTCATTTGTAACTTTTTTTTTTTAAAAAAGAAGACATACAAATATCAGGAGCTATTTATTGTTTTTGCCTGGATGCAAAGCAAGGCTGCTATCAGTTTCTGCTTGAGCAGGTAATTAGTTTCCAGCACATGGTCCTGTAGGTGAGGAGCATTGTGACATAGCCTGAAATTTAATCTGTCTGCACTTTATTAAAAACTGCACAATGGTCTGGTTATTAAAAATTCTAGATCCTGAGATCAGCTAGGCTCAGGCAGAACGCTAAAGGTAATTAACTGGCCACATATGTCTTTTCAATTTATAAAAGAGGGTGGTGGGTGTTGCATACTATACAGTTGTACCTCACTAGGTTTTCTGAATGCTTATATGCTTTTTTCTTAATAAAAGCTCTCCATCCAAAACAGTTTCATTTCCGTTTGTTCAACAGTTTGGACACAGAGCAATAAGTAATATCGATGAGGAGATTATGGTTCCAAAATGAAAGAAATCCAATAAAAGAGGTCATCAGCATGGCGAGAGACTGCCCAAAGTCCATGAGAACTATTTTGTCTTTGAGTACAATTAAAGGGTCCCATTTCTCATAGGATGCATCCTTGATACTTTAAAACTCTTACATCCTGCCAAGACACAGCAGGATTAGAATCAGCAACCTGTCTGGGGCAGAGAGGAACAAAAGGGTGAATAAACAGGACCAGGGCGTTTCTGTGATTAATGTAAGGATCTCACGGGGAAACACTAACTCAGAGCTTCATTAATCAGATGTTTAATATGGCAACTCATCTCGCCACACTAACCTATGGTTACTAACAACACATAACTTTGGGAAGAGTTTGATCCTGTGACTCCAGATGAAGTGGACAGGATCATGGGGAAATTAAGTGCCGCCACGTGTTTATTGGACCCGTGTCCCTCGTGGCTGGTGTATGCGTCTCGAGAGGTTACACAAGGCTGGATCCTAGCAGTTATCAATGCCTCACTGAGTGAAGGGTACTTCCCTGCCGCCCTGAAAGAGGCGGTAGTAAGGCCCCTCCTTAAGAAACCTGCATTGGATCCAGCTATTTTAAACAACTTTCGTCCTGTCTCCAACCTTCGCTTTCTTGCGAAAGTCGTTGAGAGCGTGGTGGCACGGCAACTCCCTTTGGTCCTGGAGGAAACTGAGTATCTGGATCCGTACCAATCGGGTTTCAGGCCTGGATATAGCACGGAGACGGCATTGGTCGCGCTGGTGAATGATCTCTGGCGGGCCCGAGATAGGGGTTACTCCTCTATCCTGGTCTTATTAGATCTCTCAGCGGCTTTTGATACCATCGACCATGGTATCTTGCTGCGTCGTCTTGAGGGGTTAGGAATGGGAGGCACCGTTCTACGATGGTTCTCCTCCTACCTCTCGGGCCGTTCGCAGACGGTGTTGGCAGGAGGGCAGAGGTCAACCCCAAGGCCCCTTAGTTGTGGAGTGCCTCAGGGATCGGTGCTCTCGCCCCTCCTGTTCAACATCTATATGAAGCCGCTGGGTGAAATCATTCGTGGTTTTGGGGTGAGGTATCACCAATATGCGGATGATACCCAGTTGTTCATCTCCACCCCAAACCAACCCAGTGATGCCCTCGATGTGATGTCCCGTTGCCTGGAAGCGGTACAGATTTGGATGGGAAAGAACAGGCTCCGGCTCAACCCGGCCAAAACTGAGTGGCTTTACGTACCAACATCTCGTTTAGTTCAAGAGGTTCCATCTTTGATTATAGGAGGAGAGATATTACCTCCCGTTGATAGAGCACGCAACCTAGGCGTCCTCCTGGATTCACGACTCAGTTTTGAAGATCATATTGGAGTCGTGGCTAGGGGGGCATTTGCCCAGATTCGCCTGGTACACCAGTTGTGCCCCTTTCTAGACCGAGATGCCCTACGTACAGTCACCCACGCACTCGTTACCTCCCGTATAGATTACTGTAATGCTCTCTACATGGGGCTACCCTTGAAGACCACCCGGAGGCTTCAACTGGTGCAGAGTGCAGCTGCACGGGTAGTGATGGGAGCACCCCGATACTCCCATATTACACCCCTCCTGCGTGAGCTGCATTGGCTACCGGTTGCCCTCCGGGTGAGATTTAAGGTGCTGGTTCTTACCTTTAAAACCCTACATGGCTTAGGCCCAGGATACTTGCAGGACCATCTGCTGCCAGGAACGAATTCCCATCGCCCAGTACGCTCACATAGAGAAGGCCTCCTCAGGGTACCGTCGGCTAGACAATGTCGGCTTGCGACCCCCAGGGGAAGAGCCTTCTCTGTGGGAGCGCCAGCCCTGTGGAACCAGCTCCCCCCTGAGCTTCGGATGGCCCAAGATCTCCAGTCCTTTCGCCGCGGCCTCAAAACACTCCTTTTCCACCTGGCTGACCTAGACTGACAGGGATTTTAATTATATTTACAATTCTAACTTTATTCTTTAATTTATTTTAATTTATTTCAAATTTTATTTTTAATTTACTGTACAGAGACCTTTAAGTTTTGATGTTGTTAGCCGCCCTGAGTCCCTTGGGAGATAGGGCGGGATATAAATCCCATTAATAAATAAATAAATAAATAAATAAATAAATAAATAAATAAATAAATAAATAAATAAATAAATAACAATATTCCAGTGACACAACACAAAAGTAAAAACAATAATTTTTACTATTATATCTATAACCCACAGTAGTTATAATAATTAAAGACATTTTAATAGTACAATGCAACTGAGGCTCCTAATAAAGTATTTGAAAAAATAATCCTAGCCAGTTGTACATGTTGATCTCAACTACCATCCAGGCCAGTTAAAGAGAAGAATTATTGTTCCAGTTGTCTTCTGCTAAACAGATGCTTAGCTTTTGATTCTATTCACAAGGATTACCTTTTGTGAATGAATGATAATTGCAGGGTTGTTTTGATTTTGAAAAAAAATGGGATAGTAAACTAGGATTTTTGGTGAATTATTTTCCCTAATGTGCATAACTTTGAGCACAGCAATTTAATTTCGGAGAAGTGAGAAACCGAAGACTTTCACTCTGACTCTCCCATTAGTTTATAAAGGACTACTTAGATTTATTCAAATGTCTTTCCAAGTTGTTGTTTTTTTTTTACCAACTTCAGCACCACATTGTCTTGGCTTCCAGACCACCAGCAGGAAAAGTTAAGAGGTAGAGTAAGAATTAAACATTTCCCAGGTGCTTTGGGCAATAACTAAGAAAAACAATTTAAACTTCCTGAAGATGTTAGCATTTCTGTTCTGTTCCACCCCAATGTCCTGATTAAGGCAGAAATCTGCAGAACTGAAATTTTGAATTACAGTATCTTCTATATCTACTAAGTATTGGCCATCTGCATTTCACTCACTAGCACCAAATTTCTAGCCTTGGGATTGTGAAAACCCAGCCATTATTTTTATAACCATCAGAGTGAGTATGCAGGAGAAAATATATTTTGTATCTGGAGATCTTCATAGCTGGGGAATGCTCGAGAAATGTCTCTTGACAGCTCCTGCCCCCACAGGTCTTCTCTAGGCCTGCTGAATAGAGTTGGAAGGGACCTTGGAGGTCTTCTAATCCAACCCCATGTCCAAGGCAGGAGTCCTCAAGCTATCTCAGAAAAATGGTTGTCCAATCTTTTGTTCAAAACCTCCAGCTCCAGGAGGTAAGCTTAATAATTCTGTCGGGAAATTCATCCTTATATTCAGAATTGATCTCCCTCTGATGCGTTTCTACCCATTGCTTCTTGTCCTCCCCTTAAACGCTGTTGAGAATAAATCAATGCCCTCTTCTCTGTGGGAGTCCTACTGGAAGACAGATATGTCTCTCCTCAGACTTGTCTTTGTTAAGCAAAGTTCTTTTAACTGTTCATAGGATTTAGCCTCTAGACATCGACTTTGTTGGTCTTCTCTGCACTCTTTCTAGGACCTCAGCATTTTTTGTATTGTGGTAACCATATGGGATGCAGTATTCCAAAGGTGGCCCTCACCACTGCAGTATAAAGCAGTTCTATCACTTTCCTTGATCTTGATACTATCCCTCTGTTGATTCCTTACCTATTCTGACCTGCATTCCTTTTGTCTCCCACAGGTACCACTTCTGAAGGTTAGATTTTTTTTTCTTTTTGTGGATAGATGCAAAAAAAAGGATTAAGCAGTTCTGCTTTCTCTTT
Organism: Vipera berus; assembly: GCF_964194415.1. Taxonomy (NCBI): domain Eukaryota; kingdom Metazoa; phylum Chordata; class Lepidosauria; order Squamata; family Viperidae; genus Vipera; species Vipera berus. Next base: position 205,408,859 of record NC_138202.1, read on the forward strand.
GTTGCCCATCACCTGCTTGCCATCTTCTCCCTCTAGACTAGAGGACCAAGCTTTCCAAAATCATTTTTTGTTATTTTTGACATTTTTTACAAGTCTTAGCTCTTTTTGAGCCAAGAGGTCTAATATTTAGACCAATCCCAACAACCCTACTGTGTAAATGTTACGCCAGCATGCAGACACTTTTTTTTTTGCAAAATATTTCAATAGATAGACAGCATTGAGAGATCCGGAAGGGCAGAGTTAAACCTTTGGAAGATGCAGTTATAAACTGTTTGAAGAGGGGGGAAAAACAATAAGCTTCTTATTTACATTTGCTTGGTTCATATCACATCAAAGGAACCTGTAAATGAGATGTCACGTGTGGCCTTGAGACACACGTGTACATAGACAAGTGAAATTGCTAAAGGCTAACCTAAAAGTCCATTCTGCATTTTTGTGGTAACAAATGGGATTTGTAATAAGCTTAGAGCCTTAGACTCTTCTTTTTGCTGATACAGAATAACATTCCTTTTTTTGGTATGCAGACAATATATGGCAGTGTCTCAAGAGAGGTAAGAGTAGGCCCAATCCATTTCTTTCCTGCATTGTTTTATTGATATTCTTGCCTCCACAATATAATGTTCTGAGAACTCCTAGAGGCCATTCATATGTTTCTAATTCTCCAAGATATATTTCAGGCTAAATAACAGCTTTGAAGTAATGTAGCCTTCAGATTAAGGTAGCTTCTCCGTTAGATTTTCAATATGCCGAAAAACAGGTTGCCATGAAAGTGATAGCAGTTTCAGCAGTTCCACTGACTTTGGTGCTTAAATCATACGACCACAATTGAGCCCAAAATTCCTATTGGTAAGTGAGACAGTTGTTAAGTAAGTCTTATTTATTTATCTATTTTTGGGACATTTATTTTACGACCTTTCTTGTAAGAACTGTTAAGTGAATCACTGCCATTGTTAAGTTAGTAACCCGGTTGTTAAGTGAATCTGGTTTCCCCACCGACTTTGCTTGTCAGGTCGCAAAAGGTGATCACATGACCTTGGGACACTGCAATCGTCATAAATATGAGCCAATTCCCAAGCATCTGAGTTTTTATCATGTGTCCATGGGGATGCCGCAATGGTCATAAGTGTGAAAAATGGTCATAAGTCACTTTTTTCGATGCTGTTTTAACTTTGGACGGTCACTAAATGAACTGTTGTAAGTCGAGGACTACCTGTAGGTAAAGGTTACCATACTAATAAGCCAAGGCAGATGTTGCACTGTAGGAACCAGTGGTACTATCCAAAAAATAAATCTGAAGTTTTTAGATGAGGTGAGGAGCTGGATCCAATTCTAAGAACCACACCTCCCATCATCAAGAATATCAATCCTTTTAGAATTGGTGACATTCTCATTCTTGCGTTATCTTGCTTATCCATGCTGTTCTATTTGTTCTAATTTTTAAAAAATAACAATAAAGAGGAATATAAATTGTATGCACATACTTGATACCCAGGATGGTATTTCCCCCTAGGAGAACCCAAAAAGTAATAACACTGCCTCAGGTCAAGCATATTTTAGTTCTTAGAAGTTGGTTTTTTGCATGCCTGTTTAAATTTCCTTTTTCTTTTAATTGCTCTAGAAAAGGAAGAAAGAAGCCATATATAGCAGGCTCCTGCTTTGTTTATAATTGACAGACAAAATCAAAAGGAGAATCACATCTTCAAGCCACGTTCAATTCCTTTCAGGTATATTTTCACGGCTACAATGTAGAAGTAGTTTCCCACTGCCATTTCTTGGGATGTCTTTTCAACTTACCAATCCATCTATCAACATGTCATTGCCTAACTTTAAGATGTGTGGACTTCAATTCCCAGAATTCTTCAGCCAGCAAAGCACAGCTGGCTAGGAACTCTTGGAGGAAGTCCACATGCCTTAAAATTGCCAACGTTGAGAAACACTGGCCGAGTGGCTTCCTGCCCAACCACTAACCAAATCTGACTCTGCCTCACCTTTTCAAGATCAGCTGAGGTTGGCTGGAAGCTGCCCCTAGCTCTGACATGAGTAGAGATTACTAGCATAAACATTTTAGATTTACATGGTTTAAGTAGACCCTCCTAAAAAAGGCATGAGTAATTCCCCTCCCCCCAAAAAAGCAGGATTTCCTCAGAGCACAGTTTTTGAATATTAAAAATGGAGTCAAGTTGCTGAGATAAATGATAAGTTCATTCTTTCTATCTTTTGAGAATGAAAGGACTCAAGAATAAACAGCCCCAAAGCTCTACTTGTATCTGAAGGTTACTTAGAGAGACGTTTCTTAATTGCTTTCATCCCTCCACTCCCAATGTTCAAAACGGTTCTCTCTGAACTGGTTTTCACACGTACAGGGGAAGAAAAAAACAACAGCACATGGTTCCTATGCAGCATAGCTGCCTGAGCTAGCATGTATAATTAGGTCCTAGATACACTAAACTAGGATTTTTGTTTAATGCTTTGAAAGCTTCAAGGAGTACTTGGCTAAAAATAGATAAGCCGTTACAATTTGATTCTGAATTACATTAGAAGGGATATAATCCAAACCTGAAAATAGTGGAGGTGTTTTACTGGAAAGCTTGGGCTAAACAAGGGGGTATACTTTAAATCAGTTAACTGTTAATGGCATCTTTAAAGATTTTGACAGATCATCCTCTTGAGTTAGACTTGCCTTCAATATACAGTTATATGTACAACTGCAACACGTATTACTAAACAACTGTAAACTATACAACTAAATAATATGGTCTAGATCAGAGGTCCCCAACCACCGGTCCATGGACTGGCACCAGTCTGCAGCTTGCCAGAAACCAGTCTGTACAAACAAGCAAAGCCCCATCCAGGGTTGGGGGCCGCTGGTCTAAATGTTCTAACAGTGTATATGACGTTCACAATTTTTTCCTTTTTAAGAGAGGCCAGGCTGAAAGGGGAACTAACAATTTAATGTTCTATGGTATTAAAAGTGTAATAAAAGTTAACATAACCTTATTAAAATCCGTGAAAGGAAGAACGAGAATATTCAATTTTGGAAAATCAATCATTAAAATGTATGAAATATACTTTTTATAACTTAAGAATGAAACTTAATTCATCAGAAATACTTTTCTGGGTCTAAAGGACCTGTCAAAATATTTTAAAAAGAGCTGACAACTTTCTGTGTTACTGATGTAAAAAAAAAAGAAAGGTTTTTAAACCTACGTGATTTGATCTTACTCAATCACAGCCGCAAATTCCCTTAATCTTGACCTCTAGGGTTGGAGAGATTTTTTGTTGCTTATTCCTGGGTGTGGGTTATTTGATAAGCAAATATGTTTTGTGCTAACTTATCCTAAAGATAAATTACAGCAGCTTTCTGGAAAAAGTTAAATAGAAATCAAGCAGTCTTTGCTCCAATGTTACTTGCCAGAAAGTAAACTGCAAAATCTCAGCAGATCAACTATAAAATATCTGCTTTGAGGATTCTATATTGAAAAACAGAAAAAGCTTGAAATTCAATATCAATGGATGTTCTTCCATCAGGTCAACTTAATGAAGAACCATCACTTTTTAACCATCAGATGAAACAAGAGAAGAAACTCTCCGGTTTTATAAAAAGCAAACATTTTCAGGTATATTAATTCTCTGCCTCTTTTCCTTTCTAAGGTTGTTGACATTTAGCAGAAGCCTTTTTTCGTCCACTCAGAGATGGAGGACTTATGTGGGTTTTTTTTAAAAAGGACCTTACATAAAACAGCAATTAAACATTTCATCAGCTCTCAGCCATTACCAATAAATAGATAAAAAAACATTGCAAGAAGACAAAGAAAATGTGAATAACTTTGCTTAGTAGGATCATTCATGATTAACAATAGCAACTACAGGTCGTCCTTGACCTATGACCACAATTGAGCCCAAAATTTCTGTTGTTAAGTGAGACATTTGTTAAGTGAGTTTTGCCCCATTTTACGACCTTGTCATAGTTGTTAAGTGAATCACTGCATTTGATAAGTTAGTAACCTAGCTGTTAAGTGAATCTGGCTTCCCCATTGACCTTGCTTGTCAGAAGGGTGCCAAATGGGAGCACACGATCCTGGGGCACAGCCATGGTCATTTAGTATGAACCAGCTGCCAAGTGTCTGAATTTTGACCACATGGGGATACTTCAAAGGTTGTAGCTGTGAAAAACGGTCATAAGTGCCATTGTAACTTTGAACGGCCACTAATTGAACTGCTGTAAGCTGAGGACTACCTGTATAGTTAAGAGACTCAACCATAGCCCCAATACAAGTCTCACCTTGGCTATGAATTCTTCACAAAGCCCCTCCCTCTCCCTAAGGTGCAATAAAGTGAAACTAATACTTCCCTTACAGCAGACATGTCAAACACAAGGCCCGGGGGCCGGATGCGGCCCACGAAGTGGTTTCATGCGGCCCGCGAAGCCATCCTGGAAACAGTGAGAGAATGGCCCCCACTGCCTTGGCCCTGGCCCAGAGACCCTCCTTCTGCCAGAGACCCTCAGATCTGTCCCACTCCTGCCCAGGCCCCCATAGGCACCCTTGATGCGAACGATGCAGAGCTGGCCATGCCCACCCAGGAAGGCATACGCACTTTAGCCACACCCACCCAGCAGGCCACGCCCAGCCTGGCCATACCCACCCGGCCTCCTGAGGGCAACCGCAATGCTGATACGGCCCTTAGTGAAATTGAGTATGACACCCTTGCCTTACAGGATTTGTTCAATCATTAGACAATGCAGTAATAGCTATCAAGGGCTTGAAGTATCGACCAGCTATAAAACTGTGTAGCTTGGAGTGTTAATCTATGACTGGGGGAAATATAAGCTTAACAGACATAAAAGTTACGAGAAACCTTTTCCCTGTTTGTCACAGGAGGAACATTCCTTGGCAACCTCTTTATTCTGCTGTGCCCTCATGACATCGCTGTCATTCTGTCCCCTTGATAGAGACAAGTTTCAGCTGTTTTTGACTGTTCTACTTTTAAAACAGTAAACAGGAAGCAGTGGCAGCTTAATGGTGAGGACAATCTGCCGTGCTTTGCAGTCCAGGTTAGGGTTTGGGGTTTTTTTTCTGGAGAATTTTTATTGATTTTTTAAAATACAATTCAAAAGTACTTATTCAACCAACGTGTTGTCTGAGTTTCTCATTCACCAATACAAATTGAATTTCTAATCCCTTATTCTTTTCTCCAAACAGTGATAAAATAAGTCCCAAGTTTGAAAATATTCCATTTCTTCTTTTTCTTTCAACCTCAGAGTAAGTCTGTCCATTTCTGCACAATCTAGTATTTTTTTTAATTATTTCTTCCTCTGGTGGTATTTCTTTATTTTTCCAATATTGTGCAAATATGATTCTTGCCGCTGTTATCACATGTAAAATCAAGTCTATATTTTGTTTGTCAAGCTTTTCTGGCATTATACCTAATAAAAAAAGTTCAGATTTAAAATCTACATGTTTTCCCAACATCTTTTCTAGCTAAGTATGTATTTTTGTCCAATACCTCTTTGCTTTAACACATGTCCACCATACATGGTAATAAGTGCCTGACTTGTGATTACATTTCCAACATCTGACTTATTTTTAAGCATTTTTGCTAGTCTTGCTGCTGGCAAGTGCCATGTATAAGAGGTTTGTAAGAGGTTGACATTGTCAATTTATAATTTCTTTTACACGTTTTGCCATTTCTCTCAGCCTATATAGTATCCCAAATTCTTTGCCCATGTTATCATTGTTTTACTTGTTCATTTTCCATTTTAATTCAAGAAAAAGTTATACAATTTCTTAATTAGTTTCTTATCAGAGGTTAATAATATTTGATCAAACAAGATCTGCTCTTTATAAAATCTGTACAATTTAGCATCTTTATCATATCTCACTTGCATTTGTAAATATGCCCACCATGATAGATCAATACCCTGATTTTCCATCTCGTTTAGATTTTAAATTCCCTTCAGAGTTTAGAATATTTTTATATGTCTATATTTTCTCAAGACTGACTAAATTTGGATGTACAAATGCTTCCATTGTTGAAAGCCATTCTGGAATTTTCAAGTACCGTATATCTTACATTTTATTTTTCCCCAAGTTAATAATAATGCATTTCTAATAAGTTGTATCTTCATTTTTATTTTCTTTTTAAAAAAGCTCCATTTCTTTTGTTGCTAATTCCATTTCTTTTGTTGCTAATTCTATAAATTCTTTCCCTTTTAATTTGTTCAAGATCCATCTTAAATTTTTGTATTCCTTTCCATGTCATTTTTACAGGATTATGGTCTGCCCAAGTGCCTAATTCTATCTCAATCTCCTGCATATTAGTTCTTAATTCAGGCATCATCCAAATCATATAAATTCTGGACCAAGGTTTATGGCTATTCGAGTAGAATGTATATTGTACTTTTTCTGGATTAGTTTCTCTCCAGGTATCTTGTACACCAATTTCCTCTACTGTATGAGTGAGCGCCTGTTACTCGTCCCAGCTTCTGCCAACCTAGCAGTTCGAAAGCACGTAAAAATGCAAGTAGAAAAATAGGGACCACTACGGTGGGAAGGTAACAGCGTTCCGTGCGCCTTTGGCGTCTAGTCATGCCGGCCACATGACCACGGAGACGTCTTCGGACAAGCGCTGGCTCTTCGGCTTTGAAACGGAGATGAGCACCGGCCCCTAGAGTTGGAAACGACTAGCACGCATGTGCGGGGGAACCTTTACCTTTACCTTATCATGTTATAAAAAGTCTTAGGTAATCTTTTTCTTCCTTGTTTTCCTATTTTGCTACTTTTATAATCTAATGTCCTGTCTACTATTGCATTAAAATCCCATACTAGGCAAATGTTTTGATATTCCAATTCTGCTATTTTTCTATGAAGATTTTGATAAAATTCTTCTTGTTTATTGTTTGGTCCATACATATATTACTACCAAAAGTACCTGTATTTGATGTAAAAATATTTCTACCATCACAATTCTTCTTTTTTCTTCATCTGAATAAATCATTTAGAATCTATTGTCTCTTTAATGTATACAGCTACTCCTCTTTTTTGTGTGTGTGCTGATGCATAATAAAGTTTCCCAATTTGGGGATATTCTAAGTGTTTATAGTATTGTTTTTTGATACGTGTCCCTTGCAGACAAATTATATCAATATTTAATTTCTGCATTTTTTAAAAAAAGATTCTGTTCCTTTTCAATGGGGAATTCCATTTATATTCATTGAAAAAAATCCGTTTTCCTTCTCCATTTTATTTAGTTATATTTAGGACTTCTTGATCTTGTAGTCCTCTGCTCTCTTGCCATTCCCTCACCCTCTTGATCTGGCTTCCCTTTCTCTTCTTCTGTTTGTGTAATTGTCTCCTCTGTTGTTTGTTTTCATCTCATCCAGATCTCAGCATGTTGTCGACAATCAGCTGTTCAGCGGCATGCCATAGCATGCTGCGGTTCTTCGCTTTTTTTCCTGGCTGTCTATGACTTGGGCTGCTTGTGCATTTACAGGCAGCCTTTCTTTCGTCCGTTGGAAGAGTTTCCTTGGTTCGTTTGGGCTGACCGCTGTTGGCTCCAAGCTCCCAAGGCTTTCCTTCCTCTTCGTTGCCTCTCCAGGGCAACGTTCTGACCCCTTGGGGTCTCCAGACGGAGCAAAATCGGGCTAGGAAACCAGAGCCCCAATTTTTTCCGCCCATCTCGTCATGGCACCAAAACGGAAGTCAGTTCAGTCCAGGTTGTTAACAGCACAGTCAAGCAGCACACAGAGGATGGCATAAACTTGTCTCTGGTTAGTCACTTTGGGCTGGTGCTGGATCGTTCCCTAGTGTCCTGGCCATTCTCCTCTGTCCCTATGTTTTCTTCTCTTGGATGTAGGGCACAGTAAGACACGGCTATTATCTTAAAGATAACCTGCAACTTCCCAGAGCCTCGAACTACTGAATGCAGAGTAAGGGAATTTCGTAGTCAAGGGATTATCAATTGCCTGGCAACTTACTTGGGGCACAGGGCAGCTCTGGGAGAGTGACACACAGTAGAGAAGCCTCTCCTGCTTTCCCCCTAAAACTGTACCCCATGGATTAGCTACTTCACTCCAACAGATGGCTAAATCTGTAAGTCTACCCATCTGTCAAAACTGTTGTTGCTCAACGCTGTGATGATGGATGGCTTCCTGCTAGCAGACAACATTAAGGAAGAGAGGAGGGCAGCCAAGCCAGGGCTTTTGCTTATTATGTTCCTCACACCTTAAATCCTGATAACCATCATTTGTCTATAACTCAGAATAAACAACCAGAAGCAGGAAGCAAATCAGAAGTAGTTTAGTTTTTTTTGACAGCTCAAGAATGGGCAGAGAGGAGTTTAACTAAGCCATGAAGAAAGACCCTGGAACCATGGGCCAATCAGTATCTCTCATCTTAAGCTGCTTTGCTGCATTGTTGTGGATGCAAAATAGGGGAAAAGAGAATTTGACACTTTCAATACCTTGGAGCAGACATGTCAAACACAAGGCCCGGGGGCCAGATCCGGCCCGCAAAGTGGTTTCATGTGGCCCGCGAAGCCATCCTGGAAACAGTGAGGGAACGGCCCCCACTGCCTTGGCCCTGGCCCAGAGACCCTCCTTCTGCCAGAGACCCTCAGATCTGTCCCACTCCCGCCCAGGCCCCCATAGGCACCCTTGATACAAACGATGTAGAGCTGGCCATGCCCACCCAGTAGGCCATACGCACTCTGGCCACACCCACCCAGTAGGCCACGCCCACCCAGGCCACACCCACCCGGCCCCTCAAGGGCAACCATAATGCTGACGCGGCCCTCAATGAAACTGAGTTTGACACCCCTGCCTTGGAGGAATTGAAGCAAACAAATCAACAGTATACAAAGTTTTCAACTTTTCTAGCCTTTGAGCTTTCAGTTGCATATTAAGAGCTACAGAATGACAGTGCACTTTTAACATTCAAATACTGAACAATCTCTTGACTTCTTGGTTTTTCAAACCTATTGACTGGATGGATAGATCCAAAGGTTTCCTTCTAAATATTCCAGTCTTATTTAATGTGGCAAATGCTCTCTGGAAGCTGAGTCATCCTCAGAATTAATCACAGATTTCATTTATGTATTGCCCTGTTCCATGTATATGCTGTCCTATTCTACGATGACTCCAGTCGGTTTGCCTTAATAAAAGTTTGAAGATGGAAAACAGAGATCTACAAAGATCCTGGTGATTACACATGGAGGATTGTTGAATATCAGAAAGAGAATGGGATGAAAAATGCAGACAGCAAGACAGATTAGAGACATTATAAAAACACAGGGGTTTTGAACAAGGTCTTATCAGCAACTATCCCCTGCACTGTCAAAGGACTACATCAATTGGAGGAACTGCAAGCTGAACTGTGCTATGCAAAATGACAAATACTGCCAAATGAGAGTGCCAAAACCATGAATCAGGGAATCAGTGCAGATGTTCCTGATCCTATAAAATAGCTGGCTAGGAATTCTGGGAAATGCAATCCCAACATGCAGTATCTGGATGACGCTAGTTAGATATGTTTTGTAGTCCAAGTAACTATTTTTTTTAAAAAAATGATTTTATGCCAAATAGAGCCAGTTTGGTCTAACCATCAGGCTAGAAATTGGAAGACTATGCGTTGTAGTCCTGTCTTAGCCACTATGCCAGCTGGTTGATTTTAGAAGACTACAGAATTTGATATGAGAAAACCAGTTTGGTGTAGTTTAAAGGTGCTGGCCTAGAAACCAGGAGACTGAATTCTAGCCCCACTTTAGACCCAAAGCCAGCTTGTTCAGGCAGTTTACGAGAATTGAACATGATTGAATGGGGGCGGGGGGGAATGGAAAAGACAGAGGAAAAGAGAAAAATTAATGAGAATGCTCTTCCAGGATACTACCTTACTATCTTGCCCCAATCTTCCTATAAAATGATTGCTAGACAGTAACAAACCACTTTCTTCTAGCCTTTATTTCATTCATGATAGCCTCCATCTAGAGCCATGTAGATAGCCTGATTTGTATGTTAATATTGCAGTTACTCTTTTAAAGCTCTTTTAACAATTGTAAGATCAAGAAATGTACTTTTAAAATAAAGAATAAGGAAACTAAACAAGGTGTTTTATTTATTTATCTATATACTGTATATCTAATTAATTTAGCTGCCTATATTAATATAATATATATAATATATAGCTGCAAGGGGGAAGCAGGATTTTTAATTAAAATAACTGTGCTTCAGTAATCTTATACATAGCAAACGATAGTGTACATTTTCAGCATGAATGAAAAATAAATCTTCTCTTTCGATTCTCAACAGAAAAATCAGTTACTGCTTGCCAAAGATATTAACTGCATTATATCCCCTACAATGTCTTCTACTTCATAGGTTTTGAATTTATTTTGCTTTGGAAAATGTTACACAAAATATAGGTTGTTTTCGATCTTAAAAAAGACATGATTCAGTTTTACAGATTAAAATTTAATTTCCTGTTTCGCTTCGCAGCTCAATCTATTTCCACTCTTGCTTAAGGCAATATAGAAAGTTCAGTCTTGAAGGATGGATATCACTTATCAGAAAAAAAAATCTACATAAATATAAATGAATTTCTTCTCCAACAAGAACATTTTGTAAGCTTAACTGTAGAAGTTCTTTGAAATTTTAGCCCAGACTGGTTACCTAAGGCCCCTAATATTTCTTAAACTAGCATACGTGTAAACTGTTTTGTCTTTGGGCTACAAAAATTATTAAAGGAAAATTCTCAAAGAATCTGGGACAGGTAGGCTACTTACCTAAGCTCCAATTTTTGTACCAGGTACAAGGGTAATGAAAGAAAATGGGGAAGAAGATGTTCAATTAGCACATGGGTTGCAAGCAGAATATTTTTGGACATAACAGTGAGGAAAAAAATTATTTGATCCCTTGCCGATTTTGTACGTTTGCCCACTGACAAATAAATGAGCAGTCTATAATTTTAGTGGTAGATTTATTTTAACAGCGGGAGACAGAATAACAACAACAAAATCCAGAAAAATGCATTTTGAAAAAGTTAGAAATTGATTTGCATTTTAATGAGTGAAATAAGTATTTTACCTCTTCGCAAAACATGACCTAGTATTTGGTGGCAAAACCCTTGTTGGCAATCACAGAGGTCAGACGTTTCTTGTAGTTGGCCACCAGGTTTGACTACATCTCAGGAGGGATTTTGTCCCACTCCTCTTTGCAGATCCTCTCCAAGTCATTAAGGTTTCGAGGCTGACGTTTGGCAGCTCCCTCCACAGATTTTCTATGGGATTAAGGTCTGGAGACTGACTAGGCCACTCCAGGACCTTAATGTGCTTCTTCTTGAGCCACTCCTTTGTTGTCTTGGCTGGGTGTTTTGGGTCATTGCCATGCTGGAATACCCATCCATGACCCATTTTCAATGCCCTAGCTGAAGAAAGGAGATTCTCACCCAAGATTTGATGCTATATGCCCAGTCCATCGTCCCTTTGATGTGGTGAAGTTGTTCTGTCCCCTTAGCAGAAAAACACCCCCAAAGCATAATGTTTCCACCTCCATGTTTGACATTGGGGATGATGTTCTTGGGGTCATAGACAGCATTCCTCTTCCTCCAAACACGGCGAGTTGAATTTATGTCAAAGAGATCAATTTTGGTCTCATCTGACTACAACACTTTCACTCAGTTCTCCTCTGAATCATTCAGATGTTCATTGGCAAACTTCAGACGGGCCTGTACATGTACTTTCTTGAGCAGGGGGGCCTTACGGGCACTGCAGGATTTCAGTCCTTCACGGTGTAATGTGTTGCCAATTGTTTTCTTGGTGACTATGGTCCCCGCTGCCTTGAGATCACTAACAAGATCCTCCCATGTAGTTCTGGGCTGATTCCTCACCGTTCTCATGATCATTGAAAATCCACAAGGTGAGATCTTGCATGAAGCCCCAGACCGAGGGAGATTGACAGTTATTTTGTGAATCTTCCATTTGTGAATAATCGCACCAACTGTTGTCACCTTCCCACCAAGCTGCTTGGCAATAGTCAATAGTAGCCCATTCCAGCCTTGTGTAGGTCTACAATCCTGTCCCTGACATCCTTGGATAGCTCTTTGGTCTTGGCCATGGTGGAGAGTTTGGAATCTGATTGATTGCTTCTGTGGACAGGTGTCTCTTATACAGGTAACAAGTTGAGATTAAGAGCACTCCCTTTAAGAAAGTGCTCCTAAACTCAGCTCATTACCTGTAAAAAAGACACCTCGGAGCCAGAAATCTTGCTGATTGATAGGGGATCAAATATTTATTTCACTCATTAAAATGCAAATCAATTTACAACTTTTTTGAAATGCGTTTTTCTGGATTTTTTGTTGTTGTTATTCTGTCTCTCACTGTTAAAATAAATCTACCATTACAATTATAGACTGATCGTTTGTATACAAAATCAGCAGGGGATCAAATCATTTTTTTCCCCTCACCGTAGCCTTCCCTAGTAGTTGGCAACAGTGGAGGAGTTAAATTCCAAAATATTTGAAAACACTAATTGAAAAAAGCCATACTGTTGAATGCTTTATGCTGGGATAAAGGTGGGGGAGCACAATCTTGTTAAGAATTACAGACTTTTCAAAATAATTTAATCATGGTATTATCCAGAAGTGCTCTGTGGGCAAAAAAGAAGCAATCACTATGCAGCAGATTAGTCAGAGTTTTTCAACAGTTCTCTTTCTTTCTGCATGGTCAGTTCTACAGAACAGAACTCATTCATTATGATGGAACTGAATATAAGCAGAGAAAATGAAATAAAAAGCAGTGAAACTTAATAAGAGAACATATTGTTGAACATATGCAGAACATCACATAAAGATGTCAGCATCAATCTTAGAAGTTACCCTCTACTTACAAGAATCCCTAGCACTAGAATATGAAATTATCTGCAATGTGGCCATTACCAGTTGAAAGGCTACAGGAATTAGTGGGATATTTATTATGGAATACGGCAGGTAACAGAAAAATCTGTAAGGGTAGTCTAACCAAACTATAATAGTAAATCTGGAGGATGACACAGCAGCCAACAGATAAGAAGTCAGTCTATATGTCAACACCAAAGGACACTTAACAGACTGTTTAAATTATCATATAATAAGCTTAATTTAATGTACTATCAAAACAATGCTTAGGATGATCCAATTCAGATTAGACACCTCCATAGAAAAAGAAATGCCAGATGTTCTAGCTGGCTTTAAAAAGGCCAAGGAACACAAGCCATTATTGCTCATGCAAGGCTAATAATTGAGAAAGCCAAAGAAAGTCACTACGTGCTTCACTGATAACAGAAAGCCCTTCAGTTCTGTTGATTATTATGGAATATGCTTAGTTAAAATGGAATCTCACTGTCTCGTACTATACAAAGTACAAGAAGCCACAGTCCTAACGGAACATGGTGAGCAGAGTGGCAAAGGAGTGGGACAAGGCTGAATGCTCTCCTAGTCAAACTTTATAATCAATATTTACTGGAAATAGTTGCCCTGAAAGAAGATGGGCATAGGAAGAATCATCAAAAACTTTGTACTATGCAGATAATGATAACTTTATTGTCACTTTGAATGTACACCAATCGGCATACATCAAAATGAAATTTCGTTGCATACAGCTCTCAAAGGGTCACCACCTCCAATATATACTCCTTGTTCGGGGCCCGCTCAAATTTCACATTGTCCATTTTAGTCTCTAGGGAGTGAACGATGGCAAACAGGACAGATGGAAATGGGGCTCCATGTGGATTAGCCCTCATGTTAGCTTGTATTCTTTCCTTTTTCTGATCCTGACTCTTCCACCTTTTGCTTAAAGAGGCCTTGCTTCTTTTCACCCCTGGAACACGCTGCTGCCGCCACCACCAACTCCTCCAAAAGCCTCTCTCTCTTCCTTTGGGCCTGCCGACAGCCTCATCCAGTTCCTTCGCTCCATAAGCTCCAGGTCCTCTCCTCCTCTGCCTCCTCTGGAAACAGCCCTGATTTGCAATACAATCCATCACTAGGCCAGCAGTCAGATCTTGCTGCTGGTAGAACAAATTCAAACAGCGCCAACGACTTTTAACGGTCTCACCAGCAGTTCCAAAACAACTAGATGGCACTGATCTGGTGGCTATTAATGAAAATCAAGGAGCAGAGTGAGAAAAAAAAAGAATCAATAACAAAGATGACCAACTAAAGACAACAGGTACATCAATCAGCTATAAAGCTGGCTACAAAGATACTGAAGTGGTAGACAGCTTCTGCCTTTTAGAATCAACAATCAACGGTGAAGGAACCAGCAATCAAGATACGTTCCACAGATTAGCACTTGGTAGAACTGCCATGATGGCCGTGGAAAAGATATTCCTGTGTTGGGATAAGTCTATACCTACAAAGATTAGAATCATGAAGACAATGGTTTTCCCCATGACATTGTATAGAAGCAAAACCTGGACTTTAAAGAAGCAGAGTAGAAAGAGAGTTGAAACTTGAAATTTGGTAATGGAGATTTCTGAAAATACTACGGATAGCCAAGGAAATGAACAAATGGATCATCAAACAAATCAAGATATCTCACTTCAGACACAAATACCCAGGCTCCAATTATAATTTTTTGATAATGATGGCAGCAAGGGACTCAGTGGGTACACTGTTGGAAGATCTGAAGGTTTGGGAACATATCCTGGATAAGGTGTGTGTGTGTGTGTGTGTGTGTGTGTGTGTGTGTGTGTGTGTGTGAGAGAGAGAGAGAGAGAGAGAGAGAGAGAGAGAGAGAGAGAGAGAGAGAGAGAGAGAGAGAGATACCATATCCTTACCATTTGTGCACATGGTAATCAAGATATACAGTATGCAACATATAAAAAATAGCGATAAATATAGATTTAATGTTTAATCTGGAAAAGTCAGTTTCCAACAAAAGTTTTTAATCCTAAAAATATTAGAATATCAAATCTAAACACCATTACACCTGGAAGGCAGTATATTGAAAAATGTGACAGATTTCAGAATGCTGCAGAAATACATCGCAGATTCTTCATGCAAAGCCTACTACTGCTGCTCCTTACACAGGAATCTGGAAAACCAAAATATTGTGTGGTATAAACAATTCTTTGGCAGCCCCCTAGTGGAAGCTTCTTTACATTTAACCATTTTTACAACATGGCTGATTAAAAACCAAGTTTCTAAGTTCAGCTTGTGATGTGAACACAGCCATCACACATTGAAAAAATAAATAAATAAGAATTTGTCTCTATGAATTTGCTGGTTCCTAAAACAGGAAAGTCAGATTTCTTCCAAACCAAGGCAATTTTATGAACACTTTTGAGAGAACAATGCTAGCTAATTATCTTTCAATCTGATTGTTTCTAACAGCTGTATCTTTAAACAATTCATAGCATTGGACTTTTTTTGTTTACAGATCAGAATATAATCAATAGTCTCATTAATTTATTAAAACAAACTAATGGAGTGGAAATCCAAGAAGATACACATAATAACTATTTATCTGCTCCAGTAATATTCCAATAATACCGCTGAGAATTGGCTAATGTCGTATCATGTTTGTTGAAACCAATAATGGCATTAGACAAGCACCAAAACTGTTGCAGTTTACACCCATTAATCACACTTACAACTTGCTTATATTCATGAAGATTCCTCTCGTCTGCATTAGCTATTCTGAGCATCACTGACCTGTCCTGCAGACTCAAAAATTGCTTGGTGATAGAATTTACTGTTGAATACTGTACTCACATCTATTGAACTCCATAGTTCCAAAGAGAATCAGTTTGCAAGTTTCTTGAATAGAAACTCTTCCTCTTCAAACAATTTACCACTATTTTTGCAATAAAGAAATTCCTGTGCCTGCTTTTTTAACTCGCCATCACAATCAGCAGCAGGTGAGCTGCTAAACAAGTCTTCAGTCTAAACAGCAGAATCAGCTAGCCACAAATACACTAAGCAAAAAAACAGAGGATCATTAGCTAATGATTTTAATGCCCTTATATTATGCTCCAACAAAAATAATATGTCTGAGCGTAAGATCTCCCGAGTCAGTGGCCCTGTTCACAGGATGTACTTATTTGGGCTTGGGAAGGCGGGTGGGAGGTAGGGATTTAAAGATTAATCAGGCTTGAATAGTTTCCTCCTTTAACTAACATCTTTAGTTCCCTCTAGTGTCCAGTTTTTAAAATTCTGATTTTTATTTTGTAGTAATAATAATAATAATAATAATAATAATAATAATAATAATAATAATAATAAGAAGAAGAAGAAGAAGAAGAAGAAGAAGAAGAAGAAGAAGAAGAAGAAGAAGAAGAAGAAGAAGAAGAAGAAGAAGAAGAAGAAGAAGAAGTTGGAAGGGACCTTGGAGGTCATCTAGTCCAACCCCCTGCTCAGGCAGGAAACCCTATACCATTTCAGGCAAGTGGCTGTCCAGTCTCTTCTTAAAAACTTCCAGTGTTGGAGCATTCACCACTTCCGGAGGCAGGTTGTTCCACTGGTTAATTGTTCTGTCAGGAAGTTTCTCCTTAGTTCTCGGTTGCTTCTCTCCTTGACTAGTTTCCATCCGTTGCTTCTTGTCCTGCTTTCAGGTGCTTTGGAGAATAGCTTGAGTCCCTCCTCTTTGTGGCAGCTCCTTTGATATTGGAACACTGCTATCATGTCACCCCTCGTCCTTCTCTTCATTATACTACACATACCCAATTCCAGCAACTGTTCCTTATATGTTTTAGTCTCCAGACCTCTAATCATCTTTGTTGCTCTTCTCTGTACCCTTTCTAGAATCTCAACATCTTTTTTACATCGTGGTGACCAAAACTGTATGCAGTATTCCAGGTGTGGCCTTACCAAAGCATTGTAAAGTGGTATTAGTATTTCACGTGATCTTGATTCTATCCCTCTGTTAATGCAGCCTAGCACTGTGTTGGCTTTTTTGGCAGCCGCAGCACACTGCTGGCTCATATTGAAGTGATTGTCTACTAGGACTCCGAGATCCCTCTCACAGTTACTACTATTGAGCAAGGTACCATCTATACTATACCTGTGCTTTTGTGCTAAAGTCCAAACAAATCTATTTCCCAAAGGAAGGATTCCTTATAATTAATTCTAAAATCTTATTCCAAATTTATCAAGTCCTTAATCTGTTTATAACTTACTAGGATCAAAGTCTTATTTAGTTTTTTCTATTTTTTTTTCCATTTTTTTTTAACTGTTAAACTTATGATTAATTTTTTCCCCATGAAGGATTGAAGGAAAACTCACCTGATGTTTTCAAACTTGTGAATTCGAAGGTCTGTAATAGCTTAAAAGTAGTTAATAAGAAATTTCTGAACATGATTTTTTTAAAAAAAGAAGTTTGTGAACATAGTGATGCTGACTGCAGTCACGAACAAGATGTCTATTCTCCTGGTCTCCCAATACTCAAAACCCAACAGGAATTGCTGTCTTGTGGTCTCCTGGGGAGGAGCAACTGCTTGGCATGCATATAGTCAATATTCCGTCCTCTCCGTGTCCAGTGAGATTCTGAAGTGATATGAAACGTATGGATGACCATGGGGAATGAGGGGAAAAAATGCTGCCTAGGAAAGAATCAGGCAACAGAGGGAAGAGACCCCAGTGGCTTAATGGTCAGAGAAAGAAACTTAGGAAGTACATGTCCTAACGGTTCAAACAGTTAAGTGGTGGCAGGGCGTCTGTATTTTCAGACTTGCAGGATTCTGTTAATGTAGCCTTATAATATAATAAAATTAATCCTAGCCATGTCTCATGTCTGGTTTATCTGGGAGAGCTGACATGAAGAGCCCATCATCAGCTCTTCATTCTTTGCCATGGTTGTCAGCTCTGCAGAGTGATCTTCAATCCACCATTTCTTCCTCTGGAACTCTGTCCCAGTACTTTTTTCCCCCCAGAAAATAAAGCATTTCTGCCGTGTTAAAAAAAAACTTTAAAAAGATTATTAGATGTTTACACATTTGCAACAGAAAAAAAAGCACTAATGATAAGCAATGCAATTGTTTGCTCTAGTCTACCAATTATTTCTTTTCCAAGAGAATTATGGCAAAAAATATTGACAAATATATTCTTTTAGCACCAGTTACAGCTTCAATAGAAGTGCTGGTAGAGACAGTATTCTAACGCCCCTCTTAGCTAATCAAAGAGAGAAGCAACCTAGAGCTAAGGAGTTTCCTAACCAGTGGAATGGCTTCAGAAGTTGTAGATGCTCCCTCCATCTCTGGAGGCTTTTAAGAAGAGATTGGACAGCCACTTGTCTGGAATGGTATAGGGTCCGCTGCTTGAGCAGAGGGCTGGACTAGAAGACCTCTAAGGTCCCTTCCAACTCTGTTATTCTGTTCTGTTACTATTGTTTTGAAATCTAAATCTCTGTTAATGTTGGAGCAAGGAATCAGATTCCTGAATCTGCAACCGGAGATCTGAGCAGAAACGTCACAAATTTCTTCTTACGTATAACATTTCAGAACTAACTCAGCTTAAGCAAGAGCCTGTCCAAGATTTAAAGGAAAATTTAAAGACATTATACAAATTAAAGAAGGGAAACAGGATTATTAGTGTTAAATAGCATAAGATACAGGGTGCAGCATCTTGGCTCCTATAGAGAAATCCCTTTGTGAAGGAATTTCGTAATATATGAAATCATTTTAACAATACAATGTCCTCAGATGCAGCAATTCATAATATAAAAGTCAGATATAAAGAAAGTGGGCAAGAGAGACCTGAATCATTTATAAGAGTCAACAGTAGAGCACAGAGAAAGAAAATAATTTTGTTTTAATACCAAGCATTTCACCTCTAGAACAATTTTGAGGAAAGTTATAGTGCCATGTTGGTTTTATACAAAACCTATCACAATAATCTTAACTTCTATGACTAACTGAGGTCTAATACAACAGTAATAACCCCAACTCACAAACCATATATTAGGATTTTAGGAGGCAGAAGGCAAATATGTCATTTACTCTGCCTACATAAACATGAAGACAACAAACAATTCACAGGACACTTTTTTTTATTGTAAAGCAACATTGCATAATGCAATGCAATGAGACTTTAAAATCTGCCCCACCAATGTAGTATTGTAGTCTCACTTTCTTCCCTTTTGGATGGTGTATTGGACTTCAACTTCACAATTCCCTAAGGCCAACAGATTGGAGAAAGACTGCTATAGGTTGACATATGGGCTATGTTCTTGTTTATTTAGCCAAGATTTAGTGAATAAACCACAAATAACTAATACTCATAGCCCATGGTTTATAGCCCATGGTTTATAAACTACAACAGCTGGGTTTACACAATATATTAAGTCACAAAATAAATACGCCTTTGCTTTTGTGTGCTGTGTGAACTCAGCCATTGTTGGCTCTAGATTTTCTTTATCCAGAAGTGTTGACAGCAGATTGCGGTTGTTCATCTTTTTTAAAAGAAAAAGATGTGAACACAGATGTGAACAAGGACAGAGACTAAATCAAGCACATTTCGCCTTCATATACAGCAAGCTGTTGAAATGTCTTTTTTTTTAAAAGTGGAGTTACGTGATGTGGAAATCCAACCAGTATCAAAATATTCTACCCCTGCTTTCAAAAAAAAAGCATTATTGTTTTTAAAAAAGCAAATAGCTCAGATGGCATATGGTCATTTATATGTTTTATTCTTCTGCCAATTTCCAAGTGTAATTTTTTTTTTTATTACATTTATATCCCGCCCTTCTCCGAAGACTCAGGGCGGCTTACAAGCTTAGCAGTAGCCTTCATTCTATGTAAATGCCTGCTTATTAGGGCTTTCGCCCCCCCCAAGCGGCATTATTACAAAGTCAGCTTATTGCCCCCAACAATCTGGGTCCTCATTTTACCTACCTCGGAAGGATGGAAGGCTGAGTCAACCTTGAGCCTGGTGGGATACGAACCTGCACTAATTGCAGGCAGCTGGTGTTACTTAAGGAAGCATCAGCCCACTGCTCCACCAAGGCTCCCCAAATTCATTTTTAATGATGGCATTTTTAATTACGTCCCCAAATTCATTTTTAAACTGAAAGTAATATTAGTTGCTCAGACAGAGCACACAGGCAAAACAGTCCCTTCTGGGAAATACAGAAATGATAGAATTACAGAGATTTTTTTTTAAAAAAAAAGCCTGCTGAAAGTCAGCAAAAACAAGGTTGCTCTCAGCCAGAGCAGGAGTCTGTGAAAGACGACATCATTCAGGATAATGTTGCTATCTGAAGCCTGAACTAAGAGCCCCTGTGAGATCAATGCTTCATGAGGCAAATAGTGACATGTGCCCACGAGTTCCTACTTTTAACTGGAATTTTTTTCCCCCCACTGGACTTGCAGGCACAAGCCGCTTCCTTTGCCTAGACCAGTGATAAGCGAGAACAAGAATTGTAACAGCTTTTACCTGTGTCAACTGCTGGTAGCGTTAAATCAAGTGCCTCATCTTCCTCAGGGTTTGGCTTCGATAGAAAGTTTTCAGGAGTTATGTCACCGGGCAAGTCCAGCAGGCTGCTTTCTTGAGACTGGGAACTTGAGGCTCTTTCGCTTCCATTCCATTCCATCACTGAAGCAGAGACCAAAGAGTTTTGCTTTATTTTGAAATGTCTTATCTCATTTTCCCAGTTTGGTATCAAAGCGCTTGAATGCACTAACATCACGGATGAAAACAGATCGCACTGAAAATACTTTCGACACACAAAAAAAGATGACAGATATTTAGCAAATCTGTAACTCTAAGTTCAATATCTATTATCAAACCAAGAGGAGCAAGGCTTGCAAAACACTTCTTTTAAGGATAACACCTTGAAAATCTGGTCTGACTATCCTAATCTAATTTCCCAATCATTACTACCAGTAGGATTTTACATTGAACTCGTGTGTGCTAACACCTAAAATCATAGCAAATTTGTACTTGATCTAGTAATTAAGGCACCAGACTAGAAAATGGGAGACCATGAGACCATTTTAGCCATGAAAGCCAATAGGTTGACTTTGGGCCAGTCACTCTCTCTCTCAGCCCAACACATTTCAAAACATTATTCATGATGACAATGAGGGTGTTTACCACAAGGAGGTTGAGGATTTGGTGAACGGGTGTAAGGAAAACAGCCTAGTTATAAATACTGGAAAGAGATCATTTCAGAAAAGGCAGGCACAGCCACACTTCTCTGTGCATTAACGATTCACCTGTGGAGATGGTTACCAGCATCAAATTCTTGGGTGTGCATTTAACAAGTAGGCTGGCTTGGTTGCTCAACAGCGAGACACTGGTGAAGCGGGCACAGCAGCACCTGCATTTTCTGCATTGCATGAGAAAAGCACATCTTCCTTCCCCTATCCTTACCACTTTCTGCAGAGGGACGATCGAGAGCATCCTGTCATACAGCATCACAGTCTGGTTTAGAAGCATCCCTGCTTCAGACAGGAAGGTGGTGCAGAGAGTGGTGAGGATGGCAGAAAAGATCATTGGCAGTTCCCTCCCTTCCATCCAGGACATAGCACAGAAGCGTTGCTTGAACAGGGTCCGTAAGATTGTCTGGGACACTACACATCCTCTGTTTTCCTTGTTACCTTCTGGGAGGAGGCTCCGTGGTGTCCAAAGCAGAACATCCAGATTCAGTCACAGTTTTGTTCCATATAGCATCAACCTTGTGAACTCTAAAGCTTCCTCCTCCCATTACGTATTCAAGATAGACAGCGATTAGTATTAATATGTTGCTTATATGTAAAGGTGTAGGTTTATACATTTGTATATAGTATGTTTAAATGTGTGTTATATATGTGTACACTTTTGAGAGCAAGCAACTACATTTCATTTTTAATGTGTGCCATTGTGCCCACAGTTAAAAATGACAATAAAGATTATCTATCTATCTATCTATCTATCTATCTATCTATCTATCTATCTATCTATCTATCTATCTATCTCACAAGGTTGTTGTTTTGGGGAAATAGGAGGAGGAAGGAATACTCTCTGTTTTCACCCCCTTATGTTATTTACAAAAAGAATAAAGGCAGGGTACAAACAAACAAGCAAGCCACAAAGCCAATGCTTTTCATGTTTGGAATATATCACTCGTATATTCGTTCTTGAAAAGCTGAAAGCAATGATTTCCCAATCCCATTCAAAGCACATGCTTTATGTTCAGCTAAGAAAATTACAACCCGTTAAGTATCAAAAACAGATACGCTGGCTGGAAATAAAACATATTCAGCCATCTCCACCCTACAGTTAGTGAGTAAAATGCAAATTTTTACCAAAGATCTTTTTTCATTAGAAAGTCTAAAGTTTGCATCCTTCGTTTTCCGCCACGAAGTCATGGCATGGCCAGCCCTAAGAGGAGGAAAAATCAAAAACCGAACAACGGATCTGCCTATTCCACAATACCTGCTTTATGCCTCTGATTTGTTCTGCATCTGAAAGGCAGCAGGTGAGACCCCGTCCTATCCCCATATTGTATTTCAGTACAAGTCTGTTTAGCTCTTTGTACATAAAATGGGAGGGGGGGGGGGAAAAGAGATTTTTCACTCAGACTCCCTAATGGCTTGAACCAACGTTTTGGCATTTAAATATCTTTCATTACTGTATCAGCTTCTTAAGATGGGCAAAATATTCTACAAGATTTATATACCTTGCATATGGAATAATAGCTTTCATACTTACTTAAACCATTTAATAACATTATATTTTTATTTCCAAGAGGGAGAGAAACCAGCCAGCCAGCCTATTAACAAGCAATTAACCAACCAATGGAATACAAAGATAAATCATTGATAGTTCCTGATCTCAGACTTATGAACTCAAAGACATAGCATAAGAGGAAAAAAAATATGGAGAAGAGGGAAATAACATACGGTACTCGGGCACTCATTCTTAGTTGTAAATATCATATGCAGTGTATGATCTAATAAGGAAGGATGAAGCAAACTTTTTGCAATGGCTCTTTTGTGATTAATGTAATTTTCCAAATTGGGCTTTTTTTTTCTAAAATCAATGTGAAATGTAGTGACCCTCTGGGGAGGTTTTGGAGGGTAGGAAGAATAGCATCTTTATCATATAACACAAGTCTTGTGATGGCTGTGGTGGCTTCCAGTAAATTTATGACTACAAGGTACGATGATAACCTATAAAGCCTTTTAGGGCTTGGTACTTGGGTACTGCAGGATTACTTCCTTCAGGCAGAACCAACCAATCCACTGTTTGTCCTGAGCTGGAAGGTTAGGAATGCCACAAAAGTGAAATTAGGAAGAGGGAATCAAAACTCAGTGTTTTTTTTACCTCATGCTCCAGCCTAATGGAGTGGCATTCCCCCAGAGATCCAAAGGCCATCCTTAATGCTAATCAGGAAGTTACAACAGAAGTTTCCCATAGAGCTTCTAATATTCCGAAATATGTATGATTTTTAAGAATTGGGCAAGGTAGCAATTTATGGACAGGCCAAATTGTTTTGGTGGTTTTGTGTCAGTTTTGTAAATCCGCAGGATAACTTGCAGAGGTGTAGCCATGTGGTAAATAATCATATTGTATCAATTAGCAAATATTTTAATAAAAAATTCTATACTTTCCTAATATTTATACTAATAAAAAGTTTATGTGTTTTTTTTATAAACTGTTGTTAAGATCTAGAAAGCAGACCATGAGTTCAAGTTCCGCCTTAACCATGAAAGCCAACTGGGTGATTTTGGGTCAGTCATTCTCTCTCAGCCCAACCCACCTCACAGGATTGTTGTTCTGGGGAAAATAGGAGGAAACATATGTTGGATATGTTTGCTGCCTTGAGTTATTTGTAAAAATAATAAAGGTGGGAAGAAAGGAAAGGAAAGGAAAGGAAAGGAAAGGAAAGGAAAGGAAAGGAAAGGAAAGGAAAGGAAAGGAAAGGAAAGGAAAGGAAAGGAAAGGAAAGGAAAGGAAAGGAAAGGAGAGGAGAGGAGAGGAGAGGAGAGGAAAGGGAGAGAGAGGGTGGGAGAAATAAAGAAAGAAAGAAAGAAAGAAAGAAAGAAAGAAAGAAAGAAAGAAAGAAAGAAAGAAAGAAAGAAAGAAAGAAAGAAAGAAAGAAAGAAAGAAAGAAAGAAAGAAAGAAAAGAAAGTAAGTAAGTCATATTTCACATTTCAACATTTGGCTATTCTGTGAACAAATTTCAAGGCAAAAAAATCCCTGGAGCATCTTTAAAGGTAACCCATTAAAAGTGCATCAGAGATAAAGTTTGGTTATATCTAGCTAAATTTAAGCTATTCTTAAAAAAACATTCCATAGGAAGTGCTTAAGAAGGAAAGTTAAAAATATTGTATAAGAAGAAGCATCAAATTCTTGGAAGAAAGTGTTTATTTTTATTTTATTAGTCTTTATTTTATTAAATTTCCTACCACTAAAACCTAGTTGGAGTAGCAATTATCATCATTTGCGAGCAAAGGATTTCATGCAGCAAGTCACCATGACTCTTACCAGAGAGGTATTTTAATGGCTGTCCTAAAAATACAGATCGAACCTTTACAGCTATCAACAGATGGTCTCATCAGATGAACACTGTTCTTTTTCCAGGAATACAGATCTATTACTAACAGTTTAGGATGTGTTCTTCTCATGTATTACGTCTGAATTACTCACCTATTTGGAAATGCAAGAACACAGTATATGGGTCCTCAGCATAATATGCGGAAATCTTTCTTTTCAACATTCTAGGTAGGTTTTTCATTCTATTCTTCCCCTGTGTATTGGACATACTTCCACCCTTCCTTTCTGGTCAGTATTTCATCACCAATGAGCATGTCTAGTCCCGAGTTGCCTATTCTTGACAACACTCCAGCCAATCTTTCTTTCCCCCTACAGAATTTCCATTCTTCTTCATATAATAGCACTCTCCAGCCTGCTGATTAGTAATAATAATCATAACAATGATACCAATAAGAGAAGGTAATGATACCAATAAGAGAAGATGAGAATAATAATAATAATACAGTCATACCACATTGGTAAATATACTTAGAGATAAGACGGTACTGTGGGAATTAGGTGTTCAGCAGAGTGATGGCAAAAGGGAAAAAACTGTCTTTGTGTCTAGTTGTTTGGCATGTGATGCCCTGTAGCAATGTCCAGAGAGGAGGAAATGAAACATTTACCGTATTTTCCAGCGTATAAGACGACCCCCCAACTTTTGAGATGATTTTCATGGGTTAAAGTCTTATACGCCAGAAAATACGGGTAAGTAGGAAGTCAGGGCTCCTTCTCAATTAGGTAAAGGTTTATCAAGAGCTTTTGGCCTCGAGATCAGCTTTGCTCTGCCTCGCCTAAACCTCGTCTCCTCTCGCCTTGGCGCCCCCTTCTACTTCAGCCACACGCGCTGGCTGTTTCGGCCAGGAGCGACGAGCATTGTGGCCCAACACTTCGGGAAGGCACCAGGTCTGAAAGAAGGCGGTTCTTTCCGTAGGTTAGTTAATGAACAGGGCGGCGGAGGGCGGGGGGTGGTGGTGAAAGAAACGGGCTCAGCCCTGCGCCGCAAGTTTGAGATTCCCTCAAAGAAAGCCCCAAGTTTCCAAGTAACTAGAAACCAGAAGGAGCCCTGCGTGGCACTGAGATCGAGAAGCCCGTTTACCCTCCCCTGCATTTTGCTGTGCTTTTCTAAAGTTTTCCAAGAAAATGCAAACTTGGGGTTTTTCCTCCTTTCACTTGCATAAGTTATCGCTGGAGTATACAGAAAGGGGGAAAAGAAATAAAGGGGAAAAACCCCGCACATATTATAATATTTATTTTTCAAAAGGCCGCCTTCTACTTCAGGGCGGAGGGGCGACCCCGGGTTGCTGAAGCCCCAGCGCCAGTTTTCCGCTGCGGTCTGCCTGTCACAATTCCCGAGCTGCGCCTTCCCGGGCTGGTGTTGCTGTAGGTCTGGCCACGGCACCACGCCCTGAAGTCGAATTCCCAGGGTCAGGTGAAGCTCAGCTCCACGCAAACATGTCAGGTCGGCCTCCGCCTGGCTTCCCGCACTCCCTTGAGCTCTCGTGCTCGCCGAGCGCTGGCGACTCGGCATGCGCTTGACTCCCGCTCCCTTCCAAAAAAAAAATAAAAAAGGGGTCTGCTGCCCTAAGACGCCGGTAAGCTGGAGCCTCAGCCTCGGTTGGGCTGGTCGGTTTATTTATGAGGAGGCCGTCTTTCGCCATTCTTGAGCGCTGGATTTGTCCGTTTCCACTAACGTCTCTGCTCCCGAGGATTTACTATTTTCCGGCGTATAAGGCGACTGGGCGTATAAGATGACCCCCGACTTTTGAGAAGATTTTCATGCGTTAAAAAGTCATCTTATACGCTGGAAAATACGGTATGTCCAGGATGTGAGGGGGTCTGTAGATACTTTCTCAGCTCTCTTTCTGACCTGTGCAATATACAGGTCCTCAACAGAAGGCAGGTTGGTTGCAGTTGTTTTTTCTGCAGTCCTAATTATTGTCGTGGAAAAACCCAATGAAAAAGACAAGAGACAGCAGCACAAAATAATTCTTACTTTAAGATTCAGAGGTTTATTTTGCTAATAATTTGGAACATAGCAAGCATAACAACACAACTTCGCTTATATTAATAACCCATTGCAATGAGGTCCACTGGTATAGAAAATTCCAAAGGACAGCTATAGGCCAATGGCAAATCAATCAGGTCCAGACCCAACTCTTAGTTTATACCCTTTCTTGTTCTAAGACTGTAGTCAGATGGTCCGCTGACTTTTGCTGACGTCTTACTGACCTCCTCCTGACCTTCTGCTGAACATAACTTTCCACATATGCCCTGTACATTGGAACCCGCATCCACCAGCTACTTTCAGTTCCCTATTTCTTACTGTTCCAGTCCTTATGTTCTAAATATATTTGAAACAAGCAAGCTTAGTAAAATCATATTAAGAAAAGTACAATTCCAAACTGCAAAATTAAGCATAGCACAAACTTTGGTTCAATACTTTGTCCATGAGGCCTGATTCAGTTTACCTGGGCCTAAACCTTGCATAAAAGAACAATAGCCAATATTTTCATTTTCCACTTTATCCATTGAGAGCTTGTATCTGTCCTGTTTGGTTGCTGGACCAAATCAGACAGTTACAGAAGTACAAATGACAGACTCAATCATTCCTCTATCAAGAGCTCCTGGGGCATTCTGAACTTTCTGAGTTGATGCAGGAAGAACATTCTTTGTTATGCCTTTTTAATTATGGTTCTAATGTTAGGTGTCCCATTTCAAATCCTGGGAGATTACAGACCCCCTAAAACCTGAAGACTAGGACTCTATTGTTAATACTATGCTGTCTAATAGAGTAAGAGGTGGTAGAATAGGAGGGCTCCTCCACTCTCATCTCTACAGTTTTAAGCATGTTCAGCTCTAGTTTGTTCTGGCTACACCACAGGGCCAGTTGTTCAGTGTCCCATCTATATGCAGTCTCATTTTTTTTTAAAAAAATCCCATATATATCCCACCCTTCTCCGAAGACTCAGGGCGGCTTACAATTTAAAGCACAAATCAATGTGCTTAGCAATAGCCTTCATTCTATGTATATGCCTGCTTATTAGGGCTTTCACACACACACCCAAGCGGCATTATTACAAAGTCAACTTATTGCCCCCAACAATCTGGGTCCTCATTTTACCTACCTCGGAAGGATGGAAGGCTGAGTCAACCTTGAGCCTGGTGGGATGAGAACCTGCACTAATTGCAGGCAGCTGGTGTTACTTAAGGAGGCATTAGCCCACTGCTCCACCAAGGCTCTTCCCTCAAATGAGACCAATGACTGTTGTATCTGTTGATTAGACCTTAATTTATCATTCTGAGCAATGGTGGACTGTTGACTAGGCCTTAATTTATCATTTCATTTTACTTCTATATCACCAAAGCTGTATAACTGTTGGCAGTTTACAATCCTCAGAACATAACAACGTTTAAAAGGCACAATAACTATACCCTCTATTTAGCTCTGGGAAGTGGGGGAGAAGGGGGGTGGTTTGGGGTGGGTGGGATTTTGGGATGTATTGTAAAATCTTGTTTTTGTAAAACTCTTTAATAAAAAAAAATTCAACCTATACCCTTAAATAGTGATAGACAATATACAAGGACATATTATATAATGTATTACAGGTAGTCCTCAACTTACAACCACCACTGAGCCCGAACTTTCTGTTGTTAGGTGAGACGTTTATTAAGTAAGTATGGCCCCATTTTACGACCTTTCCTGCCACAGTTGTTAAGTGAAGCACTGCAGTTGATAAGTTAGTAATCTGGTCGTTAGGTAAATCTGGCTTCCCTGTTGACTTTGCTTGTCAGAAGGTCGCAAAAGGGGATCACATGACCCCTTGTGACACAGCAACGATCAGAAATATGAACCAGTTTGCCACGCATCTGAATTTTGATCACCTGATCATAGGGATGCTGTAACTGTGCAGTTGTAACATACAAACTGTTGTAAGTCGACGACTATCTGTATAGACAGTTAGGAACATCAACTCTCCAAAGCCTGCTAAACAGTTCCAAGGTTTTCAAAAAAAACAACCCACCAAAGTTATTGCCAGTCTAGAAGACATTAATTTCAAAAAGTGAGGGCCGTTACAGAAAAAGTAACCCCAAATCTTCCATTCCTTACATGTCAGGAATCCTTGACATTTCCAGCTGGGATGAATGTACTAAAGATCCTGGTTCTCTCTGAAGGAGCAATTCTACAAATAGGTGTACTGTATTAGAAGAATTAACATTTCACTTCTACCCCAAAATGTATCAGAATACAGGTGACATATACCTGTAACCTATTTTTATCTGCCAGAACTAGGCTGCTTCATTCCAATGCATTGTAGTTTTTAAGTGGTGTCCAAAAAATGGGATGCAATGCTTTTCCTAGTATTTCTGAAAACATGTGCTGTACATAATTGAAAATCTAAAGATATAACTTTACATAAGAGGAAACTTTACATTTGCATTCACTTTTAACTTGAAATTATGTGTTAAGCAATCCCAATATTGTACTCAAAATCTATCCTTCAATCACCAATTAGATTTTTTTTACTACTTTTATGAGACTAATGTTTTCCCCACTCTTTTTATAGAAAGCTGCTGACCTACCCTTCACATGATACTCAGTAATTAACTTCACGATATCTGTTTTCAGATTACATCAGAGATCTAATTACCACATCTAGAGAACAAAGGTGAGGTCAAAATCCTTGTAAGAACCGCTTCCATATAAAAGAGCCTGGAACAAGAAAAAACCAAATTGTTCTTTCTGGACGAAGAAGGATACTCTTTATCTTACGACAAATGAACTTCCAGAAAGAGACTGAAATCTCATTTTTCAATGAAACACAGTAAGCCCTACGAAATAACAACTGATAAATTGTGCTTATTCAGGCCAAAAAGAATTTGGGTTTATCACTCTAAGAATGAGATAAAAGAGAATCCTAAATTTTAATAATTTTTCAAGCCTTAAGCTTCAGTACTTACCTAGTTTGTGATTTTTAATTTAAATACACTGCAAGGCTTGAAATGCTGAAAGCAGTTGTAAATAAATGCAGTAAGCTAACAATGACTTGTTTACATCCTGTCCATTTGCCTTTTCAATTATTTCTAGCCATTAAGGTAAATGGGAATAGAAGAAGCAAAACAAGCAATATTTTTTAAAAAACAAAACTCAGCCAAAATGTTTATCTGGGATTAGCAAGCAGATGAGCTGGCAGAAACCTAAGTTAGTGCTGATGATCTAAAAGGGCCCCTCATTTGACATTGCAAAGATCACTCTGACATTTCAACAATCCTTCTGGGCAAAGCCAAGGAGAAACATATTAGCTGTCTGCTTTAACAGCTGTCATACAAATACCCCTTCTAAGAAACGTGGTTGCCTTCTTTAGAACAAAATAAACAGAATGAATAAAAGTCTCCTTTCTGAAGCATTTGCAAATCTCACATCAAAATATGACCATCAAAAACAAATCCATCAAAAATATGACCATCAAAACAAATGTACTGTTTATCAAGTAAAGATAGGTGGACTGGTTATTTAAAAAAAAAGATCTTTATTTTCTAAAAGAAACAGAGATGCATTGCCACAGCCTCTACAAAGAAACAATAATCCATTGTTTCAGCTACAGCTCGAAAGAAGCAGGCTCACAGCAGCAATACAAAAATTGAGTTTATTCATCACATTGATGAACTGTCCTGTATAATACTGTATAATTTTTTTTAGGCTATGAAACCTGATAATAATTTTTAAGCAGCACCAGAATCACTGCCTGCATAAGTAAATTCTTGTTATTTTTACCTTTAGTCTCCCATGGAACCCCATTAAGTTCTTATTGAATCCTGAGGTTCTGCAGAACACAATTTTAAAAGCCGGACTTCATAACACAGGGCTTTTCAACCAGTGGTACGGGTACCACTGGTGGCACTTGGCTAGAAAAGTGGTAGCAGGGGAGGGGAATGAGCTGAACCGGTGGCAGGACTGCACAAGCCTGAGCGAGAGATGGCTGGAGCTACAGGGCTGTCAGGGATCAGTGGAAGCACCAGAGTCAGTGCCAGTCTCCAGCTGGAGCTCAGCGCTGATCCTGACGCTTCTGAGCCCAGAAGAAGCGCTGATCAGCTGGAATGTTGCAGCATCTCCAGGGTCTTGTGATTTACCACCCAGCAGACAGGGAATAAAAACCAAACACACACACACCCCACACCCCCGCTGCCAATCCTCAACAGAAATGCTCACAACAATGAAAACTTTGAATAGGAGGAAGAGCACCACTGGGCGGGCAGGCAGATGTCTTGCTCAGCTGTGGCTTGGGGGGCACTTTTTTCAGTGCCATTGTAACTTCAGTCACTAAGCAAACTGTTGTAAGTCGAGGACTACCTGTACTTCATCACTTTTTTCCTTTTTGGGGGGGGGTCATCAAGTTTTTGACACCTTGCTAGGTGACTGATGGTACTCAGATGTTGCCATATCCTAAAAGTGGTACAATGGGTGAAAAGGTTGAAAAGCCCTGTCATAACAGATAACATACTCAACTAGCTAACTCACAGTTCAATAACAAAGACTCATCAGTTTGTCTATGTACATATCAAGATATGAGAGCTAGATTTTTTCCCCTACACAATATCTTGTGTTTCATAGTGAGGTAAAAGAAACAAGTAATAAAAGTACATTAAAATGAAGACAATAATGTCTCCACATCAGTTCTAAAACCTTCTTAACCTACTGATGTCATCATTGTTAATGGCTGTGTACGGGTTATAAGCAGGAATCACTCATAATAGAAAGTTTTTTTTTATGACAGTCTTCAGTCAAGCTTTATTGATCATAAGTTCTATGTATCTGACTTCCATATATTTCCTAACCACTTTCCAAGGAAGGGGAAAACATAAAGTAATTGGAGGCTTTTTAAAATAGTCACTCAAAGATTAAGTCACAAAATAAAATTACAGTGTGCTTTAAGCATGTTTTTTTAATCATCCAAAGGAGGCCCTATTCATGTTATGAGATTAATATAAACCATGACATGCACATTGCACTATACCAAAGACAATAACAAACCACATTGCCTAATGAAGGGTGAATTCAGCCAAAGCCTCTCCTGGTATTCATGAAACAACCTCTTTTACCTAATAGGTTCTTGTTCACAGATATGAAGTTACATCAGTACAAATGTTGATAATTGGCATGAGGATATTGATCTTTTTTCATCCAGAACTACTAGCTCTCCCTTTATGGTAAAGTTACCTTGACATAATCTTACAAGGCTGAAAGTACATTTCTCCTCCTTCACCTTTACAGTCCAAGAAACTAGACAGTCCTTTCTGAGACATTTAACACAGACACACACACACACACACACACACACACACACACAGAGGGTCTTCCTCTTCTCTTAAGGTCATTCCCACATATTATTACACAGCCTGACCATCTGCACTAAAACCATTTTACAGATGTAAACTATAATGACATCCACTGCATTAGACCTGAATCTGCTCCAATTAGCGTTAAGCCTAAAAAGGAAAGAAGCCACATGAGCCTTTGTCCATGAAAAACAATCTCTCTCCCGAGCAATTTTGACAGAAAAGTAGCTCAGGGAGAAAGGGTTAGGGCTTAAGGGTTCTTACCAATTTCCAGTCAAAATAGTTATTTCAGAAAATTACATTCAGGAAACAGTCGGTATCATTGATCCATTCATTTCTCAGAATCTAATTTAGTCTGGTCATAAAAAATGCACACTCTGTTGAACTCCCTTCTAAATTTAAGAAATGGGGCAAGGGGACACCATCAAGATAACAAAATTCAAATTTGGCTTAGTGCAGCCAATGAGTCAGTTCATTGTGAGCCTCAGGCCTGGGTTTTATAACTAAGATGGAGTTCGATTTGGCGTTTTCAACTTTGACAATTTTGTTGCCATTGTTCTTTCCACTGCTAAAGATAAAGATGTTAAGATAAACCCCTCACGGTCTTAATAAGTACATAAATGTTTGAATAAACACATGAATCAGCTAATATTATTTTAGGCAAGGCCAGATTAGGCCAGATGTCCTATGTACAGCACAAGATGGTGTCCCTTGACAAAAGCAAAATTCACATGCCATGAAACAAATATATCTGATGACACTTTCAAACCGCTTTTTAACTTTAGTCACTCACCATGCCAATGTTTTTAACATTGCAGATTAAAGCTGAACAGGGCAGATAAGGACAATTATTAAAAAATATTGATTAAAGTCAAGCAGCAGTCAAAAAACAAGAGGAATGATAGCTAGGGGAAAAACATTCTGTGGCTCCCTTTCATTGGTGATTTAAGGATGTGCTTATATTGCTTAATGGTTAATCCAGGACTGTTTTTGAGCTAAGAAGATAATTCCTCCAGAATATTCAGATATTGATATCTGTATTCACAATGTGGCACCATAGTGGCGCAGTGGTTAGAATGCAGTATTACAGGCAAACTCTGCCCACAGTCAGGAGTTCGATCCTGATGGGACTTGAGGTTGACTCAGCCTTCCATCCTTCCAAGGTAAGTAAAACAAGGACCCAGATGGTTCAGGGCAATATGCTGATGTTGTAAACCGTTCAGAGAGTGCTGTAAAGCACTACAGAGTGGTATATAATTCTAAGTGCTATTGTTATGTAAATGACCATTACAGTTTCCCAAATGTGATAATCATTACAGGATCTCTCTGTAAAATTTCACAAGTTAAAAAAAACCTTTTTTGTGCTTTTGAGTCAGTGTTGACTCCTGGCGACTGCCTGGATGAATATCTGCAGTTCCTTGGCAAGGTTTTCCAGAAGTGATTTGCCACCATCTCTCCTAGGACTAAGATAGATGGAGTGTTGCAAAGTCACTCAGCTGGCTTTGACTAGAACCTATGGTCTGTCACTTTTTAGCCTTGTACCTTAACTACTACACAAAAGTGGCTCTTTAAATTAGCAGAACCCCCAATCTTGTAATTTGAGTTGGGTGATTAGACCCTAAGCTCTAGAACAGGGGTGTCAAACTGCCAGCCCACAGGCCAGTTTCATCATACCGAAGCCGCGCCCACCCCATTGCCGACAATGCAAAAAGAGTTGTGATACGTCGCGACACATCACGTGACGTGGTGAGTTTGACACTTGTGCTCTAGAACAATTGAGTAATATGAATTCCAATCCCCTTGAATATTACCCTTTGTGGCCAATGAAGCAGCATATTAGTTGTAGTTCAACAGCCCCTGAAAGGCTGTGCATAGTTCTAAAGCAGAAGTAGGGAATAATTCCCCCCCCCCATATTTCATCTGCAATCTATGTTTCTGATGTGTTTGGCTATCATATTGCCTCTCATGATTTCTTCATGATTTCCAGGCTAAGTATATCCAGTCCTTTCAATCTTTCCATGTACTGTAGTACACATATCTGGCATCTCATCACCTACTACTTTGTCACCTACTTCCTGATTACATTCACTAAAATATAGCACACCAAAGGCCTAACCAAAAGAGAACAGATTGCTCCCATTAGGTCTCATAATTGGGACAAAAATCCCTCCTCACCTCATAAATTTATTTGTATGTCACATCGTCCTAAAGTAACAATAAAAAGGGGATTAATGTGTACCACCATTAATTTATCATTAAGAAAATTTATATGGCTGCCCAACTCACGGTGACTAGAGGCAGTTTACGCATAGACCTAGCTCAGAGAATCTGACTCCGGAAAAATAATGCAAACAAAAGTGAGCATAAACATTTAAAAATTAAATAAGCTACAACAACCTTGTAGAACTAAGACACTTTACAAAGCTGCAGGAGGAAGAGAAACCTATATTCATGTATCACACTTAACTATGGATGACAATGGCCCATGAAATACTGTAAGCCACAATCAGCTAGATCAGGGGTCTTCAAACTTGGCCCTTTTATGGCTTGTGGACTTCAACTCCCAGGATTCTTCAGCCAGTGTGGCCTGCAATCTAAAATCAATATGAATTAAATATTTCTCAGGGAGGCAATCGAAGATAAAGCAGCCTCTCTTCCCCTACAGTTGAGCAAAGAAACTGCAGTACAGATAGTCCTTGACTTACAACAATTGAACCCAGCATTTATGTTGCTAAGCGAGACATTTGTGAAGTGAGTTTTGCCCCATTTTACCTTTCTTGCAGTTAAGCGAATCACTGCAGTTGTTAGTCACATGGTTAAGTGACTCTCCCTTCCCCAGTCGCAAAAGATAAATCACATGACTCCAAGACACTGCAACCATCATAAATATGAACCAGTTGCCAAGCATTTTAATTTTGATCACGTGACTAGGGAGCCGCTGCAACAAACGGACAAATATCACTTTTTTCGGTTCCATTGCAACTTTTTTTAAAAAAAAATTTAAATTCCATTTATATCCCGCCCTTCTCCGAAGACTCAGGGCGGCTTACAAGCTTAGCAGTAGCCTTCATTCTATGTATATGCCTGCTTATTAGGGCTTTCACACACACCCCAAGCGGCATTATTACAAAGTCAGCTTAATTGCCCCCAACAATCTGGGTCCTCATTTTACCTACCTCGGAAGGATGGAAGGCTGAGTCAACCTTGAGCCTGGTGGGATGCGAACCTGCACTAATTGCAGGCAGCTGGTGTTACTTAAGGAGGCATTAGCCCACTGCTCCACCAAGGCTCTTGAACAGTCACTAAATGAACTGTTGTAAATCGAGGACTACCTTTACTTCAGACCAGCCTAATAGGTCTCCAGCCGCTTAATCTACATCCCGATCCCTGCAGTTTCCATCACTCCCTTTTTAATAGGCTCTTGGAACGGTGAGAATTGCGGTGGGGGAAAAATGGACGGCGGACGTTTAAGGCTGCAAAAATGGCTTAAACTTCCCCCCCCCGGCCCACCGACGGGTCACGGCATTTACCGGGTATTCTGCTAAAGAAACGCTATCGTGCTTCCACCTCGAAGCGAATTCGCAGCAAAGCGTGTATCCGCAGAAACGGGGGGAAACACATCAATCCGTTTGAAAGCCAGCGCTGCTTCCGCGTCTAAGGCCGTCCGGCTTACCGGAAGCGCAGCAAGGCTGCAAGCACGCGAGAACGAGACAAGAAACGCCGCAGGGGTCTTCAAACTTGGCCCTTTTATGACTTGTGGACTTCAACTCCCAGAATTCCTCAGCCAGCATGGCTGGCTGAGGAATTCTGGGAGTTGAAGTCCACAAGTCATAAAAGGGCCAAGTTTGAAGACCCCCTGAGAAACGGGGTCTGGGACCGGAGAAGTTCTTAATTTTGCTGCTTCTGATTCTTTCGCTCGTGGTGTGTATCAATAAGCAACACGTACATAATTCGTCTTATAACTCCCCAAGTCGAGGCAAAAAAAGTAAACAGGAACAGGGGCGTGGGGTTAGCCACCTTGGGAAAACAGAAGGTCGAGATGCTGCTTTAAAACGTACGACTAAAACGTGTGCCGTAATGCCTCCCCAAGGAATTAGGGAACTACTAGTGAAAAGGGTCTTTATTTCTGAAGATGGAAATAAGGGGAAGAAAGTCCCTATTCTGGCCATCTAGGTTGCGGGCAAAAGGGAAGGGAGGAAGGAAGCGAGAATACTTTTTCGAAGGTACGTAGAAGGAGAGCGCCCTTTATCCTACAATATTGGTTTCTACTTGCTTAATATTTTGAGAAGGTTTTGAAAGCCCATATGGAATCAAAGATAGTATTGGGACAGATGGCACTTTGAAGCAAATATCTGTAGCATGCCCATCTTAAAAGATGAGGCTTTGATTTGATGTTCATTTAGTACTTCACTCATGCCATCGTTCACTCCCTAGAGCAGGAGTCTTCAAACTTGGCCCTTTCATGACTTGTGGACTTCAATGCCCAGAATTCCTCAGCCAGCATGCCTGGCTGAAGAATTCTGGGAGTTGAAGTCCACAAATCATAAAGTGACCAAGATTGGGGACCTCTGCCCTAGAGACTAAAATGGACAATGTGAAATTTGAGCGGGCCCCGAACAAGGAGTATATATCAGAGGTGGTGACCCTTTGAGAGCTGTATGCAACGAAATTTCATTTTGATGTATGCCGATTGGTGTACATTCAAAGTGACAATAAAGTTATTATTACTATTATTATTATTATTACTATTATGTAGACATGGATCTGTCATTTTTTTTCCCAGAGGATCAAAAAAAGAGTCATGTATTCAAACCACCATCTACTGCTTTACTGCTATAATTCCTACAATGGCCGATCTGGTATCTCTAGGAAGTTTACACAAATGAAATTAAAGAGCAATAATCTCTTCAATCTGTCTTCAGTCTATTATTAATTCTTAAGTATAATTAGAGGAAATATAGAGCCAAAACATTACACACAGACAGATTTCCTGTGCTGTTTGTCAAAAAGTTACTCTACATGCACAGTATAACGTTTGGGTGGTAGAGTCTGGTAACATTTTTTAAAATTGGTGAATTTTGTTTGAAAAGCCTTTTAACAGGGTTGAAAAGGTGCTGCCAGACTCCTTATGACTTTTGGTTACTGTAGTAGGCTAATGCATCTCCTTTCCTGCAGTGTTTACATATAACATTCCTATCACATAGATACTGGTAGTAGTGTTAAAAGATAAAGGTACTGGCTTTCTTGTGCATTCAAGGTGTTTTGTAGATACTCAGTGGAAGCAAAGGTAACCGCAGTAAACTATACAGTATCATCAAGATAATGTACTACAAGCAAATAAAATTTACCGGTAATAGTCATGAATAAACCAAGGAAGTTTTGAATATTGTTCTGCTCTGAAAAACAAAAAATGGTTATGAACCCTTTTAACATTAATATTGACTTTATATTCTGCCCTGTGAACCGCCCTGAGTCCTCAGGGAGAAAGGCGGTATATAAATATTATTAAATTAAATTAAATTAAATTAAAATTAAATTAAATTAAATTAAATTAAATTAAATTATATAAGGATCCAAAAGCAAGCATGGAATATTAATATTTGGCATATAGAACAATATATTACTTATCTTTTTTTAATCCAATATCACACAAAGATTTTCACACTAGCAGCATTACCACTGCATTGCTTTAAAGTATCTTAAAAAGGCAGGATATGATTGGGCATTTTATTGCCTAAAAATTATTCTAGCCAGATTAACTTCATTTCAGGAGATGATACACCTCCCTATACTCAACAGTATTTTCATTTGTAGGTTTCCTTTTGGCATCTGTTTCCTCCTTCTGGGAATATAATATTGGATGGATCTTTTGTGTAATTTATGTCAAACTGAATACAGCAGTAGATAAAAAGACAAAACTACTTTAAATAATTTCAAAATTAATAATCATGATAATATTTACTATTTTGCTTGAGAAGTCTTCGTTATCAAAAAATGAATGTGTATGTTGATAAACATGACATATTAACAGTCCCTTACTGTAAAAGGGGTCAGGGGAGGGGTTCTCCTGATAAATTCTCTTAGTGAACCTCAATACTTGAAAAATCCCGTTAATAGATTCCAAATAGTGGTGATAAAAGCACATGCATCTCTAATACACACAGAATCGTATTAATAGTCCTATGGATTTTGGCCCCAAATTTGGCAGTAAAAGGACATTTTTAATTACTTTTTCAACTCAGTTCTCTGAGGTGTACAGTTTTGGAGGTTAGTATTAATCTCAGTTTAATAGTATAGGAACCTGATTTTACATTATTCAACTATAGCTCTACTGGCTGACCAGGACAGGGTGCCCCAGCTCATTATGTAAAGGCCATGCTAATAATGAGTTTCTTCAACTTTGTTAAAAGGGATTAGTGATTTAGAATTAATTACAGTTAATTCCACCAAAATCTCCAATATGGTGTCCCTTGGTCCTGCATGTCCCATCTATATTCTGAATGCTTTTCTTCCCTTACCTCTCCTTAACTTTAGCCATGATATATCCACCAACCTGCTCCTCCCAATTTTCCCAGACCCTTCTTTTCTACTCAAGAGGACATCAGAGAGGAAAGGAAGATGTTTGAAATTCATAGGAGGATATGTGAGCCAATTGGGATATGCTGTGGATAATGTAATATGATGAGCTACATGTTCAACCAGCCTATAACTCCCCATCTTCTCAGGATTTTCCCTATTTTCCCTTGACCACTACTAATGGCTATGGCAGAAAGGTGTTATACTTTTAAGGCTCATTGTTAGCAGATGCCTCTTAGCTGAATAAGCGTGATTTAAGTTCTACACATTGACTTTTGGCAATTATTTTAATCTGTACGGTTGCTGTGTATGATTGGCTATCTTCCTGTGAGTAAAAGGACTTGTCTGCAGTTTGAAGTCACTTGATAGTGGACCTTTAACCTAAGGCAAAGCCACAGGGTGGTGCTGGTCTGAAAGTAATTGGTGACCATAAACTAATTGTTATTAGTGGACTAGCATATGCTATGATATCATTAATGAGTCATTAGGAAATGCTGTAGAGAACTGATATAAGTGGCTCCAGGTATTTCAGTTGCATAAATAAATAAAAATAAATAAATATGATAGCTA
Organism: Vipera berus; assembly: GCF_964194415.1. Lineage (NCBI taxonomy): Eukaryota > Metazoa > Chordata > Lepidosauria > Squamata > Viperidae > Vipera > Vipera berus. Next base: position 205,447,826 of record NC_138202.1, read on the forward strand.
GCAGGCCCAAGCCTTAGAATGAATCATTATATCTCTTCATTAAAATAGTTCAACAAAGTAAATAATTTGTACAGCATAATTTTGTCTCACTCTCCTGCAAAGTTTAAAAAATATCGCTATGCAACTTGTTCTAAAGATTGTGATAAGTGATATGTTTTGTTCACTGCAGTAATATAAAACAAGCTAAAGTACCAACAGTGCTTATCTTCCTGTTTCAAAAGCAGCTTGTTTTAGTGGAGAACTTCTACAACAGTAAAAATAAAGGCGTCCCTGCAGATTTTACTCCGTTAGTTGTTGCATGACAGCATGCTATCATGGAAGTGGTACCTATTAATCTACTCACATTCACATGCTTTTGAACTGCTAGGTTGGCAAGGAACGGGCACTCACCCCATTGCATGGCGCTTGGGTTTCGAATCTGAGCTGCCAGCTTTCAAAGCTGACAAGCTCAGCTTCTTAACCACTGAGCCACCAGTGTGTAGTGTTGAATGAACTGGTTATCCAAGGCTATTTCAGGTAAGTTGAAAATCTATACAAATAAGGCATTTCCCACTGTGCTACACCTCACGGTTCTCCTGTTTTCCTTTCGCAACCATCCTAGAAAAGAATTCAGACTGAATGACAGCTTGGCAGCTCTTAAGGTTATAAATTGCTGCTGATGTAAAACTTCATCTTGTGCCAGAAATAAATGTGTCAGTTGTTCCTGGTCCCTCCCACTTTGCTTTCACTTATATTAAAGAGCATTTCTAATCAAAGTTTAACTTTGAGTGAAGCAGTTAATGATAGAGTAATAATCTTGGCTAAATCAATAGATCTCTAGATCAGCAGTCAGCCATATAATATCTGCCTGTCTGAGAGTTTGAGCTTGCACTGTAAGACTTTAACGTTTTAAACATTTACAGTAATCTGCTTGAGTGCTTCCTGTTTCAGGCACATATTGTGAAAATCTCTCAAATATGAACTCTGAATATCCTTTGCTGTAAAACAGAGTTTCTACCCTGATTGCAAAATCTAAACAACATCAACCATTATTTGTATTGAAAACTGGGGCAATAGTTTTTGGGTGAACAAGCAGGAAATAGATCCAAACAAAGTGAAACATGAGTAAGGCCTAATAAATAGAAAGTCTTGAAATATGAAATATAATAAAAATTTTAAAAAGAACTAGAGCAGTGTAGCTGGAGGAAAAACTATCTTGATCTTTCAAGGGCTTTTGATAACAATCACAGTAGCCTTCTGGATAAACTAGGGACTGGGAGTTGGCGGAGATGCTGTGTTAGTAGTTTTTTCGTGGTGGCTGATTCCAGTCAGTGTTGACGGGGAAGAGGACTGTGGCTCCTTACTTATGGGGTGGTGCAGGGCTTAATACCTTTGCCCTTTTTGTTTAATATCTACATGAAACCTCTGTAAAAGATCACCTGCTGGTTTATTTATTAAAATTTATATGGCTGCCCATCTCACAGAAAGTGACTCTGGATGGCATACAACTATCCAATAAAATTGTAAATAAAGAAAATCATTACCTGAAACCAGTCTGGAATCATTGTAATTGTACATCTTAACCCTGGGCTGTGAAAGTTTTGTCCCAGTGTCTGGAAGCTATGTAGGTCTGGATGGATAGGGACAGACTTGGACAATCCTGATTAGACCAAGTGGTTATGGATATTTGGCTCTTCCCTATCCTGTGGACTTCCCATATCTAATATCTAATGAGATAGCACTATCCTATTTGAGACTGGTGTGTAACCTAGTAGTCTCCTTGGATTCATAGCTCCTATTTGAAGAGCAGGTGGCAGCTGTAGCCAAGAGGACCTTTCAACAGATTCATCTGGTCTGCCAACTGCATCTCTTCCTAGGTTAGAAAGACATTCAGATGGTCACTCATGCCTTAGTGATGTCACAATTGGACTCTTGCACTGTGTTCTAGATTGGACGGACCTTGAAGACCACCCTGAATTTATAGCTGGCCTAGAATGTGGCAGCAGAGAAGTAATGGCCATGCAGCAGTATCCACAGATGACATCAGTAGGCTTCCAGATACAATTCAAAGTACAGATTATCACCTACAAAGCCCTTATGACATAAGGCCGGGCTATTGGAAGGACTATCTATCTCTTGACAGCTTCTACCTGACCTGTAAAACCAGAGACTAGGCACATTCCAAGTCCTTTTGATCAAACAGTGGTATTTATCATGACTTAGGAACTGCATCTTCTCTGGTGCAGTGCCAGCCCCCTGGGACTACATTCCCACAAGATCTGTACATTTCTAACCATGATGATGTTCATAAAAATCACTGAAGACCTGGTTATTTCCCCAGGCCTTGGCGTACAATGGGTGACAATTTTTGTTTGTTACATGTAGTTTTCTTTTAGAAGCGTACACCTTCATTGAAAGCTGCCCAGAATTGGGTAAAGTTGGGCAGCCTCTATGTTGTATAAAATAAATAGTCTGCATGCTAGCTTAAAGCAGAAGAACTCAGTGAGATCAAAACTGACTTTATGCCATTGTGGGTGGCAGTCACAATACAACCTTAATGGTTGGTTGCAATCTTTGAAACAGCTGTTACATTTTTACAGATGTGTGCTATCAAAACATGTTTTGCCCAAATGGTTGAATGAACCTAGATGGTTGTTTATATTGCCAAAAATACTGACCTTTTTAAGATAATAAACAATTGTGGAAATCAAGTGATGTAAGTGGGAATCTGGGTGGGGTGTCATTAGGACACTAGGTGTTTATTAGCCCAGTATATTTATTACTAGAGATAGAATTGCAACTCGTTCTTCTGTCCTGAAGTCAACTGAATGACTGAGGCTTGTCAATGAATAAGCTGATTCCAGACACAGAAGTCTTCTGTCAGCTATAGAGTTCACTCACCAGAAAAAACTATTTGCTTTATAGCTGCTGCCTAACTATTTCACCACTGTCTGAGGACTTTTTCCTGAATAATGCTTGGCACTTATATAAATGAAAATAGGATGTGGTTTCATGGGCCTCCAGCACAGGGTACCTCTTATCACTTTTAGCTTAAAACAAATTCTCTGAAGTTCTGTAGCCATGCAGTGAAAAATAATATTTTTCCAGGCTTGAAAATTGATGTTGCTGGCACTGATATGTAAATGAAGTTACTTTCTCCACTGTGAATCCTTTGTACATGATTTGAATAATAATGTACTGCCATGTCTAATTTACAAAAATTCATTCTGTTAAATGTCTTGGAGTTACTGCAGAAAACACTCCAATATTCTGGACCATAGACTGTTTTTTGTTTCTGTAAAAATGTATGTAAAACCTGACCAAAAATGACCTGCCTATCATTTGAAATCCTGTTAGTTAGAAATTTGCAGCGTTTGAGGAGCTCTATATACTCTCGACTGCTAAGGATATCCAGTGAAAGCACCAGAGGAACATGAACTGGAATGGTTGAGCAGGCAAGTCTAGAGCAGGGGTCTTCAAACTTGGCCCTTTTATGACTTGTGGACTTCAACTCTCAGAATTCCTCAGCCAGTGTGGCTGACTGAGGAATTCTGGGAGTTGAACTCCACAAGTCATAAGAGGGTTAGGGTTTGAAGTTTGAAGACCCCTGGTCTAGAGGAATGAGGGGATACTTCATCCTGCCACAGTTTTACAAACATACAATTTTATGAAGACTCCTTTGTTAATATACGGGCTCTTGGATATATAGATCACCCACATATTTTGATGAATGAAACAAAAAGGATGGATGCTGAAATCCTCCAGTTTTATGCATCATAATAAAGCTACTACCGGTAATCTGAATTGTTCTGGATATATAATTGTGGATCGAGAGGGCTAAGAATGCTGAATCAGGGCAGGCAATGCTCCCATCTGCCGGTCACACCTACATAGCCAGCTGAAACTATTGGACAGAGGGTGTACTTTGTGCACAAGTCATTTCAGATTAATCAATAGACTTGTCTGTATTTGGAAACCCTTCAAAATTATCCCAGTGATTTGTTTGCTAAAACCATTTACAGTGTCCTAGGCAAAGTTTATACTGTAAGGTCTTTGCAAACAAAGATTAAATTAATAACATTGGTACTGTACCCAGACATAAACTGAATAACCATATGGATAGAGTCAAATCATTATGCACAGTAAATGGGTCATACATTAGGATTAAGAGCCGTGATGGCGTAGTGGTTAAAATGCAATATTGCAGGCTAAATCTGCCAACTGCCAGGAGTTCGATCCTGCCTGGCTGAAGGTTGGCTCAGCCTTCCATCCTTCCAAGGTGGGTAAAATGAGGACCCAAATTGTTGGGGGCATTATACTGACTATAAACTGCTTAGAGAGGACTACAAAGAAATATATAAATCTTGAGTATTATTGCTGTTGCTATTATAACGGTACCCTGAAAAAAGGAGAAAGAGGAGGAGGAAGAAAAGTCAACCTGTTTTGAAGACAATGACATCTACTTTCATACTGTTGCTAAGAAAACTCCAAGGAAGTATCCATATAGTCACCATGAGTCAGGAGTCAAGTCCAGAAACAACTTATTTAAGGTGTATACAATATCTATCAAGGACAGCCACGGGGAAAACCAGCACTTCTCATCGAAAAGCATACCTTTACGGGGGCATGGAGAACAATTAGTAAAGTAAAACATTCACAGAGGAGTTTTTTTTCCTTGTTTTCCTTCAATAGTTCTATAAAATAGTGGAGGCATTGGAACACGCCAAATTATGGTAGTCCTCTCAGGTTGACTCAGCCTTCCATCCTTCCGAGGTAGGTAAAATGAGGACCCAGATTGTTGGGGGCAATAAGCTGACTTTGTAATAATGCCGCTTGGGGGTGGGGCGAAAGCCCTAATAAGCAGGCATATACATAGAATGAAGGCTATTGCTAAGCACATTGATTTGTGCTTTAGATTGTAAGCCGCCCTGAGTCTTCGGAGAAGGGCGGGATATAAATGGGATTAAAAAAAAATTGTCTCAAAAGCTAACAGCTGGGTATTGTTGAGTTGAAATTTATAGCAAATATGGCCAAAATTGGAAAACAGCCCTGCCAAGGTGGGGAGTGGGCTGTTTCTAAAATACAGCATTTTCATGGTTGAGGGCTTTCCCGTGCACCAGGCAAAGCCTGGGACCTTTGAATCCACCCTGTTATATTTTTATGATTCAGACTACCTTCCCTTCACTTCATAAATGTAATCTATTTATTTGTATGTTAATGTTTCAACAAATCACATGTTGATTCAGAGCGAAACTCAGATACAATTGCTATAACACCTCACAGTATTATTAATGCGTGAATTGTAAGTACCGTTCGTGTCCAATGAACAAATTAAGAATCCAGTATCAATTGTATCAACACAATCCCCAGGACAAGGAGAATAGTTCATATTTAAAAGTTACGCTAAAGTTTCTCACCTGCATCGAAATAAAAACAAGTGATCCTTTTTGCCCCCTTGCAACTGGGAAGACCATAGCCTTGACTATACGCACTTTTGTTGACAGGGTGATGTCTCTGCTTTTTAGTGTGCTGTCTAGATTTGCCATGGCTTTCCTCCCCAGGAGCAAGCGTGTTGAGTTCGGATCGACGACACACACACAGCGAGGTAGTTGTAACAGTGCAGTTTATTGATACACGTGGGGAGAACTGGGGAGTCCGGTCCGGTAGCTAAATATATATGTCCAGCAGCCGCTGGACGCTAGCCAACCCCGTGTCCGGAATCTCCCGCCAAAGAAACAACACCCAACCCAGGGTCGTGGATTTCCCGCTGGTGGAAGACCACTCCCCTGCTAATCTACATATACAACACCCCTTCCCCCCCAGATAAGAGTTATTATCTAACATAGTCCTTTAGGTAAGTAGGTGGCCTATGGGCCCTGGCAGGGTATCTCCCCGGTGGGCCGTCTGCCCTGTAGCCGACTTCCCTGTCAGGCCTTGCTGCCAGTTGAGGGCCCATTGCTGGCTGGGATTCAGCTGTTTGTTGTGTTACTTGTGGGCCTGTTGATTGTGGTGTGGTGGTCCCCTGGGGTGGAGGCTCAGACCCGCTTAGTTGTGGCCCTGAGGTCCCGTCTGACGGTGCGATGGCTCTCCAATCGAGTCTATTGTCGTTGTCAATTGTTAGGTGACCCCCACCCGTTGCCTCTGGCGAGAATTCAGGGGACCTTTTCCTTAGCTGGTCAATGTGCCTTCTGACTTGTCGTTCCCCTTCCCCCTCTATGATGTAGGATAGTGGCCCCACTTTGTCAATGACTACCCCTTGTGTCCACTTTTCCCCCTGCCCATAGTTCCTGGCCCACACTAAATCCCCAATGTTCAGGGACCTGGTTGTGCTGTCCTGTTCTGTTTCAACGGGCAGCCTATCGGGATGGAGTCTGTCTAATTTAGTTGTCAACCTTCTGCCCCACCTCATTTCCGCTGGACTTTTTCCCGTTGCAGTGCATGGTGTTGTGTGTTGAGCCAACAAGAACTGGGCTAGTCTCTGGTGCCAGTCTCCCAGAATGATTCTCTTTAATGCTTCCTTGGTAGTCCTGACGTTCCTCTCGGCCAATCCGTTGGAGGATGGATGGAAGGGGGCCGACGTTGTGTGTCTAATCCAGTTGGCCTTGAGGAAATCCTGAAATTCATTAGATGTGAATTGAGGGCCATTGTCAGAGACCAGTACGTCAGGTAACCCATGGGTGGCAAAGAGTCCCCGCAAGACCTGTATTGTCTTGGCGGATGTCATGCTTTTTACAGGCACTACCTCCAACCACCGGGAATAACTGTCTACCACTACTAAGAAGGTCTGGCCTTGGAAGGGCCCTGCAAAATCTATGTGTATGCGGGACCAAGGGTTGCGAGCCGCCTCCCACCTGTGTACTGGGTTGTGTGACTGTTCCGGTCTAGACTTCTGGCATTGGTAACACCCTGCTACCCTGTCCTCAATTGCCTTGTCTAGCCCTGGCCACCATAAGTGGCTTCTGGCTAGAGCTTTCATGCGAACAATCCCTGGGTGCCCCTCGTGTAGTTCAGTGATGACTGTGTCCCTCTGTTCCTCTGGTACTACCACCCTGTTTCCCCACAGTAGACACCCGTGATGCGAAGACATTTCATCCTTCCTTCTGTAGTATGGTGTAAATTTCGGGTCTGGGTTGTCATTTGGCCACCCCCCCTGGACCCATGCTGTTATTCTGAGTATTTGGTCCTTGCTAGTGGCCTTGGCGATGTCCTGAGGCGTCAAGGGGCACTCCGGCAGTTCCTGCAGTGATAAAATTTGGCCCGCTGGAGCTGGGTCTGTACCTGTGTCTAATAGGGGTAATCTGCTCAGTGCGTCAGCGTGACCCATCACCTTCCCTGGTCTATGCTTGATGGTGAATGTATATGTCGCTAAAAAGATTGACCATCTGAGCATCCTTGGGGACATGATTTGGGGTGTCTGTTTGTCAGTGGTAAACAGGCCTAATAGTGGTTTATGATCTGTGAATATTGTGAAGTTCCTGCCATAAAGGTAGTCGTGGAACTTCTTTACACCAGCCACTATGGCCAGTGCCTCCCTGTCAATTTGTGCGTAATTTCTCTCTGCCTTGGTTAGGGTTCTGGAATAATATGCAATTGGTCTTTGCTCCCCGTGGTCATCCATGTGGCTTATTACAGCCCCCACTCCATAAGGTGATGCGTCACAAGCTAGGTAAATTGGTTTGCCTTCAATGAAATGTGTAACTGTGGATTTGCTGGATAGAATGTCCTTCAGTGTTTGGAAACTCTGTTTGTGTTTTTCCTGCCACTGCCAAGGGGTCTTTTTGTCCAGTAGTCTGTGTAGGGGTTCAGCTAAGGCTGCTTTGTGTGGCAGGAATGTGTGGTAAAAATTTATGAGGCCTAAAAATGCTTGGAGTTCTGCTTTATTTTTTGGTTCAGGGGCTAATTTGATTGCTTTGATTTTTCCCTCAGTTGGATGTATGCCTTAAGCATCAATCCTGTATCCTAGAAATTCAGTGGATTTTACCCCAATGAAACACTTTTCCTTTTTCAATTTAAGTCCTGCATCTCTAAATTTCCCCAATACCTTTTCAAGTCTGTCAGCTAGGATCTCTTCAGTTTTTCCAGCAATTAGGACATCATCAAAGTAGGGGCATACTCCAGGTATGCCCTTTAATGTCCTCTCCATCACTTCTTGGAAGATGCCTGGAGCTGCAGCAATTCCAAATTGCAGTCTGTGGACTCGGAACGCCCCCTTGTGGGTAACTATCGTTTGAGCCTCAGCAGCTTCCTTGGAAACAGTGAGTTGCAAATACGCCTGCGCCAAGTCGAGCTTGGCAAAGATGGCGCCGTCCTGGATCGTCGCGAGGACCTGCTTCACCGTCGGGACCGGGTAAGCATGTTTTTTCATTGCTAAGTTTAGGGTGGCTTTGTAATCGGCACAAATCCTCACATCCCCGTTAGGTTTAAGGGGAGTGACGATTGGTGTCTCCCAGGGGCCCCCTTCTACTGGTTCCAGCACGCCCTGGCCTACTAACTTTTCTAACTCGGCCTCGATTTTTTGTTTAAGTGCGAAGGGCACCCTTCGGGCCTTAAGCCTGATGGGTTTTATCGCTGGATCAAGGTTTAAGTTAATGGGGGGGCCTTTGTATTGTCCTAATGAGCCATCAAATACGTCTGCGAAATTATCGCAGACGGATTTGAGGGTTCGGCGATGTACGGCGTTAATTCCCCCCACCCAAATGCCTAGGGCCTTGAACCAGTTGAGACCTACTAGGCTGGTTCTCTGGCCCTCGGTGACCAGGAGATCTAAGGGGCCCTTGAAGCCCTTATAGCTGACGTGGATGGTGACCTTCCCCTTAATTTTTATGGGCGATCTTTGAAAGTCGGCTAATTGGATTCATGTTTGTTTGAGGGGGATCCTATGCCCACTCCTGGCTTCTATGTGTGCCAAGGTACTGCCCGAGATGATGGATACTGATGCCCCTGAGTCCACTTCCATTCTGCAGGGGATACCCTGTAGTAGGACTTCAATTTTTAATTTAGGGCTCAGTATGTGGTTGACCCCCACCCCCTTCCCGCAGTTGGAGGATCGTGCCTTTGGCCTGGGGGTCTCTCTGCCACTATTCCGGGGGGTTACCTTACCTGTGGCCCACGCATCGATATCGTGCAGTTGGTTGTCGCGGGGTCTGCCACGGCAGATTGATTGAATGTGTCCAGTCTTCCCGCAGTTCCGGCATTTTGCGTTGCGGAATCTGCAGGTTGTTCGGGGGTGACTGCCGCCGCAGCTACCACACTTTGCGTCGGGGTCTCTTGGTTGGGTTGAGTTCTCCCTCTGGAATCTTTGTTGTAGTGGTGGTTGTTGCCTTCTGGAACGGTCTGTGCCTTCTGGGCGGTTGGTCCTTGCCGGCATCTTTCTGACCCTCCGGGTGATCTTGTCTATGTCCGATTCCCACGAGTAGTCCTCCTCCCCACCGTCCACATGGCTTTCCAGGTTGATTTCTGCTGTGGCGCCATTGCTGTTGTGGGGGGGGTCACGTCTCCCTGTAGACTCATAAGTGAGTAGCTCGTCCAGGACCTCCTGCAAGTTTCCTGTGGGCTTCGCGATTATCCTATTTTGTAGTTGTTCATCTCGCAAACCCAGGACCACCCTATCTCGGATCCGGATCTCCAGATTGTCATATTTGCAGCGCAGGGCGGCTTCCCTTACGGCGGCCACAAATTGGGTTAGCGACTCGCCCGGCTTCTGGTTCCTTTTTTCGAATATTCGCCTCCAGTAAAGTTCCGATCTCTTGGGGGTGAAGTGAACTTTCAGCTTGGCCAGTAGATCGGCGTACGACACGCTTGCCACCGGCGCCGGTTGACACAGTCCTACGGCGACCCGGTAAACCGGAGTGCCGCTGATAGTAAGGAGTGCTGCCGCCTTTTTCTGGGCGTCCGTTCTGCCATTCACTAGCATGAATCCCTCGACCTGGCTGATGTACTCCTCCCAGTCTTCAGGGTAGTTAGGGTCAAAATCCTTCAGAGACCCAACTTGTGCCATGTTCGCTTTTGTGTTGTGGCGATCGGCTGCTTTTCAGCTGATGGCGATTCAAATTTCCCGCTTCGCACGTTGCTTGCTGCCGCCTGTTCCTTCGCTGTTCCGCCGACGATCCCACATTCGTCGCCACTGTTGAGTTCGGATCGACGACACACACACAGCGAGGTAGTTGTAACAGTGCAGTTTATTGATACACGTGGGGAGAACTGGGGAGTCCGGTCCGGTAGCTAAATATATATGTCCAGCAGCCGCTGGACGCTAGCCAACCCCGTGTCCGGAATCTCCCGCCAAAGGAACAACACCCAACCCAGGGTCGTGGATTTCCCGCCGGTGGAAGACCACTCCCCTGCTAATCTACATATACAACAAAGCGTCTTTTAATTTCTTGGCTACAGTCCCCATCTGCAGTGATCTTGGAGCCCAGGAAAATAAAATCTGTCACTACCTCCATTTCTTCCCCATCTATTTGCCAGGAATTGAGAGGGCCGGATGCCATGATTCTTAGAGCTGGGGACTGGGAAAAGCAAGAGGTAACCTTATTGTCACAGACAAGAAAAACAGACTTGCACTGTTTTCCAGGTGGTTCTGACCTGGAATACAGAATTCTATACACCAGTGTATAAGACCATATTGATTTTGAAACAACCCATTATGATCAAAATAGTTTTTTGAGCCAAAATAGGTTTTTTCAACCATTCAGGAACCATTCTGAACTTGAAATCCAGATACTGTCAACTTGGTATGCCTCTAAATAGTCAGAAGACCCTATTTCAAATGAATTACAAATGTTTCAGGCTTAAAACTATATTTTAAAATGTCTGCACCTTTCTGCTTATTTGTGTTTTCATTAATTGCTAAATGTAAACCCGCATCATTATTTCTGTATCTCCTTTTCTGCCAGATCTAAACATGATCTAATATTCAATCAGATCTGAGTGCCAAAGAGAAGATATTTTTTACACAATTGCTGTGGGCACCATGAAAAAAAGAGGATAATCGGCAATGATGTAATTTGTTGTTTGCCTTGGTTACACATCAATTATCACATAAGTTCTTGAGGGCAACTGACACTCCCAGGATTAGTTATGCAACTGACTCTCAGTAATAAGTAAAACAACCAGTTTGTTCCCTTTAACGATGTAGAAGATGATTGTATTATGTATGTACAGGATTGTTAGTTTTCCTCATAGCTCTTCTTTAGGGCAATTTGGAACAGCAAAATACCTGCTGGTTCTAAAGAAACTGTCTGTAATAGAAGGCTCTAGCGTGTGCATCACAACAAGGAAATACCAAGGTGTACTCTTCACCACTAATTGCTCCGGACCTCTAGCATGATTATTTCTTTTTAAAGAATTTTTTATCGAGATTTTACCTATTGACCACGAGTGTACCTGAGGCTGGCCATTATAAACACCTTGCTGATGCTGTTCTCTGGCAGATGTTAAATATATACATATTAATGTATGGTGACAACAAATGATTTTGATTTAATGTTGACTAGAGACCAGTGCAACAGATGAGTAGCTGCTTCTCTTCCCAGTCATCTGCCTCCAAATTTCACCTCTCATCTGCCGATTGAGGCTCTTTAGGAGCTGCTGTAAACTATCCTGTGAAGAATCTGTGAAGACCTACAATACAGAAGGAAGATCTGATGCTTCAAATGGACTGTTTTGCCGTTTCAATATTACCAATATTGTCTTACAGTACCAGGAGACTGTCAGCTAAAGCAGTCAAAGCTAACACTTGCCAAGCTTTTAAATTTCAACACACTGACAAATTCTTGAATCTTAATACAATTTTGAATGGTTCTTCTCTCCATTCTTTATGGGTTGGAATAAACATTTTCACAGCTGTGTAACAGAGAAAACTGTACAGCAATACATGGAGCAAAAACAAGAATTGCCAAATGGAAAAATAACAGAGATACTAACTTCGTTTACTTTCTTCTGCTACGGAGGCTAGGTTTACATTTTGTAGCTTCTTTTTTTTAAAAGCAAGCTAGATTAAGAATCCCTACAGTTCCTCTCTCTCTCTCCCACACACACACACACACAGAAACAGAGAGAGAGACAAGAGAGAGAGACAGACACACACACACAGAGGTCTGGGAGATTAGCCAAGAACTGTGCTATTAGTAAAGGGAAATCATGTGATTGTGTTTTGAATGGATTTCCATTTTAATTTTCAGCTGCAGTTGTACAGAATGAATGGTAAGAACTAACCAGTAAGCTGCTGTTGTTTTATGGATGATCTTCTATCCCATAGTCTTTTTCTACCTAATTGATTGTTGTAATCTCAGATTTGTGATTCTATAGTCATCACGATTACAAGAACTCTTGTAATTTTTCTTTAGCCCACTGAAGTAATTGGCCAGGAGGTATAGCTTCTGAAAACACTTTAAGCTTTCAAGGAAAACCAGTTGTACTGGTCAGAATCAAATTAAAATAAATAAAATCAAGTACAGGCTACACAAAGACTTACACACAAGCAAGGTACAACTGTGAGGATGTGGGTGTAATGAATCATACCAAGAGTGGGCAGTTGGAGTTCTTTGCAAAAGATTGAGAAAAACAGATCCCACAAATCTGTTGAAAATGTCTTTTATAGAGAGGGCACAGGAAAATATTGTCTGAATAGGTAGCCAAGTCCTATTGAACTGGTTGATAAGATCTACATCATATTTAACACTATTTCTTGGAGGGGACAGTATATGGCCTACTGTGTGTTTAATTATTATTAAAGGCTATCTACCTCCAAATGATTCCAAATGGCTTACATAGTCATGAATAATAAAATACAATATTATAAAAATCAAAAACTCAGCATATACCAATAGTCCTCAGCTTACAGGCACAGCTGGGACCAGAATTTCCTGTGCTAAACAAAGCAGTTGTTAAAAGTGAGTTGTGCTATCTTTTCTGCCACAGTTGTTAAGTGATTCATATGGTTGTTAGGTGAATCTGGCTGCCCAAATTGACTTTACTGGTTGGAAAAGAAGGTCTCAAATGGTGGACACATGAACCCAGGATGCTGCAGTCATCCCAAATTTTAATCAGTGATCACAGAACTACTGTAAAAGTTGTAAGTGCAAGAACTGGTCATAAGTCACTTTTTTCAATGCCATTGTAATTTCAAATAGTTACTAAACAAATGGTTGTAAATCAAGGGTTACCTCTATACAGACACACAAACACACATACACACTAAACAAGTAGAGGCTAAGCAAGTCATCCTACTTTCGAGGGCTGGGAGCAAAGCCAAGTTCTTAAACACTGAACATCTTGAGGATGGGAGCCACGCACATGTTTGTGGAGATACAACTCCCTTTAACCTTCACCATTGCCCCTAGTCTACTTCAAAATTAGGATTTAGCAACATCTCAATGGCCACATAGTCTAACCTTGCCCACAACTAAGGGTTCTTCTGTATTAATTCAGAACTGAATGTATGCTTCCATCTTCAATCTTTCGAGTAGCATATAATTTCCATTGGTCAACCTGTGCTACTGGCTTTAAACACAATTATGTGAACTGTTCCTAAATGGAACATAAAAGTAATTACAAAATTGTCTCACCTTGGGCTCCAAAAATGTGTTGGGCTCCAAAAAAGTACAATAGCCCTACTGTCTGGTAATTCTGGGAATTTTAGCCCAACATATCTGAACAAGTTTTTATATGTGTTGTACAAATGTACTAACATTTAAATCAACTGGAATTTTGACTAAATGAAACAATCCAGCATGACAAGAACAAGAAGAAAGATCATTGTCTTCTATAAAGGGTCAACAAGTTACATTTTCATCATCTGTATTCCAAGGATAGTTTTGTGTAATCCCATTTCCTAATGTCGTTATCTATGGCTAACAGTAGTGTCCAATTCTTCTAACTTGAGAAATTGCCAGATTTAAAATCCAAAACGACCTAAATTTACACTGATGCATATTAGCAGAAGAAAATCTTTTACACAGGCCAAATTGTCCAATTTTTTTTCCAAGGGAGCAATTTTTTTTCCAATCAAAGAATGAACAATAAAGATTAACTCTTACTTTCCTTTTTAATAGATTTGGGGAACAGAGAGTTTACTATGATGTTTATTAAACATTTGCTTATTGTTTATTTATTGCCGCTCTTATTCCACCAGAAAACATGCAACACTAATCAGAAATGAAAACCTCTCCAGGGTTACAGAAACTCCCAATGAATCGCCTCTGTTGATTACAGAGTTGCAATATGGCATTGAATTTCCTCTTAATCATGTGAGATATGCTCTGCTAAAAGTGGGATGTTTTTCCCTTCTGAATCCCAGAGAGGAGTCTTCTGTCCCAACAGATTCTTTATCTCTTATCCAAGAAATGCCTTGTTCTGTGCTCAGTTCTCCCTCATCGTGGCAGAATATCCCATAATATTCCATCTTAAATGTAGTCTTGACAAGAGTGTTTGGATGCCCTGATATGCCACTGTTAATGTGGATTTACAGTGGCAGGAGTATTCACTGGGCCTGGAAGAGTTGAGGTTTTTTTTCAAAACTTAGTTTACACATTTTGCTTAAAACTAGCTTGAGACGTGAACATCTGTGTGCAGCTATGTATCTCTGCCCAGAACTGTGCAAAGTATATCCCGGGTAGATCAGTCTCTCCCCCACCCAGACCACGTTGAAAAAGATAGGCAGTGCCAGCTTAAACAAACAAGAAGTGCACCTTTATAGAAGCAGCCAGACTTGTTCAAATTGCCAGCTGTAGTTCAGCAAAGGCACTTGCCAAGTCCAAGTTGGAGCAAGGTCATTGGCAGTTTATGCAAGCTGAGCCAAAAATTGTCCAAAGCATAACATTTGCGTCAGAGCAGGGAAGTTCCTTTGCCAACAATATTTCAAGAACTGCCAGCTGACAACACTTCTGATCTTGTATTCGTCTTCTTTTCTCTGTCCTGGATTTGACTGCAGCTTTTTGCTCTCGTGCAAACCACAGCTACTCCTATCTTATGATAATGTTCCATCAAGTCACGGATGATTCTTAGTGACAATATAAATAGACCTTCTTCTAAGAGGATCTGTCCTCAATCTGCCCTTTAGGTCTTCCAACAGTGAAGCCATCCTTTCTGTAATTTGAGTCCACCCACCTTAGTGCTGGTTGTTGTTTTCTCTTTCCTAGGACAGGTAGTTCTCAACTTATGGCCAGAAATGGGACCAGAATTTACATTGCTAAGCAAGGTGCCTGATTTTATGATTTTTCTTTGCCAGGATTGTTAAGTGAATCACACAATCATCAAATCCAACTTTCTCCACTGAGTTTGCTTCTCGAAAGCCGGGAAGATGATAAATGGTGATCATGTGTCCCTGGGATGCCATAACCATCATAAATGCATGCCGGTTGCCAGGTACCCAATTTTGATCATGTGGCCATGGGGAGGCTGCAACAGTTGAAGGTGCAAGGGCCTGTAAGTCAATTTTTTCAGTGCAGTTGTAATTTCAAATGGTCACTAAACGAACGGGTGTAAGGCAAGGACTACCTGTATTATAAAATTCGCAAGAGTACTAATCTGTATATAGTGTATCCAAAATGTGATAATTTGGGTCTGGTTATTTGTACTTCCAGTAAGAACTCTGAGTTGATTTGTTTGATGACTCATATTCCTACCTCATACCCAACCCAAAAGAAATCTAAAGATCCTGTGACACAGTGGCTCAATTATACGTTTATTCAGCCATAATGTTTCTTTGGTTTTGGCTTAAGCAGGCGGCTACTGTCACACATTATGTGAACACAAATGGGTGAGAAAAAAGCAAATAAAAAGACCTTGTTAAAAGAAGCAACTTGTGGAATCTTACAAAGCAACATATTTACTATGGTATAAATCTTCCTGAATTAAATCAGTTTCATCACATGCTGATCATTTGTAATGAAATGCTAAAGAGCAATGGTTTAGGATTAAAAATAATAGCAAAGATTCCAAAGATGATGTAAGAATGTTGATTTGATTTTGTTTTTGTTGTCCAAGAGATTTATGGCTGCCAACAACAATTCCATATTCTTTTGTAATTAGTGAAGGCATTTTGAACGTAGAGCTTTTGGCTGTGGAGTGAAATTTACCCATTCATAATTTTAATACCATTGAGGGCTAGTGGGAATAAAGCACTAGTTTACTGAAATTCATTGCATTTTTTTCTTGCCTGGAAGATACTCCATACTTTTTGTGGGCAAAGACAGAGTATGAACATAATGAGGACCTAGATTGTTGGGGGCAATTAAGCTGACTTTGTAATAATGCCGCTTGGGGGGTGTGTGAAAGCCCTAATAAGCAGGCATATACATAGAATGAAGGCTACTGCTAAGTTTGGAAAGCCGCCCTGAGTCTTCGGAGAAGGGCGGAATATAAATGGAATTAAAATAAAATAAAATTAAATAAATAATGAACCACTAAACTACAGCCACTCATCATTTTTATTTCCTATAAAAGCCTATAAAGCTGATTTGGGGACCAGAGATGTTCTTAGGAATAAATACCACCTTGAATGGTGGTGTTCTGTTTTGCAGTACAGCAGCTTTTTTTTTGAGGATGACGATGGTGATGTGTGTTTTTTTAAAAAAATACAGAAATCTAATAAAGGCAGATAGCCTAGCTCATGTCAAGGTGATATCCATTATCATATTGGTGGTCAAAACTACACCAGGATTCCAGATTCTATTCTAAGAGCCAATTCCTTCTTGGTAGTCTTCATTAATACTGCCACCTTCAATATTTATGTGTTTCTGATCCACTAAATGAATCAGTTTTTACTTTTTATGATAGAAGGTTGTTTCTAAAAGACTGTATTGGTGTACTTGTTTTTATGGACAGGTTACCCCTTTTATTCTGAGTATCTTCCCTAGTGAGATCTATCTCCAGGTGACTACCCATTTCTCTTAGTTCAGAGCTGCTGCTTCAAGAACCTGGAACACAGAAGGGAGATATTACAAATCAGATAAATCTCAGCTGCTTTTTCCTGTTGCTTTACCAGGAATGGTAATTGGATCAGACCAACCCCCATCATTTCAGATTAAATATCTCCTTTTCGGCTGTGCAGTTTTTAATTAATTTTCCACAGTATTCATAATGTCTCTCTATTCATGTCCTTTAATTAATTAAAATCACTACTGAGATCATCAAAGATGCTCATCAGACAGATTAGACAAGAGCTTGTTTAAAGGGCACACTAAGTGCAAAATAGAAATCTTAAAATCAATATTTAAGGATAAAAAATGAGAAGTTATATTTCAGAGAAACAAATGGTTCATATCCAGTTCTGATCTGGCAGTTCTGCTAGAAGATTAATAAAGTTGAAGACTAATGTACGGTTTGGATATGAGCTGTGTAATATACAGAGGTCATCTTGCTTGATTTAACTTTGACTCCATCACTGTGGCTTATAAACCATGATTTATCACCTAATATGTTATGTAATCTCAGCTAATTGTAATTCAGAAAATAATGTTCAAATGAGCCATGCCACAAATAAGCCATGGCCATGGAATATGTGAACCAATCAAAATCTATATTAAATGCAGAAAAATATATATGCCATACCTGATAACCTCTTGGCCCATGGGTAAACTTTGATTTTCAAAACTCTTTCAGCTCTCCTAGCCCCTTTTCATCACCCTGTCTGATTTGTATAGTTGTACAGGTTTATACAATTGTGCAAGCCAGGCATTCTGAGCCTGAGATGGTAAAATGACAAATGAAATTATACAGCTCCGCCATAAATAAAACTAAAGATTTCATTGGAGCTGTGCAAGTAACGCACACCTTTTAATAATTAAATTTTAGCATGCATGTCTTTGTGTATGTCTATGTGTCTAATAAAATTTTACAACTTCATAGCAGTTTTCCTTCGAAATAAACAGTTAAACTTAAAACCTAAGTGAACTATGCTTACTTAATTTTGCATAGTTTCTTAAATATAGATATCTGAGGCAACTACCATCATTTTTCATTCCACACTTATTTTGGAACAGTATTTGACTTTTATAGCAACAATTATAGATAATTGCAATTGTTGTTGGCACACCCAGGCTGAGTGGGGCCAAGATTTGCACCCATGCTCTGCTATAAGCCATTCTGAAAGGGGGTGCAGTGGCTTAAAGACGCTGGATTTGTCTGCCAGAGAAGGTTGGCTCTCTGCGTTCCAGCAGTTCAAGCCCCAGCACCACGTGAAGGAGTGAGTTCCCATCACTCGCCTCAGCTTCTGTCAACTTAGCAGTTTGAAAGCATGCAAATCCAAGTAGAGAAATATGTATCACTTCAGTGGGATTAACAGCACCGGATCAGCCCGAATGTGAGGCGAAAATGGGATGATGCTGACTCTCCCGCAAAACATTCTTAGCTGCTCTGTGTGTGGAGCTAGTTCACCCTGTAGTGCACTCTGAATAGCATGAGTGTGTGAATTAAACAAATTAGCAATCTTAGGCAAACTTCTACTCTATGATAACATTGTAAACTCCTGGCTTTCATGTACCAACACTATAAATAAATAAATTTTAAAAACCCTCTCTAAAACACCTAAAACAACAATCTCTCTAAACTGCCTTATAACAACACTCCCGGATTCATAAACCGTCATAATCACTGATCTTCAGCCTCACTCTGTCCCAATGCTTGAGAAAAAATCCAGCTTTTTAAGGACTTCCAGAAGACTAAAAGGAAAGCCGTGGATTGCTGAATCTGAAGAGGGCAGGGTCTCCACAGGACAGGAAGTTGTACTAAGAAGTTGTATTATTACCTAGATCCTGCTAGATGACAATATTTAAGAGAAGGGGTCTGGAACATGCCCATGCTGGTGCAGTGGGCACATGATCTCAACGAAAGGCAGTCCCAGAGATAGCCTGATTCAGTTCCATATTGAGCTTTAAAGATGATAACCAGCACCTTGCATTGCACCCAAAAAGAAACTGGAAGCTAGTAAAAGTCACCAGCAGCAGTGGTGTTACCAATTGCAATTTCTGGATGGTCTTCAAGGGCAGCCTCCTGTAGAATACATTGCAATAATCCAGCCAAGAAGTGACCGAGGATTAAAGAGACTATGAACAGGCCTCCCAGGTTAGGAACAGGTGCTTTCAATATGAATCTATGCAAACCCCACCCCCCCATCCCCCAGCCACTGCTTCTACGTGCTCCTCCACCAAGAGCTGCGAGCTACAGTGACCCACTCCCAACTCATGAAACTGATCCAGAAGGATACTGTGGTTGATGGTATCAAAAACTGCTGAGAAATCCAGGAGGCCAGAAGGCCTTTTGAAGAACTGAAAGTAGAATTCCACCTAGTATAAAAATATGCGTTAAGAGACGGGGGAGAGAAAACAAATATTGTGTGGACATAAAAACAAATCATGCAGCGCATGGATGCTTAGACTTGTTTCTTAATAATCACTAGAATTTAATGTACACACTGTAAGAGTCCAGATTGGCTATCTTCACATATTGTAATATGGCTTCAATATTCAATGACAATCACTAGATAGGATGCAGTGTTAGGGTACACGTTCTCCAATTCACGTGCTCTGTATCATACCTCAACCAAGATCCAAGCTACCCTTCTGTTGAGTTAACCACTGTACAGCAGGTTTTCTCTGCTGGTTTCTAATAAACAGAGAGAAGTGTCCTGTCCCTCTGGAACTCAGGACCATAGCCAGGATGGTAATGTAGGAAGCATGGATGATCTTTCTAATACCTTAGCAATGAAACTGATTCTAATCATTTTCTTTGCTTCTGTACAAGGCTTATCCAAGTGTAGTCTTGACATGCGCAAATTTCACGCTCATTCTAAGGAACTGAAAAACCAAATGGGCTTCAGTTCTTCCCGCAAAAAGACTGGTCTAAAGATGATGTTGCAATAGTGAGATATGTGAATCTATTTTTTGGCATGAAAGGATGCCTAAAAATGTGTTCTTCCATGTGATATCATTACATGATTTTGAGATTGTCATCATTTGTCTGAAAAGGCATAGGGTTTCCTGCTTGAGCTGGGCGTTGGACTAGATCGCCAAGGACCCCTCCAACTCTTCTTTAGTTTGTTATTTGCAGCATCAATCTTCAAAAAGACTCATCAGGCTTCGTGCAATGCGCCTCAATAAAAGAGTTACGATGCACACACGAGAGCACTACAAACGACCACCAAGTCGACTAGGACTATATTTAAAATGACCTGCCCTAAGGGGCGGCGATTACTTCCTACAGCTCCTTAGAAAATAAACTGCAAATAGGTTATTACAGGTTTTTTCGTTCGCTTCTATTATAAATGGTCTAATAATAAATGTTTTGCAATGTACGGCAGTGAAAGCTGGACCATAAAAAAGGCTGAGCGCCAAAGAATTGAGGCCTTTGAGCTACGGTGCTGGAGAAGACTCCTGCGAGTCCCTTGGACTGCAAGGCGATCAAACCGGTCAGTCCTAGAGGAGATCAAGCCTGACTGCTCTTTAGAAGGCCAGACCCTGAAGCTGAAACTCAAATCCTTTGGCCACCTAATGAGAAGGAAGGACTCACTGGAGAACAGCCTAATGCTGGGAAAGGTTGAGGGCAAGAGAAGAAGGGGACGACAGAGAATGAGGTGGCTGGATGGAGTCACTGAAGCAGTAGGCATTTTATTTATTTATTTATTTGATTTATATACCGCCCTTCTCCTGAAGGACTCAGGGCGGTGTACAGGGCAATAAAAATAAGAATACAGGATACAAGATTTAAAGTAAAATGATTGTGCCCAATGCATGAGCCTAAATGGACTCCAGAAGATGGTATAGGACAGGAAGGCCTGGAGGAACGTTGTCCATAGGGTCGCGATGAGTCGGACACGACTTCGCCGCTAACAACAACAATAATAAATGTTAACTAGCTCAGCAACAATCGGTGCCAAAACAAGTACAGGACCGCCGCTTACGCAGAGCTCCGCCTAGGGCAGGGGTAGGCAACAACCTCGGCTCTTTTATGACTCGGGGACTTCAACTCCCAGAATTCTGTGAGTTGTAGTCCCCGAGTCATAAAAGAGCCGAGGTTGCCTTACCCCTGGGCTTAGGGCCAGGCGACCCCACGTTCCCACCGTTGGCTTTTCCTGCCACGCGGCCTCGACGGACTCCACCCCCCCCTTCTCTTTTCCCGAGACCGCCCGCGCGCGTCGTCTAAGAAGGGTGTCGCCTTCCCGTCGTTCCCCCCCCCCCGCTAGCTCGCTCCGCCCCTCCCCCCGCCTCCCTCCCCCGCGCTCCCATTGGCCGCCCGCCTCACGTGCTCTTGGTGCCGCTTGTTTTCCCTTCCTCGCCGCCCGGCGACGGCGGTTTCAGCCGGGCGGCTGTAACCGGTTTGGGCCGGGGAGAAGCCGAGGCGTCAAGGAACAAAAGCGCCGCGCCCCTTTCCTTTCCCGCCTGCCGCTTGCGTTAAAGCCGCCCTCCTCCCCCCCTCCTTTGCGGGAAGGTGGTTGCCCGAGGGAGGAAGCCGAGAGCCGACTGGTGCTTTGCCACATCCCGGCTTCCATCCGCAGTTCTCGCCCTTCCCCTCCCGGCACAGGTTAGTCGCGGGCTTCGGGCGGCGGCGGCAGAGAGACGGAGGGAGTGGGGGAGGAGGAAAAGAAGCTCCTCGTTCCTTAAAGGGGATGCTGTGGCTCTGCCGCCTCTTCCTTTCCCGAGACCTGCGGGGGAGCAGTTTCCATCACCCTGGCCGCCGAGCTGCTTTACTCAAGGGTGTAAATCCTGGAGCTCTTTCCTTCTCCCTCAACAATGCGGCTTTTTTCAGACCGTAACTGCTACCTACGCCTCGAAAGTCGCTCGTTCTTTGCCCGACTCGGGAGGAAGAGAGCAGCGCTTGAAAGCAGTGCGGGGTCGGGGACTGTTTTGTTGCCCCCGTTGTTTTTTCACTCGTGATCTGCCCGGTCACTAAAAGAGGCATTGACAAGAATGGACGAGGGTTGTAGTCGGATATGTGTCGATCTCGTGTAGCTTCTCTTGATCGGATACCTTTCCCCCCCCCATTATGTATCTATGGATAGAGTTATACAGCAAATTAAACCAGGGTTAACTAAGCTGTACGAATTCAAATATTCTGGATTTACAAAGCAAGTGACCCGTCTACTCATCACAGCCCGGTCCATACAGTACACTGTGCCACAAATTAGACACGCTTTTATCTTAATAGGTTATGTTAATGCAGCCTTTTTTTGGGGGGGGGATGGGGAGAGTTGAGTAAGACGTGATTTGAAGCACAAGGTTCAGTGTGAAAATTTGCCATGATCGAATAAATTTTGAAGCCAAAATAATTGGCTGCAAATAAATGAAAATCAGCCTGCCTTTCCACCATATGTTTTATTCATGAATGACTATCTTAACTGTGGTTTAACTCAATTTTCTAGTTTTCTACAATATGCTGTAGTATATGAACATATGTATAGTGAGCACAACATCCTGCGCTACAATGTAGTGGTTTGGTGTGTAACCCAGAACAGTAGCCTTAATATGTCAGAAGGAAGGCAAAGATGGATTTACCGGTATTTGTCCAAGACATACAATTCTCCAGTAAAAATGAATATTCTACATGTAAATTTCTACATACTTTTTGCACTTGAAAATCTAAAATAAAACAGATCTGATTTTTAACTTGGATTGAGTGATGGCTTATTCAATGAAGGTATTCAGATGTTTTAGTTCATGCAACCTATTTAGCCACCAACTATCTTTATTAAGTTCTAGTGGTCAATTTCATATGTACAGTATACTGTGGTAGGTGAATATAGCCTTTTGCAATCTGGATAGGCGAAGCCCTTTTATAATGGCTGGTGTTAGAAACAAAATCCTTGGTTTAATTCCAGTCTGCAGAGATTACAGGACAGCTATTGAGTTTAATTCATGATTTGAGCAGTTTTCTCCTCTTGTAGAAGAAAAAACGAAGTTGGTTGGATTATTTGTACTTTGCTGAGCAAATGGAGAAGGATACCAAATTCTCATGAGAATTTATTAAATTTATATGCTGCCTCGCTCTCCCGAATGACTCTGGGTGGCTTACAGTAATACAGTATAAGAGCATAAATATAAAAACTTTAAAAGCATTAAAATCAAGATAAAGATTAACAAAGGTTAAATCCAATGGTATGGATGCTTAATCAACCACCTCCACCCTAGCCATCCCTCCTTTGGGGACCCAAGCCAAGCAGAGCCAGGTTTTAAAGCTCTTCTGGAAGATCAGGTGGAGGCAGACCTCATCTCAGTAGACAAAATGTTTCAGAAAGTATAGGTCATGGCAGAGAAGGCTCTTCTCCTTGACCCCATTTTTAATTGAGTTGGAAGAATTTGATCAAAGAGGACTGTATAAAAATGTTAAATTACTGTACTTGCCATGGTTGTAACCATATGGACAAGATGAGAAGAACTAAATTTTAAAGGTTTTGCTGCATTTCCTGATAAATAGAATATTGCTTCACTGAGGCAACTCATATGGAACAGCTGCCTGGGAAGAATAGAATTATATTAATCCTTACAAAGCTAGATTTCTAGTTTGACTGTCAGAACATACTAAGCCTTAGGTATTTTTGAAAATGAAAGAGTCAAAAGATGAGTTACTTAGAAATGAGATTGAATGAGAATTCTTTGTTAAAGATGAACATGCTTTCTCTGAATTATAGCGAAAATAATTTTAATCCTTGTAGGTAACTGCATTAAAAAATACAGTATTGCACATAAATCTAGACTAAAGTTGAACTCATTCTTTTAGTTGGTCCAGTAAGTAGTAGGTATTTACTTTTTTTGGTAACTGAAACATATTGCCAAAAAAAACCCCTAAAGCAGTTTACAATTAGTAATACAGTCCCTATTATAATATAAAAGTCCATATGTGGAAAAATTGGCATTTTACTTATTTCCAGTAATACAGTGTAAGTTACAATATATTCTTAAGTACTATTGTTGGGGTAAGGGACAGTGTTATGGTGTCATGTGAACTATTGAGGGAACAACATTCTAATATACTTTGATGCTGAACTTCTGGTGGTAAACTTCTTATGTGCACACTCACAAGAATTCATATCAAAATATGTAAGATTTTTTTTTATTTATTTTCAGTCCTTCTGGTACGTGGAACTTTTTTTTGTAGCTTGTCCATAATCTCTATTTTTTGTGATTTGAGCTGCTTTAGAAAAAATAATGAAAGAAGATCTTGTTCTTTCTGCTTACAGCTGCTTTGATATTGTAGCTGAGTCTGCTCACTTTTTTCCATGATAGCAATTTGGAATGGTTGCTGGAAGTCATCTTTAACATGCTAGTAAACAACCTGTGACCTCTGAAATCTTATTTCAGACAGATTTCCTTATCTAAGCAGAGAAACAGAATGACCACCCAAGGGAACAAATTCAAAGCAGGAGCAACTTCTGACCTGCTGCCTGCTTTCCCACTGAATATCCTGGGAAGCTGGCAGTGACCATCAAAAATCTCCTTCCCTTCCTTCCCCCCTTCTTCTTTCTCCTCTTTTCTTCCTTTTCTTTCTCTTCCTTCCTCTCCCTTTTTCCATGTTCCTTCCTTCCTCTTTCCGTTCCTTCCCAGAGGCAATTAAGTGACTGGTGCTGGGTGGAGTAGGAACCAAGTGATTGCGTGAGTGGCTGGGAAGCTGTCAGAGAACATTGAAAATGAGGATCACATGACTGCAGCAGTGCGGTGGCAATGGCACTGAAGAAGCAAAATCCTAGAAGTAAAGCAGACACAACTTTTCCAGATTTCATTCCCTGGGTCCCATTATTCTGTAAGCCCAGAATACATAACTTCTTTACATAACTTCTGTTAAAATGTTCAGTTCAACCTGCTCTTTCCTAGCCCTAAGCCAAAGCATCCATACAGGTATCCTTGACTTAACAACCATTTGTTTAATGACCATTCAAAGTTACAGCGGCTCTGAAAAAAGTGACTTATGACCATCTTTCACACTTCTTACTGTTGCAGTGTTCCTGTGGTCAGGGTGATCAAAATTCAAGCACTTGGAAACTGGCTTGTATTTATGACGGTCGCAGTGTCCCAGGGTCATGAGACTACCTGTTGTGACCTTCTGAAAAGCAAAGTCAATGGGGAAGCCAGATTCACTTAACTGTGTTACTAACTTAACAACTGCAGTGATTCACTGAACAACTGGCAAGAAAAGTCATAAAAGGGCAAAAAACTGTCGCTTAGCAATGGAAATTTTTGGCTCAATGGTGGTCATAAGTCAAGGACTACCTATAGTTGCTGCTTTAGATTTCATGGAGGCATTAAATGGTGTGCTGTATTTCTTTTCTTGTTATGAAATATACCTGGAGTTTGTTGTTACCAATGTGTGACTATTTCTGTGGTAAACATGCCAGAGAGACTAGGTCAGTAGAATTCAGATAACTCACGAATGGGTTTTTCTTAGCCCATTCTTAGTAAGGTGATAATTATAACATTACTGGACTGATGCTTTATAAATTCACAGTGGTGTAGTTGTTTGGTGATCAGCAGCTTATTAATTTCTAATTCACATCAGAAAAGTGATTTTTCTAAAAGGTAATTCACACACTTTCATTGCATTTCATGCAAAGTGACTGCTTTCTGTGTAGTCCACAAAGATGAAACGCATATTATGAGATGTTCTACTGGCTGTCTGCAGTGCTCAAAGCTGAAGGTTTGAGGTCGGTGAATTCTGCACTGCAGTTTAAAGCAAGCTGTAAGAAGAAGCAAATATGGACAAGTGGATTTCCACAAGAAAAAGAATGATTGCAGTAATAGATGCTTTAGTTATTATTGCATTAGATATTTTTATTTTGGTTTAGGATTTGATTGTAAATATACTTGAATGCTGGTTTACGGTTTCTCTATGTAGGATTTTCACCAACATTCTGCTAGAATAAGTTGCAAGTTTCTTACTTATTTCCCCAAAGAATGAAATATTTGAAGACTGCTGTGCAATAATGTAAAGGAAAATAAGCATACTATACAGTTTCTAAAATTGTGATTTAAATTAATGATTTGTCAGAGCTTATTCCCTATACTGTATATATCCAGCTTCTTGGTCCTTTGAACATACAGTATATCCTGAGTGTAAAGAAAAATCTCTGTCCAAGATTGTTTTAGCTATTCATATATAGAAGAGAAAGAGGTTCATTTGATTCTCCGTGTCAGCGAATTAATGGATCAAACCATGGTTGTTGACTGTTCAACCTGGGCTTACTAATAGCGAAATTACAGAATCAAACAATTTAACTCTAAATGAACTAGATTCACAATGTCCTAAAACATAATGTAATTGTTTTTTATTTTAGTTTAACATACTGTATGGATAGTTGAATTGTTAGGTGTGATTTAGTCAGTAAATCATAGTGAAACACTGATTTACATGAAATATAAACCAACTTGTATGATACATGTAGTGCAGTCGTAGTTTCAGCCATTATGGTTTGTAACTAACTACCATTATGAATGAACTAGGTAATTTGACTTCTTCAACAAATCTTGATTAAAACAACCCAGATTGTAGTGCAGTATGTGAACTAAGCACCTATACCTGTCAGTAAGAGGCTTGATGAATATGTGCCATCAAGTTAGTACAGGTAATGATCATTCGAAGTTACAACAATATTGAAAAAGTGACTTATCACCGTTTTTCAGTTGCCGCATCCCCATGGTCATGTGATCAAAATTTGGATGCTTGCAACTTGTTCATGTTTATGACGGTTGCAGTGTCCTGGGGTCATGTGATCATCCTTTGCAATCTTCTGACAAGCAAAGTCAATGGATAAGCCAGATTCATTTAACAACCGTGTTACTAACTTAACAACTACAGTGATTCACTTAACAACTGTGGCAAAAATTGAAGCAAAACTCACTTAACAAATGTCTCGCTTAGCAACAGAAATTTTGGGCTAAATTGTGGCCATAAATCAAAGATGACCTGTATTGACTCTTAGTGTCTACATAGCTAGGTAGTTAGACCCTTAAGATTGGATCAGACTCCTGAGAATATTGTGGGTACTGAAGAAAACAAACAAAAAGGATCATTGAACAAATAAATCCAGAGTTGTCATGTGAGGCACAAAATGAGCAAACCTGTCCTACTTCAGCTACATTATGAAAAGACTTTATCTTTTTGAAAATGTCTGTCGTATTGGAAAAGGTGGAAGAAAATAGTAAGTGGGTTGACTCAGTTACACTGACAATCAGTGCACCGTTGAAAGGATAGATCATTATGGAGAACATCTGTGTGGTCACTAGGAGTCGAAAAAGATTTGATAGCAAATAATCAAATTCACTCTATACTCACTTTTTTAAAAAATGTATTTCTTGGCTTGAAATCATCTCTATTTAACGAGGAAGTTTGCTCCTTGTCTATATTTATCAAAATTAATCCATGAAAACGTAGCCCTTTTATTCGCTGTAAAATAAGTACTGGCTTTGGGGAGCTCCTTTCAAGTGTCATCTTGCAAAATGAGTTTGCATGAATTGTACATCTTCTGAAGAACCAAGCACATCTTTTATGGATTGTTCTGGATCAGTACTATTTGTGGATATGAAGATGGCTGCTTCCTTGTGTGAAATACTGATTTTTAACTCCATTTCCAAATGCAGCTTCATTGGGAAAAGGTGGGCATAGCTTCAATAATTTGTACACTAACTAACTCCACAGCCTTGCAAAAAAAAATAGATGGCTTTTAAGGCTGCAAAAATATTTTAGTATATGCTTTATTTGACAAATCACTCAATTCTGTATGAATATGTTTGAATTTGGTTTCATAGACCTTCATCTCTAGTTTGCTAGTAGTTATGATCAGTTTGGCAGATTGCAGAACTGGTCTCTTCCCCTTGCAGAGAAATTTAACATTTGGCTTTGTTTAGATATGCAGTAAATAACTTTTTTCCCTCTGTGAAATTCAGAGTGCATGACTTGTCCACGTAGTATAATACTTTCTTCCCTTTTTATCCTCTGTTTTTATTTTTTATTTTGGCTTGTATTGTAATTTAAATCAGGGCTCTTTCTTGAAAGATTGTGTGCAGATAAATAAAATAATAAGATGATGCTTTCTTTTCTTTCTCAACAGATTACTGCGCTCTTCGAAAGTAATTGAATATGGCACCTTGTCAGGTTACCTTTGAAATAAGAGGAGTATCTCCACCAGGTAAAAAGCAGTTTTTAGTGCAGACTTGCAATAGAATTGAAAGTTAATTTTCCATGTAACAAATTACATCCAGGCAGTTATAGATGGGGTTTTGGGAAAATTTCATTTCTGTTACCTTTTGTAGATATGCTTTACATTTAATAAGTATGTATGTAAAAATTATTTTTAATGGAACAAGATAAGTTTCCTTAGTTCTAGTATACTGTCTCCAAATATTAGGCCCTCTCAAATATTTGTATAATTATGTCTTACAAGTATGTGAAAATTGAATTTCCATATTTATTCTTCAGACCAGTTTACCACCTATATTTCTTGCTTCTATTACAACACTAGGTGAAGAGATTTTCCTATTGCTTGAGTAATTTAATCCTTACCCAAACTGAATGTTTGTTTGTTTTTGTCCAAAATGGTATCATACGGGTAGTTTTTAACTTAGGACTGTTCGTTCATTCAGTGATCGTTGGAAGTTATGACAGTGCTGAATGAATGATGATTATAATCGGTCCTCAGAATTTCGGCCACCCTAGAATTCCCACAGTCACAGGATTATGATAGGCGCTTGGCAACTGGCTTGCACTTGATGCAGTCACCCAATCTCTATTGGTTGCCTTCTCTGCTGGCTTCTCCTGAAAGTCGGTTGGGAAGCTGGAAGGGAAGGTTAGAAGTCACTAGGGTAAGTCTCCCCTACCCATGTACCCTTTCACTGTCCCTTTGCACTCATGTCACACTGGTCACTCATGCACTCCCACGCACCTTCCTGGAGCCTTGATGTGCCTCTCCTGCCACTTATGCACTTACATCCACCACCACCCCACCCCAGTGTTTCGGTGCACACCTCTTTCAATTTCACACAAACCTTCCTCACTCTGCAGTAGCCACTTACATGCCTGCTCTGCTGCATGCAAGCTGCTTGGGACTTTGCAACTTCCTGCCGGCTTCCCCATTGACTTAACTGTGGTAAGATGGTAAGGAAGTTTCCTTGCTTAATGACCCTGAGATTCAATTAATGGTGGCAACCAGAATTGCAGAGATTGTCATCGCTAAGTGATGCTGTTGCACTTTATGATCACATTGCTTAGCACTGCAATTCTGGTCTCAATTGCCATTGTAAATCGAGGACTGCCTGTATTTCCCTTGCTTCTCCCAGCCAGTTATATAACATTGCTTCACAAAAATTTCTGCAATATAATATAAAATAGAACCTGTGACTAGGCAGTTTCTGCTGTTTCACTCTATAAGACATCTATTTTAAAACTGAGTCCATATTGATTGAATAAATATTAAAAACACTTTTTTCCTCATAGCCCTCAAATTCTGCTACCTTGTGCCATAAGTTGTTTTAAGTTAAATGACTTGGTTCCCTTTTTAAAAATAATATAAGACACTGGATAACATTTTAAGAAAATTAACAGTTCCTCTAAAAATCTGATGCAGGAGACCTGTTGGGAGAAGATTCTGGATGTTTATTTGTTGTCTTTCTAGTCTCCTAGCTTTGAATCCTAATTCATTTTGAATAAAACCACAGCTTTATAAAACCATTTGTCTGAAATGGTATAGGGTTTCCTGCCTGAGCAGGGGGTTGGACTAGAAGACCTCAAGGGTCCCTTCCAACTCTGTTGTTATTGTTAAACAAATATGCTCAGGGAAACAAAGATCCCGTTTAGTGTAGCTAAACCCTATTATGTGCGCAAATGTGCTCAAAAAATAATAATTGTATACATTACTGTAGATCAGGGGTTCCCAACCAGGGGTGCTCACACCCCCTGGGGGAGTGAGACGATATTCCAGGGGGTGCAAAAACTTAGGTTTTCAAAATTATAGTGTATATGCATAAAGGGACGCGGTGGCTCAGTGGGTTAGCGCACTGAGCTTGTCGATCAGAAGGTCGGCAGTTTGGTAGGTTGAATCCCAAGTGCCACGTAGCAGAGTGAGCGCCTTTGACTCGTCCCAGCTTCTGCCAACCTAGCAGTTCGAAAGCACGTAAAAATGCAAGTAGAAAAATAGGGACCACTACGGTGGGAAGGTAACAGCATTCCGTGCGCCTTTGGCGTCTAGTCATGCCGGCCACATGACCACGGAGACGTCCTCGGACAAGCGCTCGCTCTTTGGCTTTGAAACGGAGATGAGCACCAGCCCCTAGAGTTGGAAACGACTAGCACGCATGTGTGGGGGAACCTTTACCTTTATGCATAATTTGTTGCCATTATTTCAAATTTTTGTAGGAGGTGTGAGAATATCTCAGAAGCGTTCTAGGGGTGTGGGGTATAGAAAAGGTTGGGAGCTGCTACTGTAGATGAAGAGGAACCATCTCTGACTCAGTGCTGCCGAAACTCTGTGGCTGGGGGTTAGTACCCCCTAAGTATGGAGACATTCCATTTTTAGTCTTGGATGGGGTAAGGCTTCCCATTCAAGAATGATACACAATCTAAGGATCTTCCTTGATTCACTGTTTCTGCTTTATGGGCTGGTGAGCAGCTGTGGCCAGGAAAACCTTTGTTCACTGCCCATTCTTAGATCTAGCGGCCTTTCAGTCATTCATACCCTAGTCACTCATGGTTTTATTACTGCAATGAGTTTACATGGGTTGCTCTTGAAGACCACCCAGAAACTTCAGCTAGGCCAGAATGCAGCCCTGTGGGCTGTGACAGACATGCTTCAGTGACACCTCTTCTTTATATGAGCTGCACTGGATGCCACTTTCCTTCCTGGTGAGATTCAAGGGACTGCCTGTCCTCTGTGGTGTCAGCCCAGCTAGTTCAGTCCAATACACACTGGGTTCTTTTTAACTGAGCAGGACCATCTATCAGGATCCTGGAAGCATAGGAGCTCTGTGGAATGAGGTTTCCCCTGAGATCTGAGTGGCTTGCAGCCTGATGGCATTCCAGAAGCTCTTAAAGACCTTATGGGTATATATCATGTTTATCATATGGCCTGGATTTGCCAACTTCTTTTTTTTAATAGATATTTTATTGGTTTTTAACTATTAACTATCTCCAGTGCCTGGTGTACGCGTGTTGTCTTGGTTTACATTTTAACAAGGGGGGAAAAAGGACAATTATAATTAACAGTCAATAATAATTAAATTTGATAATTCCATAATGAATATATTAATCAATAATACATTTCTTTGATCTTCCCTTCTCCCATTTGTATTTTCCTTCTTCAACCTTAGCCAGAATATAATTCTTAATATTTTCAATATATAAATAATTAGGTATAGGCATTTTTTATATTTATACAAATAATAATCTCTATAGATAACATTTTTTCAGCTTATATTATTCTCATAACCATCATCTCGTTAGTTCAGCATACATTCTATTTTTATAATTTTTGTTCGATTAGGTTCCCTTATATTCAATCCAATTCTTACCAGTCATAATTTCTTCATATTAGTCTTCTCAATTTCTAAATTTTCCCATTTAGGTACATCATCCCAATATTTTATATCATGCATTATAAAAATACTATACTTTTTATCTTATAGATATAACACCCTTTTTAATCAGTTTATATTTTACTTATATATTAATAAAAGTTACTTCAACCTACTATTTAAACATTTAATATATTGTAAAAACATACTATATTACTTAAATCTCGTTATCTTTCTTGTTATAAGGCCCCTCCCTCTATGTTTGAAATTCTCTGTTCTTTTAGTCCCCTCCCTTGACTTCTGTAGGTTTTCTTGCTTTGGGAATCTTTTCAAGGATTTAAATGGTAGATAGAAGAAACAAGATCAGTACTCTCACCAATTCCAAGCACGCTGTTCACTGATATTTAAGTTCGTGCTCTGGGACTTCGGCTGCAAGTAGCTTGGGCTAGACGCTGATCTCATGCTAGCCTTTCTCCTGTTGGGTTCGGAGAGCTTTCCCCGGATCAAACGAAGCGATTGCCGTCACTCCATGATTGAAGGGGTGTCCCTCCTTCACAGTCACCTCTCCGGGGCAACTTCAGACCCATCTAGGGTCCCCCAAGCAGGAAGAAACTAGCCGTGGGGAGCAGAGGTCCGCTCTCGCGTAGCCATGCGCTGCGGATGCAAAAACCAGAAGTCTAGATTTGCCGACTTCTTCTTGTATGCTCTTTTTTTATTGCATATTTGTTTTGTTATCCCAGAACTGGAATTGGGCAGTCCCTAAGTCAAATAAAGTAATTTAAATAAATTTCATTCTAAAAAGAACATAGAAATAAAATGCCAACAATACCACTGAAAATATGGTAAGTTAAAATTGCCATCATTATATAAGCTAGCCCTGATTTATTTTAAAATATTCTAGGGGCTTTAGCCTCTATTAAAATGTAAGGCATTTCAAATGCAAAACAGTTTGTATTAAAGATAATTTTGTATACTGTTATTATCTAGCCATTTTAACTTGTGGAATCTTATGCAGTCAAAACTCTCCGTAAGATTCACATGTCTGTATATGTATGTATTTATATACATAGACACATGGGGTTTATTCCTATCATTTGAGAGCCTTGGTGGAGCAGTGGGCTAATGCCTCCTTAAGTAACACCAGCTGCCTGCAATTAGTGCAGGTTCGCATCCCACCAGGCTCAAGGTTGACTCAGCCTTCCATCCTTCTGAGGTAGGTAAAATGAGGACCCAGATTGTTGGGGGCAATTAAGCTGACTTTGTAATAATGCCGCTTAGGGGGTGTGTGAAAGCCCTAATAAGCAGGCATATACATAGAATGAAGGCTACTGCTAAGCTTGTAAACCGCCCTGAGTCTTCGGAGAAGGGCGGAATATAAATGGAATTAAAATTTAAAAAAAATAAATTTTTTTTGCTGCATCTAGGCATTCACAGATAAGAAGACTACAGTAATATCAGGCTGCTGATGAAAGTTCTTTGAAACTTGGATCATACCAATGTGAACCAGTACATTTTGAGATTTCAAAGCCTTTTCCAGCTGAGGCAGAGATAACAGAATATTCTTATGCCCAACAGGGAAAGATTGTATTCCCCTTTTCATTACAAATAACTCTTTGTCCAGTTAGAAGAAGGGTAATCAACTTGGGAATTGGATAAAGAGACACTAAGAGTCAAAGGCTCTTCTTTCTTCTGCAATCATGATTAAGTTTATTATTTCCCCCATACACTACAGAACCAACTTTTATGTCCTAGCCACTGAGTTGACAAATGGTTACGGTAGTTAGCTATTAGTTAAATAAGTACTAATTCACAGAGACGCTAAGGAGGGAAAAGTGTAGGGTGGATTGCCCACTTGCAGACTTAGGAGGTAGCTGCTACCAAAAGATTACATGTACAAATCTGTTCAGGAAGGGAGTAATTGTTTTATTAGTGAAGTGTATATTGGGTCCTAAGTGAAAGAAATCCAGCATATAAAATCTCACTTTGGCCTTCTTTTCTATGAGCATGGGCTCCCACAGCAATGTTAATAATTCTAATATTTGGCAAAATCCCTTTCATATTTTTAATAGATAGCTTTGAGATTGTATCATTTTGCTTCTGTGTATATCATTTAAATAGCCTTGGTGGAGCAGTGGGCTAATGCCTCCTAAAGTAACACCAGCTGCCTGCAATTAGTGCAGGTTCGCATCCCACCAGGCTCAAGGTTGACTCAGCCTTCCATCCTTCCGAGGTAGGTAAAATGAGGACCCAGATTGTTGGGGGCAATTAAGCTGACTTTGTAATAATGCCGCTTGGGGGGTGTATGAAAGCCCTAATAAGCAGGCATATACATAGAATGAAGGCTACTGCTAAGCTTGTAAGCCGCCCTGAGTCTTCGGAGAAGGGCGGGATATAAATGGAATTAAAATTAAAAAAAAATTATGTTAATCTGAATACTCGGTATTTGAAAGTTTATTATTTATTTTCTGATACTTTTTTTTCTAGGAGAGGTTTTGGCTGTATGTGGAAGCTGTTATTCCCTAGGAAACTGGAATCCACAGTGTGCAGTAATCCTTCACCCAGAAGATGAGGCTGGTGATACGTAAGCTCTTTTTAGTAGTACCTTAAAACCTAATAACTGTAACAGTCTGGATAATACTAGGTGCATTTGCTCGTTTCATTTCTTTCACTGGTATCAAATTCCATTGTACTTAGGTGATTTGACATTCCTATAGGTTAAGGATTATTTGATTGGTTATTAAATTCAAGGCAACATATGTAATGCCACCATCTCCTAATTTTCCTGACATCAAATATCTTATGAGTAGGGTTGGTCAAAAGACATATAGTTTGTTTTCATGTCTAAAGAAGGACAAGACCAAGAATTCAACATCTCCTGGTTTCTAGTTCAGCACCTTGCTCACTACAACAAACTGGGCCTCATATGTATTTATTGCAGTTGTATTCATCTTTTCTGTATGGGTGCTCAGGTGTTCTTTGCATTATTATTGCCCTCATTTTACCCAACTAGCTTCCATAATTGAGTGAGTAAGAAATGCTGTTTTGCAAAAATTTAAAATTTCTGATTAATTTTCGGCATGGAATGTTTTTTCTCCCAGTCCAAGTGAGTGGAGATATTATTCTGGTCATTTGCTTAGAGGTGATTATATTATAATAAATTATATTATAGCCTGGTTGGTCATAGGTATTCATCAGCCTAGTTAATACAAGGCTGGAGTAGTTGTTAAATACTGTTAAAGCAGTATTATTGTCATAAATGAAGCCTTTGAATAAGTGCCAATATTTAAGTCGAGGTCAATGTTATGTGCGTTGCATTCCAATAAGGTTAATGTCTAATTGGGAGATACATTCTACTGGTAGTTAGTAGTTGGTGCACATGTTCTTTTTTTACTTTTTCTATACCTTTCAATGCAGTACAGTTGTCTGGTTGGGAAAATACATTGTTCTTCCTAAGAATGACTCATTTTCAAAGGACTTTTGAAAATAATTTAAGAGCTATATATATTGACCATACATAGTTTATTAGATTTCATGTTTCTTTTAAAAATGTTTGGGAGCTTTACTAAAACATGGAAGTGACGTTGTCTGAAAACACTTGATAAATGCCTCTTTTTTTTTTAAATCCTGAATAATGTGCTAGGGTGCTTGGATAATTTTTATGTTCTCTTTAACCTATGGAAGTAATTAAAAGCTATGATCTCTACTTAAAGGAAAAGGGAGTAGAAAGGCTTTAAAATCTCATTGTACATGCATGTGTAATATATACTTGCACAGCCAGTTATTTTTATTTGTTATTGTTTAACCTTCCTGTATTTTTTTAAAAAAATATTTTTCTGCAGTCTGCTGTGGAAAGCTACAGTTGATCTCCCTAGTGGAAAGAATATTACATATCGATATTTTCAAGGACGTTTCTTAGAACCCAAGGTATGTATACATCAATGAACATTAATTAAGCTTCTTAGCTAATTGATGGTAACATGTTTAAAAATAATCTACAGGCACTTCAAGACTTATGCAGCTGTTCCAAAAATCTTACTTAATTCAATTTTGCACAAGAATTGTGCCAGCTGTGCAAAAACTGAAGTATATTCACAGGAATCTGACTGGAATTTTGGTGGTAGATGATGAGGACTTAATTACTAATTAATTTTCAAACCTTGAAAATTGTACATGTGGCTTATGAAAACATTCGTTCTAAGTCAAATTTATGTAAGTCAATTCTTGCATACCTCTGGGGTGTTTACACTATATAGTCAGCTAATGAAATTCAAATATCCTGACAGCAGACTCTTTTTAAATCCACATATTTTTTTACACAAAAAGCATCCTATATAAGCATAAAATCTGTATGGCAAAAGCAATGCATGTAGCATTTTTCCTGTATAGGTAGCAAATGACAATTGATCCCTCCTCCTTAATCCATATAGATTGATCCAAATAAGTACCTGTGGTGAATGCACAGCAGTAATATATTCTATTTGTTTCTTATTCAGTTGCTTTCTATGTAGACCATAAGTAGCCTAAAAAAATCAAACTTAATGGTACCTTCAAATCACCTTGTTGCTGATAACTTAAATTTGAACGCAAAGTATTAAATATGGCACTCGCGATTTTTTCAAAATAGAAAATAGAAGTCCTGTTTGAAGGACATGCTAGAAGCAGACAATGACATAGAGGAGGCAGGAAATCCATAAGTGAGAACACTTGCCAAATCAATTCAGTATTGTCATAATTTTGTTAATCATTTATAGTACAAATGATGGCATAACCCAGGGGTAGGCAACCTCAGCTCTTTTATGACTCATGGACTTCAACTCCCAGAATTC
Organism: Vipera berus; assembly: GCF_964194415.1. Classification (NCBI taxonomy): domain Eukaryota; kingdom Metazoa; phylum Chordata; class Lepidosauria; order Squamata; family Viperidae; genus Vipera; species Vipera berus. The sequence continues at coordinate 205,484,118 of NC_138202.1, forward strand.
CTGAGTCAGCTGACTCAGGAATTCTGGGAGTTGAAGTCCATGAGTCATAAAAGAGCCGAGGTTGCCTATCCCTGGCATAACCATTAAAACCATTTAGACATTGGTAGATCTAATGTAATAAGACATACCCCCTTATAATACATGCAAACTTCATAGTATGTATTGGTAAGTGTGTTTCCTTTGAGTAGGTACTCTGTATTGTGCACGCTATAAGTACCGTGTGATGCAGAGGCTTCTGTGGTAAGTATACATTTTATGGAATAGCAGAGTAGAAACATACATAAAGGATCAGTATAAATGGACATCATGAACGTGGTTGCCAACAAAGATTTAATGATGGATGGAGTTGGTGGGAGAGGATATATTGCAGTGAAGCATAAGTTGCTTCAGTGTGGGGATACAGCGCAGGCAAGGTGAAAATAAATGAGATACAAGAATGAAAAAGAGTTTAGTGTGATTGCAACTCAATATAAAATGAATGTATCCTGTGAATTGGATTAATGATAGGATAGTGCTTTTATAAACTATTTTGCTATAAACATTTAGAATTGAACTAAGATAAAATCCAGATGAGTTTTTTAATGTATTAGAAACACAGGAATTAAATATGGTTTTAAAGTACATGAAATATAATTTGGAACTACAGAAGCTGATGCAGGCTTACTTCCACGTACTATTGACATTTTAAGTATTAAGGTAAATTAATTTTTTTTGAGACCTCCTAACAGAGAAATGGCAAATCTATAAATTTTGCATAAATTTTACATGTTGCTTAAATTTGATTTCTACATGTTGATTAAGTTTGGATTTGTGGTTAGAATGGCAGTAACAAAAGAAAACAGCAGTTTGCTTTTGGACTTAAATCATTTCGGATTGTGAAAGTGCCATATTTTTTTGTAACAGCAACTTATTAAATGACCCTTAGTCTTAAATATTTTGGATACTGACATAATACTCTTTTGGAATTTTAGTAAGAGCAGGCTGAATTGCCAAGAGATGATGACTTGCATATGCACTAGATTATAGTTCCTTGGATTAAATTGAATTAATCAAACATTGTCAAATAGCTCAACTTTTCTCTCACTTTCTTGCTTACCATATTTAAAAACTGATTCATATTTGATTAATGCTTCAAGAATCTTGCTTGACAGAGGCACCTACTTGGGATACTTAAGAAACACTGATTCATTATCATATATTAAAAAACAGATATTAAAAACTAGTGTAAATACACATAGCTGGCAGAATAGTAGATAGGCTGTGAACCTTTTTACCTTTATTACGACAAGCAGAAATCCAATTTTTACTTTTAAGAAAAATGAAACAATATATGTCTTATCCTCCTTTCCCTGCTCAAGTATCTTAAGAAATCTATAAATGATGCTTTCCCCCCTTGTTTTGAGATGAGGTCTTCCTGTTTCTTAAACCAATCAAAATCCCCATCTATAATGATTTTATCAATTTGAAGTTAAGGTTTTTAATCTTATTTGTTTCTTTGTTTATTTTGTAACTTTTGCCTTGAACAACGGAAGTTAATATCTCCTGGTATCAGTTCATTTGAAAATGGAAGCCTAATCAGACAAAAGTTTTTCACTTGGGAGTTTATCCTATTATTGTAATCTTTTTGTTAATGAGGAATATAATGTGCACAAAATACTTTCTTACATCAGTTAAAATATATCATCTTCCACTTTTAATTACTTTAATTTGAAATAGGTTTGACCATGGGCCTGCTTAATACAAATATTTAATAAATTGTATGAGTGCAGTGCCTAATAATTCAGGGATACAAGTGATCATAAATGTTTAATTTGTAAAATCTCATCAGATGATTGTGTCAGTAATTCAAATAAAGCAGCAGTTTAAGTGTTCACTGATTTAAGTAGCTTTTATTTTAAAACATAGCCTGCTTTCAGTGGGAAGTGTGCTGAAAATCAGTAGTCCTGTATGTAAAGAATTGGATGATGGAAAAGCCGCAGGGCATGCTGTAGTTGTTCAATTGCAGGCATGAAGATAGTTTTCATAACTTTTGTGCCACCTTACATGTAATTGGAAGAAAATAATTTATAACGTCAGATTTCTTTGGCCAGACCAGACCAGACCTTCTGTATTATAAAATTATTGTCCTCGCAGATCAGTGCTTTGTCTGTATCTGACTTTTGGTCATGTGGAGGACCTCTGTGAAATAATTCACTAATATGTATGAACAGTGTCCATGAATTGCTTCATCTACAGTTCTGTTCTCTTTCTATTAAAGCCTTAAGTGTTAATCCTATGAATTCTCTGATAGTTTTAAATAAAACTCCTAAACAAATTTTTATCACTGAAAAGAAAATACGGTATATGTTCAACTGCCTCCACCAAAATAAGCTACATGAGCTATATAAAACATTGAAGATATGATATTATTCTATATGCGTAGAGTTAATGTTCCACCCAGGGACAGAATTTCTAAATTTCTAAATTTATGTTACTAAGACATTGCTTTCCATATACGACGAAATTATGTATAATTAAATAGTATATTCTGGCTACCATGCCATCAGCAAAAGGATGCTACTCCCACACCAGATTTTCCTAACAGTTTCTTGAGATGCAGGATTCATAGGAAGACTTCTTCCATCTGATCTGTCCTGAAGTTTAGGTTCACTCTAACTTCACAGGTTCAGACTGTTCTCTTCAGCAACAGAATCGATTTATCAGTTGAGCTGTTGTTTACTTAATTGTTTTATATTCTCCAGTTTGCCTTGCTCTCAAATATTAAACAGAAATTGTCAATCTGAATTCGTTTCATGATCCAGATTTATTGTCTTCTCAAATACTATTTCTTACGAGTCTGCAATCAAAGCAGCTTCATTGCCTTCTGATCCAGGTTTGCCATTATATATAGGGCAGGAGGCATCTGAGTTAATTCCTTCTCAAAACACATATATTAAAATTAAAATATATAGCGTTTGTCTTTATAAATCCTAATCCTGAGATTGGACTTTATTTCCTCAATAACACTTTGCTAGTTCAAATGGATCTTAAGAGATTTACCGTATTTTTCGGACCATAAGACGCACTTTTTTTCCCCAAAAGGGGGGAAAACGAGGGTGCGTCTTATGGTCCGAAGGTGATCCGTATGGCCAGCCCCAACCTCTGCAAGTGGAGCACGAATCGGCACGTGCTGAGAAACGCCGTTATCACGCTCCTGCACTCTCCCTCGCTCGGTTTCAGCTTCCCTTGCTACAAGAGAAAGCAGGCTGAAACGGAGTGAGGAGATTGCCAGGAATGCGAATCGGCTGATCTCGCGCTGCTGCAATCTGCCTCGTTTCAGCTTGCTCTTGTAGCAAGGGAAGCTGAAACCAAGAGAGGGAGTTTGCAGGAGCGTGAGATCGGCCGATTCGCATTTCTGGCAATCTCCCTCACTCCGTTTCAGCTTGCTTTCTCTTGTAGCAAGGGAAGCTGAAACCGAGCGAGGGAGTTTGCAGGAGCGCGAGATCGGCCGATTCGCATTTCTGGCAATCTCCCTCAGTCCGTTTCAGCTTGCTTTCTGCAAGAGAAAGCCGGGCTGCAGGGCCGCCTCCGCGGGTACTGCTCTAATGCAGAGAGGGAAGGACAAAGAGGAAGGAAGGAAGGAAGGAAGGAAGGGACAATGGGAGAGGGAGGGAGAGAAAGAGAGAGGGAGAGAGAGAGAAGGAGAAAGAATTTTTTTCTTGTTTTCCTGCTCTAAAAACTGGGTGCGTCTTATGGTCCGGTGCGTCTTATGGTCCGAAAAATACGGTATGTAAATCTTATTGTTGGGGTAGGAAGAAGGAAATATGCATAACCTATAAATTTATGCATGTTATTTAAAGTCTAACTGGACTTATGCTTTAAAATATAATTTTAGGAAAAGGTGTATATAAAGCAGCTGAGCAATGTTGATACTTTTCAGACAAATATATATATCCAAGTAGTAGGTCTGTGGCTACTTAACGGAATCTTTTGTTAATTCTTGGATATTTTACACTAAAAAAGTTTTCTGTTGAATCTAGGTAAGTGCCACTGATTTTCAGCCAGAAGTCCACTCAGATGTACATTGTGTATATTCCATAGTAACATGGCAGGTTATATAGACTTGCAGCCTAATTAATAATTATGGAGGCTGCAATACCTGCATAATTTGTGATTTCCTACAAAACCATCTTGTTAAAATATAATCCTATTCATAAGTATAAAGTATTCATGCTTTATAATCATATTCTAGGAAGAATGTTGTCCTAAATTATGTTAATAGAATTATATCACTCCCAGTCTGGTCTTCCTTTTTATAAGAAGCCTATTTATGCGACTTATGGTAGAAGGGTTATGTTTGGATGGGATTATACCCACTAGTCTGATTTAGATTTTCACATATTCAATCTAGCCTCTGAATAGGCTGAAATATGCAGATTTTATAAGAGATAAGGATGAATGCATATATATGGGAAATACTGTAAAATGCTATCATAAAATTCCCCCGATACCATTCTTTGACTGGAAAAATAAAAGACTAAATTTTGATTTTACAGTGGGCTAAGGTATCATAATAGCATCAATTATAATAAACTTGGTATAAATTGAGGCTGGTCTTTGTACTTCAAAGGATGTACAAGCAAATTTGGCTCATGAAAGAATGTAAATGGCATCGCAGATAAACCTTAATTTAACAAAAATTATTGCAGACATTTAACTTTTAAATTACAGACTATCGATGGTCCATGCCAAGTCATAATTCACAAGTGGGAGACTCATCTACCAGCACGATCAATAACCCCTTTAGGTATGGGCATCAACTGCATCTGTTTGAAACATATGCATAAGATTGCTAATGTTACAAAATGGTTTAATTGGGTTATTATTTTATAGGATTAACATTAATCTGCTACAAAGGGATCCTCCACCTAGTCAATATGAGCACTGCTTTCACAAATTTTGCAAAATGAATTTATATGACAGAAGACTTACAAATAGTATTATCGTGAGTCCATTTTTATCAGGTGTCCACAGGTTTTCATTGCCAAAATTTGTGATTGCACATCTGGGTTTTAAGGCATGGCATGGTTGGATCCCGGCTCTCTTACCTTCAATCTAGAAGCTAGGAAAAGGTGGTGGAGATCATCCTAGCACAGGTATATCATAGTTTGGAGATTCAGTACTCTGAATCTTACTCGGCTCACAGAAAGGAAAAGGAAGTTTTAAGTTCATTTTTAAAGACTTTGAAACACTATTGATAATCATTATGCTTTGAGATTGAAAATCCATGCTGATATTTTCACAAGTCATGCCTGTGTGATAGAAACTATAAATTGTTAATGGTAAGTTGACATTTAAATACTAGTTAAATTTTCTTAAAGAGAACAATGACTTCAGAAGAAAGACATTCTTTGTCTCCTATATTATGCTAAACAAATTCATGAATAAAACAGGTTTTAAAATAAGCATAGATTACTGTAAGCATAAATCATTACCTTTCATTAATTTAGGAGAAACAATACAACTGGAAACCTGGTATAATTTGGTCTGTTGCCTCCATTAAAAAGGTTATTTTATTCAAATAGCTTGTTTTCAATGAATCTGAAAATATTGTCACTGGCCTTTCCATTCTACACTTCTATTATAATTGAAAGATTATTTCTCATTCAATCGAAATGTATTGCTCAAAAGTAATTTCCATTTATTAAAAAAAATAAGGCTTCAAATTATTAAACCTAGGCTGATAGTCTTAGGCTACAGTTCTGTGCATGTTTAGACAGGACAAGTCAGACGGAGGTCAGTGAGACCTGTCTGAGTAGATATACATACTTACGGTAGTTTATTTTCTGGCTTTCTGATTAAAAACAAGCCTGTCCTAAGTTGTTTTGGCTTATTAATTTCTTTTTTTAGTTAAATAATCAGGGATTTATGTCCTTCAATAATAAAAGTTTTTTTTTCATTCTCTGATAGTCTAGATTCAATCCTGTTCAAGCATAGATAACATCTTAAATTCAGGTAGACTCTTTGTGATAAAACATGATAAATAACTTACAACTGCCTTTAAAGGTAAATTAGTAACTTAATACAATCAAAATATTTTCTAGACCAAGTCTCTAGGTTTCAGTGACTCAACATGCACACATTTTAGAAAATTTCTTATATTTTCCAGCTAGTTTTAAAGTTTTTAATTTACCCCTCCAATCTTGGACAAAATAATCAAATAGAAAAATGCATTATTATCCATGGAGAGGAGGATTATTATTCTAACGAGAATTTTTTTTGTAATAGTGGAAGATATGTGTCTCACATTGAGAGATGAATAATAAAGATTTATACTTTAAAATTTAGGTAAAGGTAAAGGTTCCCCTGCACATGCATGCTAGTCGTTTCCGACTCTAGGGGCCGGTGCTCATCTCCGTTTCAAAGCCAAAGAGCCAGTGCTTGTCCGAGGATGTCTCCGTGGTCATGTGGCTGGCATGACTAGATGCCAAAGGCGCACGGAACGCTGTTACCTTCCCACCGTAGCGGTCCCTATTTTTCTACTTGCATTTTTACGTGCTTTCGAACTGCTAGGTTGGCAGAAGCTGGGACGAGTAACAGGCGCTCACTCAGGATTCGACCCACCAAACTGCCGACCTTCTGATCGACAAGCTCAGCATCCTAACCCACTGAGCCAGGGAGAGTTAAATATAACTTTCAAGATGTCAAAGTTCTATTTTCAAAAACTTATATAATTTTGTTGAGTTTATTGTATATTTAAAGATTTCATTACATTTCTATAGCATGTGAAGACTAATGCTTGAAAAGTGAAAACATTTTAATAAAATATATCTAAATCATAATCAAGTAGCAAATTAGATATTTTAGCTTCTTAGCTGATACCATCTTCTGATTCATTCCATTAGTAATGATACATTGTCAAGTTGATGACATATTGTTTTCATATTTTAGATAACTTGGATGGAACGAAATACATCCTACTAAGGATGTTTTAAGATATACTTTAGCAATAAACAAAACTAAGCAATATTTTTTAGGTGGCAGTAAAGTTATTATCTTCCTGTTTAAATTGTTTATTGCAAACAATGCTAAATTACTGTTAATTGTGTAAACCGCTAGTTATCTAATCAGAAATAAGTTGCTTAAGTCCAAAAGGTTTATTCTTTGGCAAGTGTGTAGGATTGCTGCCTAAACTAACAAATTATAATCTGTGAATGTGTAGTATGCTCACACTTTGTCCTTTTAATTCTAGATAACATTTCCATTGATGATGGATTCTTTGGAGTCTTTGGTAAGTGGTCACTGACTTTAAAAAATTAAACGGCTTAAAAAAGTAAAAGAACTGTGGTGGCGCAGTGGTTAGAATGCAGTACTGCAGTACTACTTCTGCTGACTGCCAGCTGCCAGCAGTTCAGTTCGATTCTCACCCGCTCAAAAGCTTGACTCAGCCTTCCATCCTTCTGAGGTTGGTAAAATGAACACCCAGATTGTTGGGGGCAATAGGCTGACTCTGTAAACCACTTAGAAAGGGCTAGCAAAGCACGGTGAAGCGGTATATAAATCTAAGTGCTATTGCTATTAAGATGTAATATGTAAACATACTAGTAATAGGATGCACTTGAAATGAAAAAAAAATGCTTTTAAATAGAATGTCAGAGAAGTAGAATCTTGGACTCCAAACCCCTAAAGCCCCTCCAAAAATCTTTTACTAAATTTTGATTTTCAATGTGCCCCAAAGAAAGGTGCAATATTATTGATTATTATGGCTGTGACGACTCAAGCAAAGCATCACTTCTTAAGTTTATGGAAGACTTAATGTGGCTGCTTGGAAGAACTCCTGGTTGCTTAAATAAACATGCACAGACACTTTCATTTTGACTTCAGTGGTAGCAGCCATGCATAAACATACTTGCAGAAAACCAACGTAACTATTCAGGACAATTGCATTTATCCTTTCAAGTGCACTTCTCCAAAGTTCTGGGACCTGGAAATATTCCATTAAAAAAATAATTTTACTAGTATTGATGTGATATTTATATTGCTTGTAGTCATTTTATAAGAGCTAAAGTGCAATAGACTTAATAGTTCATTGTTGTTAGCATATGGTAATTTATGTTTGTTTCTACATTTATACCTTGTATTTAGCTCTGAGAAGTCGGGAAGGGGAGGGGGGGAGGGTTGGGAGGGGGTGGGAAGGGGGTGGGTGGGGGAGGAGGGGTTGTTTTGTTAAAGATAAAATGTACTGAAAAACTTTTCAATAAAAAAATAATAATAATTTTACTGAAGTTTTTAGTAAACATTATAAAAACTAATAAAACTAAACTGGAAGAAACAAGAAAAGTAAAGTTCAGAAATGAAGAGGAAAGGGGAAAAAAAAGGAGAAAATAAAAATAAAAACAGACCATAAAGAAATGGCTTCCAACTTTCACCACATTGACTCTAAGCTAATATAGTAACTTCACCCTTTTAAAATTATGAATAAAATAATAATTCTTACTATAACCTAATTTTTATTATGTATAGTCCACAAATCATCATATTTTCAGTGCTGTTCAGCAAAAGATCCATTACGAATTATCAGAAATATCAAACTAATAGTTGATCCCTGATCAAATAGTCCATGTTTATAGTTCTTATTTTTACTCTTCATAAAGTTGACCTTTAAATCATTCCAATGGCATCACAGGATCTGATCTTTCATCAAAAGGAGTCTTTGGCAAAAGGAGTCTTTAAAACTTTCACCAGCCTACTTTGTAAATCCCATAAAGAGGTATCGTCTGAGATTTCTTGTCACAGCCATTCCATGTTCAGATCCTTTTCTTGATTTTTTTTTGTATTCCCATTTTGGTAGTCTCAATTTTGTTATCTTCCATGCCTTCAAAATTATATAATATGTGTGTCAGGTAAGAGCTGTTTTTTAATTTTTTTCATCATTTTCTAAACGTTTAACCATTGAAATCTGTATCATTTCGAGATACTAGTTATTAATATCTCAGCCCATTTTGAAGGATTATCTGGCTCAGCTTTATAACTCTTTTCTGCCCGGTCTTTCAGTTTCCTCTAGTGTCCATCAAGCCTCAATTCCTAATACAAGTTTAATTCTATTTCAGTAATTTCCCATGAGTATATTATTTAATTATATAATTGCTTCCAAATCGTACAGCAAAATAAATATTCCAAATCTCTGTAGTCTTCCAATCCATTTAAAACTTAAATCAAAATCCCTTTTTTGCCAATTGTATATTATTTTAAACTTTTAAACTGTTTGAAATTCCTTTAATTCAAAGAAGATAAGACTCACCAGGCTTCAGATTCTAAAGTTCTCTTAATATCCATAAAATAGTTGAACTGAACATTTCCAAATGTGATTTTAAAAAGTGAGATTTATCTGGCTTATCTGACACTGCTGGGAACAAAGATGTCATCTCCCTTAGTTTCTGGCACTCAGATCCATGGGAGACCACTATTTTATGGTCTTCTCAAAAGAAGCTGCCAGACAGAGCTCTCATGGGCGATCTCCTGTTCTCTCCCTATCTGGAGACATTCCAAAGAACTGATCTACTTGCCAGTTCTTTGTCCTGCACAGCAGTCGTCCATAGTAGAGATGTCTTCAATCAGCCAATACCCAGAAGTCAGAAAACTTGGAGACAACCAACAAAACATTTGCAACAGTTGCATAGATCCTTTCAATGTGCACTACCCATTGTTTATAGGAAAAACTTGGGTTCCTACTTTTAAAATTCAGTCCTAATTATGTTAGAATATAACTCAGAAGAATCCTTCCTACAGGTAAAGTAACAGTAGGAAGTCCTGTAATAGAATGAAAGAACGCTCTGATAAGATCTTTCTCTGCAGTAACTCCTTTCACCTTCTGCAAAATACATTCAATTTCATTTAGAGAATGAAATTGAATTACTATACTTAATGTAAGAGGGCAATTTGGAAATAAACCTTTGTTTGGTTATCAATGACAGACACTCGCAGATGCAGAACTTTTATTGTACGCATTAGAAAACTACAACATTACATTACTTTTTGACATAATACACATTCAAATTGAGGCACTTGTCATAACGACTTACAAGGTTTGAAATTCCTTAGTAGTAAGTTGCTCGGCGCCAAATCTGGGCTATGGGGGGTGGTGATCAAAAACATCCCAACAGAACTGCTTCAAAAGTTCTTGGGGGCGTCTAGAGGTGTGTGGGAGAGCATTATTGTGAACCAACACCACAGCAGAAGTCAACATGCCCCGGCACTTCACAGTAGACTTCTGAATTCATGGTTGAACCACACTCCATGAACTTCACTAGCAGTACTCCTTTGGCATCTTCACATTTGGCGGGATTTTCTATGGCACCACTTCCAGTGTGGTGTTGGTTCACGATAAGGCTTGCCCGCACACCACTAGATGCTCCCAATAACTTTTGAAGCAGTTCTGTTGGGATGTTTTTGATCACCCCACCCCCTATAGCTCAGATTTGGCACTGAACGACTACTGCTAAAGAATTTCAAACCTTGTAAGTCATTATGATAAGTGCCTCAATTTGAATGTTGATTATGTTGAAAAGTAATGTAATGTAGTTTTCTAATGTGTATAATAAAAGTTCTGTATCTGTGAGTGTCTGTCATTGATAATGAAATGGAGAATTATTTCCGAATTGCCCTCATATTTGCTGCTAGTGATGCTGGGATGAGTATGTATTTGTGTGTCTTTCTTCCCTACAGTGTGTTTCTTTAACTTGACTACAGAGCAGTTTACAAGAAAATAAAAGCCACAAATTAATCCCCTTTGCACTATGTAAGATTGATTTTGGAAATCCTAACTTGAATTGTACTCTAGTATTCCATATAATAGTTGCTAAAATTTGATCAACCCAAATCTGTTTTGATTTGGATCCATATTGACTAGTTTCAGCAGCCACCACAATAAGATTAGAATTGATTTTCCCTGTGGAAATGGATACTAATGCAAAAGTACCATATATACTGAAAAATAAACCTACGCATAAGACAACCTTCAAAGTTTCAGTTACGTTTAAATTTTTGCAATTGGCTTATCCATAGGTGGTTCACTTTTCATGGTATTACAGTTACAATTTTGAGGGTTGGCTTGTTCTCAGATGGACTAGGCTACAAGTATAAAGAGGTATCTATTACTTACTGTCTATACTAGTGGTTAAGCCCATCTGTGGCTAAGCCAAACACAACTTTTTGGCTGTAATTTTTTACCCTAAAACTCTCAGCTTATCCATAGTATACAGTACCCAGATTTTTTATTTAGATGAGTTTTAGTGACATTTCAGAATGTAGCAAGATCATTTTTCAATATAACTTTTGTTGCTTTGTCAGATGATGTGGAGAGCGTTGATTCCGGATGGCTGACATGTCAGACAGAAATAAGGCTACGGCTACATTTTTCTGAAAAACCACCTGTATCAATAACGAAGAAAAAATTTAAAAAATCTAGGTTTAGGTATGGTTATTTTAGTCCATTTACCATTCATTAAACTGTTTGTCTTTGCTTTTATAATGTAGTGGTTGTTACGTGCTTACATTTTGTATAGGCTTTGGGTGGATTTTCTCAAAAAAGCAATAATAAAGTCAGTGCCAACATCAATTCTCAGTGGGAGAACTGAAGTTACAGTTCTAAAACTGTTTCCCTTGAACCTATAATAAGCATAGTCACACATCACTTTTTAGTAAGTGTAGGAAAAAAGTGTACATTTTTTAGTAAATATACTATTATAGTAATCTTGGACGTCTTGTGTGACTCACATTTGGATCAATTGGGAGCTTGTCTCTTTCAGCTTCTTGTTTTCCATAATGGTCACTAAAATGCTTCTAGAAAAACATCAAGTAAGATATAAAAGTAGTCACTTTTTTAATGCTGGACTTTGAAGGGCAGCTGAGCAGCTAATCAATCATGTATCCTACTTCAAACTTAGCTTTTTTTTTAACTGTTCAGAGTGAAACTCACCCTTGAAGGTTTGGAGGAAGAGGAGGAAGATGATGATGATGATGACAGACTTTCACCTATGCTTCAACATAAAATGGCAAATACATTAGAGATTTCACTTATAAGTGATACTGAATACAAGTCTCGACATTCTCAGCCTGAATGTGGATATGGTCTGCAGCCTGATCGCTGGACAGAGTATACTATACAGACCATGGTACCGGATAACCTTGAATTAATCTTTGACTTTTTTGAGGTAAAATTTGGCTATGTATAAAATTTGGCTTTTTTGTTTTGATGTTTAATGAGTGTTGATGATGATCAGACATTTTTTTAAAAAAAATATGCCCTAACAGAATGGTGGGACGCGGTGGCTCAGTGGGTTAGGACGCTGTGCTTGTCGATCAGATGGTTGGCAGTTTGGCGGGTCGAATCCCGAGTGCTGCGTAACAGAGTGAGCGCCTGTTACTCATCCCAGCTTCTGCCAACCTAGCAGTTCGAAAGCACGTAAAAATGCAAGTAGAAAAATAGGGACCACTACGGTGGGAAGGTAACAGCATTCCGTGCGCCTTTGGCGTCTAGTCATGCCGGCCACATGACCATGGAGACGTCCTCGGACAAACACTGGCTCTTCGGCTTTGAAACGGAGATGAGCACCGGCCCCTAGAGTCGGAAACGACTAGCACGCATGTGCAGTGACAGGGGGAACCTTTACCTTTACCTTTTTAACAGAGAATGAGATGTTTGCTCGTGAATAGTCATCCTAAATCAGACTACAATTTTTATTTAAAGTTCTTGTTTAGTATGTATAGGAAACCTGAAACTTTTTAAATGTTATGGACTGGAAAGATCTGTTTCTCCCTCTCTGTTTCAGTAACACTGTCTAGTAATACATAATAACATATAGAGCAAACCTCAAATTAATGTTGGAGTAAGCAGCTTAGTATCCTCCAGATATTTTGAACTATCGTTTCCACAGTCACCTGTTGGTGATGCCTGAATAAAGCTATGGATCAAAACGTCCAGACTGCAATACGTTATCTATACCTGGCCTCATCTCACTTAACGTAGCAATCTCTCTTGCCTTAAATGTCAACACCACAGTTCACTAGCCCTTCTCAAAAGTATTGAGTATAGAGCTTAGGCAGATCATTTCCCTTTTTTAAAGAAAATCTTATTTTAAATCTCTCAATCTAGCATTGGGGTTTGAAAATAATGGCAAGTTGAGTTATTTATAAATCAAACATAAAAATGGCTTTAATGAAACACCAAACATAGAATAACAACAGAGTTGGAAGGAACCTTGGAGGTCATTTAATCCAACCCCCTGCTTGAGCAGAAGACCTTATAGCATTTGAGACAAATGATTGTCCAGTCTCTTCTTGAAAGCCTCCAGTGATGGAGCACGGGTGTCAAACTTGCCACGTCACGCGATGTGTCGTGACGTATTACAACTTTTTTTTTTTTGCATTGCCGGAGCTGGGGTGGGTGCAGCCTCCGTATGATGCAACTGGCCCCCGGGCTTTGGCAGTTTAACACCCTTGCTCTAAATGCAAGCCATTCCACTGGTTGATTGTTCTCACTGTTCGGCAATTTCTCCTTAGTTCTAGGTTGCTTCTCCTTGGTTAGTTTCCATCTGTTGTTTCTTGTCTTATGGAATACCTTTCTAGTTTTGTTTTTAGGCAAAGCTGATTTTAAGGGAAACGCTTTCACCTTGCATAAGCAAAATAATAACTTTAAATACCCAATAACTTTGTAATTATAGGAAGATCTTAGTGAAACCGTTATCCAAGGAGATGAAATTCCAGGCCATGTGGGCTCCGCTTGTCTGTTATCTTCCACCCTTGGAGAATCAGGAAAGAGTTCTGGTATTCTCACACTTCCCATTATGAGCAGAATTTCACGAAAAACAATTGGAAAAGTTAGAGGTATGCTTAATTTCTAAAAAAAAAAATGGTGCCGATTGCAAACATGAACTTAGGCTAAAACATTTCCCACTATTTGAATTTTAAATATTGATTCTGGTTAGCGCTTGATAGAATTATATGCATGCCGGAAGGGAGGGTGATAATCTGATGACTCCACCAGAGCACCAAGAGGCAATTTTAAGGAAGACAGGCATTGTGTGCAATGAAAATAACTAGGATCTGTTTAGTGATTATTGTTGTCAGTGTACGTATATCTTTCTTGTTCAGGTTTGGGAAGCTGGGTTGCTTTCCAGTGGACTTAAATGAAATGGACCTTAATTGTTAAAAATGAAGAATCAGAAAAACAATTCTATTTACTATCTTTCCATAGTGGACTATATAATTATTAAGCCAATTAATGGGATTTCCTGTGATATGGAAGCTTCATATGCCAAATACTGGAAGCCAAGAATAGGACTGGATGTTGGGCATCGGGGCGCTGGAAACTCTACAACTACAACTAAGTAAGCTCATCTGATTGAATTATAATTATAAATTCATACATTGAAGTCTTCTGTATGAAAGGCGGGGACAGTGGATTCTTAGATCCTAGACTTGGGTTATATTGTAATTCACGCCCACAAATGACCGTAACCTTCAATACCATCAACTAAGGTATCCTTTTGAGCTGGCTGGGGGTTTGGGGCTGGGCAATGCAGTCTTTTGCTGGTTTGGCTCCTTTTTTCAAGGCACGTCCCAATTAGTGTTGATAGGGAGTGAGAGATTCAGCCTGTAGTCGTTCCAACATTGCTTCGTGCTTCTGATATCCGCCATTTTACCTGGGTGGTGTAGCATTATTTCACCAAGACCATCATTTATTTCTAGCCTACCAAGGCCAATCTAAAGGGTAGTCTATTCACTAGCATTTCTTCAAGTGATTTCTGGCAATTCATGCTTTGCAATGAGCTTCCAAATCGCTGTACCCTGTTCTGAGCACACTCATTCAACCACAGCGATGACAATATTGCCAGCCTTTCATGATCATATTTCTCTGTCAGATGGCCACAGACATTTGATCACCTTATGACGACCAGATCCTCCAGATAATACTTACGTATGTGAATTTTAGAAAGTACAACAACTAGCTGCAGTAGAGACTACATGAATTGATTGTCTGTGGTGGAATTCTTTTGAATAGTCATCTGTAAATTCAAGCAACCTGCATTTCCCTGACATTAGTAGTCTTTCCTACTGTGCTGGTCTTAGGAACTGAAAGGATTCAGCAGACATGGCGCTTGGTAGTAGGATATAGTTTAAGGGCAGGGGTCTTTATGAATAATAGTGTAAGTTCTGGAAAGTCTTGAGCTGAGTTTTCTGCAGTCATAAAACTGATGCATATGAATTCAAAAATGACCACTCAAGGAATTAAAATAGCCAAAGCTGTTAATTCTTCTGTGGTCCTGCAATGGAGACCTACCCAATAGCTGCTATATGAAGCAATCGAACATATGGATGTTCTACCATACAGGTATGAAATCTGCCACTGTATTATGGTTGCTGCTGCTGCTTCACATAGGAGGATTCCATCAAAACCAGACATGTCAAACACAAGGCCCGGGGGCCGGATCTGGCCGGCGGTTTTATGTGGCCCGCAAAGCCATCCTGGAAACAGTGAGGGAACGGCCCCCACTGCCTTGTCCCTGGCCCAGAGACCCTCCTACCAGAGACCCTCAGATCTGTCCCACTCCTGCCCAGGCCCCCACAGGCACCATTGATGCGAAAGATGTAGAGCTGGCCACGCCCACCCAGTAGGCCATACGCACTCTAGCCACGCCCACCCTGGCCATACCCACCTGCCCCCTTGAGGGGAACCGCAATGCTGATGCGGCCCTCAATGAAATTGAGTTTGACACCCCTGATCAAAACCATAAAAGAAAATAAGTGATTTTAACCTTGGGCTTTTACATTGGTGAAGTTCAAGATTTTCAAAGAGAATAATGTATTGTGTGAGGAAGGATAGAAGGGTCTAAATGCAGAGGTTCCCAACCGGGGGTACTTGCACCCCCCCGGGGGTGCGAGATGATATTCCAGGGGGTCGGAAAACTTGGGTTTTCAAAAAAAAATATATAGTGTACATGCATAATTTGTTGCCGTTATTTTGAACTTTTGTAAGAGGGGCAAGAAAATATCAGAAGTGCGGGGTATGGAAAAGGTTGGGAACCACTGGTCTAATGTGTTACTGCTGAGTACAGTCTGCATGAAATAAGATCCCTTGTTCCCCTCACTTGTCTGAAGGGGAAAAGTCAAATTATAGAGGCAAAAGCTGGAACTTCAATTCAATATTCCAAAGTGCTGTTCCCCAAATATTTACTCCTCAACTGACTTCATAAATTAAAACCTTTGGAGCAAGTAACGTAGATAGGGCTCGCAACTTGGGTGTCCTCCTAGACTCACAGCTCTCTTTGGAAGATCATATAGGAGCTGTGACTAGGGGGGCCTTCGCCCAGGTTCGCCTGGTGCGCCAGTTGCGGCCCTATCTGGACCGGGATGCCTTGCGCACAGTCACTCATGCACTCGTGACCTCCCGTTTGGACTACTGCAACGCTCTCTACATGGGGCTGCCCTTGAAGACTACTCGGAGGCTCCAACTGGTGCAGAATGCGGCTGCGCGAGTTGTGGTGGGGGTGTCCCGATACTCCCATGTAACACCTCTACTCCGCGAGCTGCTTTGGCTTCCGGTTGTCCTCCGGGTAAGATTCAAGGTGCTGGTTACGACCTATAAAGCCCTAAATGGCATGGGTCCGGGTTACCTACGGGAGCACCTGCGGCCGGCATCAATTTCCCTTCGTCCAGTGCGCTCCCACACAGAGGGCCTCCTTAGGGTGCCGTCGGTCAAAGAGTGTCGACTGGCGGCCCCCAGGGGGAGGGCGTTCTCTGTGGGCGCGCCAGACCTGTGGAACCGTTTACCGGTGGAGTTCCGGATGGCTCCCGACCTTCGCTCCTTCCGACATGACCTAAAAAAATATTTATTTGAACAAGCCGGCCTGGTCTGATGGGTTTAGGGGTATTTTAATGTTATTGTATTAATGTATTGAATTGGGCTGTAATATTTAATATTTTTTTTAATTTTTGTATGTTGTATTTTATTGTATTGCCCTGTACACCGCCCTGAGTCCTTCGCGAGAAGGGCGGTATAGAAATTAAATTATTATTATTATTATTATTATTATTATTATTATTATTATTATTATTATTATTATTATTATTATTATTATTATTATTAATTATTTTATAGTAATAAAATATTTATAATGGTAATATCATTAACTGATGAATTTTGAATTACTGAATACAGTAATATTTTTGGGTTTTGGTTTTTTTTAAGAAATAGAAAATTTTGTAGCATAAGATTTTATATTTATAATAGCAGGGGAAACCATGACAAGATGAATCTTTACATACTGTAAGATCATATCTGTTTTATTTGTATTTGTACTGACTTTCTTTATATGTGGGTCTTTTCAGACTTGCTAAAATCCGAGAAAATACCATTGCTTCTTTAAAGAATGCTGCTAAACATGTATGTATACTACTTTTTTTAAAAAACATAGATTTCTTTTTGCATACTAAAATTTAGAAATTTCTGTTTGCAAGTAAATAAATGATCCATACTGGAAAGGAACTGGCTGGAATCCAACTAATGTTTTTTCTGCCATTGATAAGCCCTCAATATAAGAGTGAGAGACCCATTGCCCCCTCTTCTTCTGTTCCCCAAATCTGCTGTTGATAGTCAGCAATTATCCTGGGTTCCAATTATAGCATGTGACTTTTTAATGGAAACATAGTAGAATACTTCTTTTTATGCTAGCTTTTGAATGGCACGCATGAATTAATAGATTAGTTTTTTATAAACATCAATGTTCGGTCTTCCTTTTCATTTCTTACAACTATTGTCTCCTCTTTCTTAAAAAAGCAAAAGAAATTGACAGTGGGATATTTATGCAGTTTAATTATACAGCAATCCTACAAGCTAGACTCCAGCAGTATGTGGATCGAGAACTACCAGAAGTACAGGCAGGATTTCAAAGAGGCAGAGGAACTAGAGATCAAATTGCCAACATAACGCTGGATCATGGAGAAAGCTAGAGAGTTCCAGAAAAACATCTACTTCTGCTTCAATGACTATGCTAAAGCCTTTGATTGTGTGGATCATAACAAACAGTGGCAAGTTCTTAAAGAGATGGGCGTACCAGACCATGTTATTTGTCTCTTGAGAAACCTATATGTGGGCCAAGAAGCAACAGTGAGAACTGGACACGGAACCACTGATTGGTTCAAAATTGGGAAAGGAGTCCGGCAAGGCTGTATACTGTCGTCCTGCCTATTTAACTTATATGCAGAGCACATCATGAGAAAGGCAGGGCTAGATTAATCAAAAGTTGGAATTAAGATTGCCGGAAGAAATATCAACAACCTAAGATATGCAGATGATACCACTCTAATGGCAGAAAGTGAAGAGGAACTAAAGAGCCTCTTGTTGCGGGTGAAGAAGGAGAGTGCAAAACTTGGGTTGAAACTTAACATTAAGAAAACCTAGATCATGGCATCCGGCCCTCTCAATTCCTGGCAAATAGATGGGGAAGAAATGGAGGTAGTAACAGATTTTATTTTCCTGGGCTCCAAGATCACTGCAGATGGGGACTGTAGCCAAGAAATTAAAAGACGCTTGCTCCTCAGGAGGAAAGCCATGGCAAATCTAGACAGCACACTAAAAAGCAGAGACATCACCCTGTCAACAAAAGTGCATATAGTCAAGGCTATGGTCTTCCCAGTTGCAATGTATGGCAGTGAAAGTTGGACCATAAAGAAGGCTGAGCGCCAAAGAATTGAGGCCTTTGAACTATGGTGCTGGAGAAGACTCCTGCGAGTCCCTTGGACTGCAAGGCGATCAAACCAGTCAGTGCTAGAGGAGATCAACCCTGACTGCTCTTTAGAAGGCCAGATCCTGAAGTTGAAACTCAAATCCTTTGGCCACCTAATGAGAAGGAAGGACTCACTGGAGAAGAGCCTAATGTTGGGAAAGGTTGAGGGCAAGAGAAGAAGGGGACGACAGAGAATGAGGTGGCTGGATGGAGTCACTGAAGCAGTAGGCATGAGCTTAAATGGATTCCAGAAGATGGTAGAGGACAGGAAGGCCTGGAGGAACGTTGTCCATAGGGTCGCGATGGGTCGGACACGACTTCGCAGCTAACAACAACAAAAATTATACAGCACCTATGTAAAAGATAAAAAGATTGGTGGAAAAGCAGCGTCCACTTCTACATATTTTAATTGTCACATTTTCTATGAAAAATTTATGTTGCTATGCTTGGGATTTTAACATATTAACCCTTTAATAGGTTTTAGTGCTATCCCAAATGTTATCCTTGTAAAATTATAACTGCTGCCTTGAGAATTTTCAGAGTGGGGGAAAATTCTTAAATACTTTACAACCTAATAGCTACCTCAAAATTCTAGCTATATGATTCAAGCCCTCCACACAAAAGGCAAAAGAAGGGCTGCAAAAGCATATAAGCACAAAATTAAGAAGACACTGAAATTATATCATTCTTTTTTAAAAGTCAATATTGATTGTTTACTTAAAAGGTATCTTATGCCAGCAAATTGTCAGTTGATGCAATATATAAAATATAATGGGACGGGATATCTCAGTGGTTAAAGAGTGAGCTCTTGTTACTTAATCCAGCTCCTACCAACGTAGCAGTTTGAAAGCATGCAAATTGTTATTACTTTGGTGGGAAGGTAACAGTGTTATCTGTGCCTCAGTGTATAGTCATGTTGTCCACACCACCACAGAAGTGGACAATGTTGGCTGTCTTGGCTAAGAAACGGAGATGATCTTCATTCTTTATGGTCGGACATGACTGGATAGGGGAAACCTTATCTTTAAAATATCTTTAAAATATAATAACTATATAGGTCCAGGTAAGCACGATGGAACAAAATCGAGAAAAAATATTAAATATCAGAAATTATTTCATAGCACATTTGGGGAAGCAGTAATAGTATCATAAGAAAAAGTATTTGTCAAAAAATTAAATATCTGTTGTGTCCCTGATAATAGGTTCATTTCCTCTGGAAACCATATATACATGGTCAGCTTATCTGATGCTCTCACTGAAGGAAATTGACTCCATTTGCACCAGTTTCTTCAGCCATTATGTCATTGGAAAACTTTTTAAAAGTTTATTACTTTTTAGAAGAGGTGCAATTGAAATTGTGGGAAAGAATGAATGACATAGTTGTTCTAGATCTTAAATTTTCATACATTTCTTTTTCATGCATTTATGCCTGACCTATTCTAAGAGGTCTCCCCACTCATTCTAAGTTGAAGGCAGCTTTGAATCTGTGAAAGAGGCACTGTGGATCCAGTTCAAAGTCAAGGAATTATTTTAGAATTCTTGCCCAAATTACGTACCTAAGGGAATTTTAATGCATGGTAAAAGAACAAGGGATCATTTATGAATTCTGTGAAGGGGGATAATGTTGAACATTGCTTGAACTTTTTGTTTGTTATAGCTTGAGGGTACCTAAAATGTTCCCCCACAGAATCTCAATAAGCTGGTTTTGAATTATTATAAATTTCAATGGGAAGGATGGAAGAAATTTTCAATTTCATGAGGGATTAAATAAATGTTATGTGACTTAGTTAATTAAATGCCTATTAATGAAAATAAAATGAAATTTAGTTTTGTGTGCTGGGCCTTCCTGCTTCTAGAAGTGTGGCTCCTGGCATTTCTCTCAAAGCATACATTGAGCCACCAGATTCCATCAAGAAGGGTGACATGAAAATAATGTAACAGGCTTGGAATGAATGGGAGAGAACTCCTCTCTTTTTTTCTACTCAGCTTCTAAATTCTACATTGTTTAACACCCCCCCCCTTCCTCACTTTTCACCTAGGGAGCAGCCTTTGTGGAATTCGATGTGCACCTTTCTCGAGATCTCATCCCAATTATATATCACGATCTTACTTGCTGCATTGCAATGAAAAAGGTACGTCGATTCATCTTACACGTTTTAGTTTATGTTAGTTAATGTTAAAACGTCTACATGGTTTTAACTCAAGAAGCTAGCATTGTTTTTAGCAATACAATTCAATTAATGGTTTCTTTTTCAGAATACTGTATTTTACCTATTTATTTCCTTCTCTCGATACTCAAGGTTAAAGTTACAATAAATCATTTAAGTTTAAAACAGCTATTTATCTGAATAAATCACATGGATATTTATTAGAGTAACATGTCTCAAATGGGAAATTAGGAAAAAAATATGTGGTTTTCAACAAAGGACTGTCTTTCATGTGAGTTTGCTGTTTTGTCTTGGTTTTTTTGTTTGTTTGTTTGTTCCCCCCCCCCCCGTATCTAAACACCATGAAATTCCTAGTAAGGTAACCTTTAATATTATCCTCAATGTTACCTTACTTAATAGCTTCAGGGTTTTTTTACTTCTTTTTTTAATTAATATATGTAATATAGATTCCTTCGTACAAATTTGTATAAATAGTTATTACAAAAATGCTGGAATTAGTAAAAATTGTAACATTAAGTTTTAAGCATAATCTGTATATGTTCGTCTGGGAGTAAGGCCTATTAAATTTATTTATTAGGTTTTTTTTAAAATCTTACCTTTATTTATTATTTTATAAGTAACTCAAGGCAGTAAACAAACCCCATTCCTCCTCTTATTTTTTCCCATAGCAACAAACGTGTAAAGTGGGTTGAGCTAAAAGAGTGTCTAGCCCAAAATTGCCCAGCTATCTTTTATCCCTAAGGGCAGGGGTGGGGTGGGGGGTGGGGTTAGAACTCATATTTTCCTGATTTCTAACCTGGTACCTTAACTAGCAGATCTACTTCCTAGCAGATAGCCTTAGAAGAATTTCTAATATTCGGTGACTTTATAACCTACCTGTATTTTTCACTCTTTCTGTAAAGAAAAGTGAAGCTGATCCGTTGGAATTATTTGAGATTGCAGTTAAAGAGCTTACATATCCCCAGTTGAAGTTATTAAAGGTACGGTATTGTATTGACTTGATTCATTAAGTATTTCTCAAAAAATACACCAAGTAACATGTTATTTATCCGGGCTGCCTACGGTTAAGGAAACCATTTGTTCCTGTCTTAGTGGGCAGTTCCAGTCAGTGGAAGATATGAGATTGGCCCAGTGGTCTCTCGCTTGTGAGGTACCTCAAAGGTTCTCTCAAACTTTGTATTTCATATCTTCATAAAGCTGCCGGGAGAGGTTATCTGGTTACAGGGGTGCAAAATTATTAATATACTGCTCATGCTCATTTTAATATTACCATCTCAGGCCTTGCTAGAAATGGTGTTCCACTCCTGCCTGGAAGCTGTTAGGGTCTGGATGGCTTTTCTATCATGGTGCCTACATTATGGAACAAACCCCCTCGAAAAATTAGGCTGTCTCCCTCACTGATTGTTTTCTGAAAACTTTGAAGACTTGGTTTTGAAGAATGTTTGTGATGTGTTGTTTTTTTTAATCCCATTTATATCCCGCCCTTCTCCGAAGACTCAGGGCGGCTTACAATCTAAGAAGCACAAATCAATGTGCTTAGCAATAGCCTTCATTCTATGTATATGCCTGCTTATTAGGGCTTTCGGGGGGGGCCCTGGGCATTTTACAAAGTCAGCTTATTGCCCCCAACAATCTGGGTCCTCATTTTACCTACCTCAGAAGGATGGAAGGCTGAGTCAACCTTGAGCCTGGTGGGACTCGAACCTGCACTAATTGCAGGCAGCTGGTGTTACTTAAGGAGGCATTAGCCCACTGCTCCACCAAGGCTCTTGTTGCTATTTGGATGACTGTTTCTCATTATTAAGTACTATTAACTAATGTTTGATTGATTATGTGCTATCACAGCAGCATCAGCTCTTCGAGATCACATAGATTTTCTCTTATAATGTTCTGTTCCTAACCTCTTTAGGTCTTCCAGTGGTGCACTCATCACCACTGAGTCCAACCACCTTACTGCTGATTGTCTTCTCTTTTTTTTCCACCTTTCTCAGCATTTGAGCCTTTTCTAGGGAGTTAGATCCTCACATTACGTGTCTTAAAGATGATAATTTGAGCCTTCATAATTAATGTTATTGTACTTTAATGTTTGAATATTCTGTGGTAAGCCATTGCAGTTGTGAAAACTTGGCAGGATAGAAATTTTATATACACATTCCTGACACTGACATTTATAAGACTCTTATGTTTCTTGACTCTATGTCAAGAAACTCGTGATGCTGGGTAGGCAGTTTATGTCTTTATTTTTAGGACAAAATTTTACAGATACTGTTCAGAAAATGAATATGCTTGAAAGGTTTTGCTACTTTTGATAAACGTTGATTTCTAAAATATTTATTTATTCAATTTGTAGTTGACACATGTGACTGCATTGAAATCTAAAAATAGTCAAGGTATGTAGAAATCTAAATTCTTTGTCATGCTTGCACACTGCATATTTATGAATTCATTAATGACCTTGCTGCTTAATTTCAGTAGTTTGTAGTGTGCTTAGGGGGAGTAGATTTTATAATATAACATTATTAATATGCAAAATATATTTTCTATTCATAAGACCTCTCCCCTGTTTTTAGTGTTTTACTCTCCTATTTTTTAATAAAGCAATAAGCCACAATTTTTTTTAGAAAAACATACAGTAGTTTTTAAAATCAAATTAGTAGTATCCCTTTGAAATTGGTTTTCCTGAACAGTATATCTGATACATTTTGATAATTCTGAATTGAGATATTGGAAGAATGGCAATTACTGCATAGATGTTTTTTAGTCTAGGTCCCTCCTATTTTATGGGGCATTTAAGGTGGGGTTTATAAGAGATGCTTATTGATGTATGATTTTTTTAGCATTCAGAAAAGTCAAGGAAGAAGATTAATAGGAACGATTTAGATGTGCTGTTATCATTAAATTAGCCACTATTGCATTTATCTTACTACAGCTCTGCCTTGGAGCAAGATCACTGACATTTCTAGAGATGGGGCAATAAATTGCTGGCCTTTATAAATGGGTGGGTAGTGTGTCAGCTTCATTGATAGTTCCTGAAGCTCCCTGAGACCTTGGCCCTGAAAATGCATGGCAGAATGTTGAAAAGTTGATGGTGTGATTTATATGCTTAGAAAGAGTGATATAAAAATGATGAGAATGCAGAGTCTCCTACTTTCACCCATAATCCTCAAATCTAATAATGGACCCTACTTTTGCAGTTGTGTCCCTTCCATTGACATGAGATACATTGAAAGATTTCTGATCCATTAACAGTTAGGCATGTGAATTGTAGCCTCCAAGATGAAACAATTGGACATCTCTGCCTCAGACTACGTGAATTATCATTTATAATTGTATAAAATGTTGAAATTGGGTGCCCTTTATTTAATTTTTTTCTTTCATCTTTATATTCCTTCTCTACAGAGTCGTTGAAAGAAGATGAAAATGTACCTTCTGAGATGCAGCCATTCCCTTCTTTACAATCAGTAAGCTACCATTTATTCTGTACATTTTAGTATAAGCTTTGAAATAGAATATACCAGAGGTATTAAAACCCAAGAGAATAATCCCATAGTTTAAAAATAATACTAAAATAATATATGGCCCTATCGTGGATAATGAGCAAGATGATGTAAATAATTTTTATTGCTTTTGTTGGTTTGTAAGTATTTTTAAATCTGTTGCCTAATCGAGAGCTGAACTTTTATGCTTCTAATGCTTGCGGCTAAAGATAGATTATAGACAGTGATTCCAGTGTCTGCTTCATGGAACTCTGCTAGCATTTCTTTTGTTAATTTGATATTATACATGTAGTATGAGTATAGTTAATTGGGTCTTATATAGTTTAGTATAGTTAATTGGGTTTTAACTGGGGTTTTACATGTTGCAGGGACTTAGTTTAATCTTTTTTAAATTGGTCTTAATTTTTGTATTAATGTTTTAAAAATTATACCCTGTAAACCGCCCTGAGTCCTTCGGGAAAGGGCGGTATATAAATTCAATAAATAAAAAATAAATAATACTCAAGGCATGAATAATCAGTATATATGCATCAAACTTAATTTTAAAAATTACATATAATCAATGAAAATAAATCAAGGGTAGGTAGCAGGTAGCAAACACCAGATAAACATTAAGGTGGCTATTGCAAAAGGTGAATCTTTGAAACCAATAGAAATTCTTTAAGATAATGTCAAATAGGTCTCTTGGAGCATCGATGTAGAGAAAATTCCAGTGCGCTAAACTGATAAAAAAAGCAGATTCAAGAAACAGATTTTTAAAAATTAGATCAGTTAACTTCATACACGTTTTCTTTAAATTTCTATAAATAGAAAATCTTCAGAATTTTTTTAATGAAAGCTGATTAAGTTAATGCAAAGATAGGAAGTTAATATAGCGAACTGCATTTATTTATGAAGTAAACCTAATAAATATTTTATTTTTTAAGAATCAATTTTTGCAATGTAGCATTAAACTTAAGAGCACAGACTTTAGAGCAGATATGTCAAACTCGTACGTCACGCAACATATCGGAACTTTTTCCCCATTGCCGGCAATGGAGTGGGCGCAGTTTCATCCTGACATGTCCGGCCTGCAGGTCGGCAGTTTGACACCCCTGCTTTAGAGGATTCAGTTTGGATAAGGGTTAAAATTTCCTTCTTTCACTGGTTGCACCTATTTTTATGTGATGATAGATTTCCTATGTGGCATTCATTACAATGTAATAGAATATTTGAGAATCCAATTGATTCTCAAGTTGCCATTTGTAGTTATTTGGAAGTCTTCAAAAACAACTGTTATAGGTTCTAAAATAACTCCCAAGATCAAAAAAAATCACTTCTAAATACAGGTAAGTTAATACAGTTTTACTGATCAACCATGTAATGTCAAATTTACAAATTGTGCATGCAAAATGATAATTTACATGAATATATATAAATTATATACCAATTACAAATTCAGATTTTGCCTGTAACTGCCAAAATCCATTAAATGAGGGTCTGTAAATCAAGGCTTTATACTTGGCCTGAACAGTAATGCTTATATTCCTGGAATTCCTTTTTTTATCCAGGTATTAGAATTGATTCCTGAAGATGTTGGATTTAATATAGAAGTCAAATGGATCTGCCAGCAAAGGGTAAGAATCAATTTCTTAATATACAGTGTTCACATAAACCTTAAGTTTTATCTATTTCCTTTAAGTCAATGGTTATATTATAGAGCAATAGTGTTGGAAGGTACTAAGACATTTCAATGTTTGTCTGTTACTAAAACCAATATATACACACGAGCTTGTAGTTTGGTGTAAGGAAGATTTATTTTATTTATTTTATTTATTTTTATCACATTTATATACCGCCCTTTCCCGAAGGACTCAGGGCGGTTTACAGGGTGATTAAAAAACAGAGATACAAAAGTTAAAAACAGATTTAAAAAAAATTATATTCGTCCCTGCATAAGTAAAACCCCAGTTAAAATAAGATTAAAGCTAAAATTAGAATTCTCAGCCTGGGCCAGAGAGCTCTTCGAGCCAGGTCTTCAGGTCCCGTCGGAATGAACGGAGGTCGGGGGCAGTCCTCAGCTCCACTGGCAGCTGGTTCCAAAGGGCAGGCGCACCCACTGAGAAGGCCCTATCCCTGGGTGTCGTCCGCCGGCAATCTCTTACCGGTGGCACCCTGAGAAGACCCTGTGGGAGCGCACTGAACGAAGGGAGCTTGATGCAGGCAGCAGGTGTTCCCTCAGATATCCCGGACCCAAGCCATTTAGGGCTTTATAGGTCATCACCAGCACCTTGAATCTCACCCGGAGGGCAACTGGGAGCCAATGCAGCTCGCGGAGTAGAGGTGTTACATGGGAGTATTGAGAAACCCCCATCACAACTCGCGCGGCCGCATTCTACACCAGCTGAAGCCTCCGAGTGGTCCTCAAGGGCAGCCCCATGTAGAGAGCGTTGCAGTAGTCTAAACGGGAGGTCACGAGCGCATGAGTGACTGTGCGTAGGGCATCTCGGTCCAGATAGGGTCGCAACGGGCGCACCAGGCGAACCTGGGCAAAAGCCCCCCTGGTCACGGCTCCTATATGGTCTTCAAAATTGAGTCGTGAATCCAGGAGGATTGCGAGCCCTATCAACGGGGGGTAACACCTCACCCCCCATCGTTAGAGATGGAATAGTCTGGTTGACCTGAGATGCCGATATGCACAGCCACTCAGTCTTGGCGGGATTGAGACGAAGCCTGTTTCTCCCCATCCAGACCTGGACCGCCTCCAGGCAACGGGACATCACGGCGAGGGCATCGCTGGGTTGGTTCGGGGTGGAAAGAAAAAGTTGGGTATCATCAGCGTACTGATGATACCCCACCCCGAAACCACGAATGATCTCACCCAGCGGCTTCATATAGATGTTAAACAGGAGGGGCGAGAGAACCGACCCCTGAGGAACTCCACAAATGAGAGGCCTCGGGGCGGATCTCTGCCCTCCCGTCAACACCGACTGCGAACGGCCCAGGAGATAGGAGGAGAACCACTGTAAAACGGTACCTCCCACTCCCAACCCCCTGAGACGCCGCAGTAGGATACCATGGTCGATGGTATCAAAAGCCGCTGAGAGATCTAATAGGACCAGGACAGAGGAACAACCCCTGTCCCGGGCCCTCCAGAGATCATTCACCAGCGCGACCAATGCCGTCTCCGTGCTGTATCCGGGCCTGAAACCCGATTGGTACGGGTCCAGATAATCAGTTTCCTCCAGGAACAGAGGAAGCTGATGCGCCACCACACTCTCAACAACCTTCGCCAAGAAGCGAAGGTTGGAGACTGGACGATAGTTATTTAAAACAGCTGGGTCCAGGGCAGGCTTCTTGAGGAGAGGTCTCACCACCGCCTCCTTCAAGGCGGCAGGGAAGACACCCTCTTTCAAAGAAGCAGTTATTACTGCCTGGAACCAGCCTCGTGTCTCCTCCCGGGCCGCATAAACTAGCCAGGAGGGGCACGGATCCAACAAACAGGTGGTGGTGCTCAGCCTCCCCATGATCCTGTCCACATCATCAGGGGAAACAGGATCGAACTCAGTCCAGATAACATGCTCAAGACCGTCCGATTCCTCCACGTCAGACTCTGCCCAGTCAGAGTCCAGACCGGTCCGGATCTGAGCGATTTTGTCCGCCAGATGATGACTAAACTCCTCGGCTCGTCCCCGTAAGGGATCCTCCCTCACCTCCTGATTAAGGAGGGAGCGAGTTACCCTAAACAGGGCGGCCGGGCGATTATCTGCGGACGCGATGAGGGCAGCGAAGTAGTTAGACTTCGCCGTCCTTATCGCCGCAAGATAAGACCTTATAAAGGTTCTTAACTGTAATCGGTCAGATTCGGATCGGCTGGACCTCCAACCGCTCTCTAGACCCCGTCTCCGACACTTCATCTCCCGGAGCTCCGCAGAGAAGCACGGAGCCCAGCGGGATCTGCGCCGGGTCAGAGGTCGCAAGGGTACAACACAGTCAAGTGCCCCGGCGGCCGCCCTTTCCCAGGCATCCACCAGGGCATTGACTGGGCTGTGGGTAAGGGTGATGGGTATAGACCCAAGCGCCCTCTGGAACCGTTCCGGGTCCATTAGGCGCCTGGGGCGGAACCACCTGGTCGGTTCCACAGCCCAGCGGCGGGGGGTGGCATAACGGAAGACCAGCCGCAGGAGATAATGATCTGACCATGACAGGGGAACAATGGTTGGTGAACCCCCTCCCAGATCATCCAACCACTGTCCAGACAGGAACACCAGGTCGAGAGTATGATCCCCCACATGAGTCGGGCCCTCAATAACTTGGGTCAGGCCCATGGCCGTCATGGAGGCCATGAACTCCCGAGCTAACTCAGACGACCCTCCCAGTGAAGGCAGGTTGAAGTCACCCAGAACTATAAGCCTGGGGAACTCCACCGCCAACCCTGAGAGAGTGTCGAGCAGCTCGGGCAGGGCTGTTGCCACACAGCTGGGTGCCAGGTATGTGAGCAACAAGCCCAACTGAGCCCGAGGACCACATCTCAAGAGGAGGGATTCACTCCCGGCCATCTGGACAATGGTGGTCTCCCGCGGACATAAAGTCTCCCGGACAACCACCGCCACCCCACCACCCCTGCCCTGAGCCCGTGGCTGGTGTAGCACACGGAAACCTGGAGGGCATAACTCGGTCAGAGGAACCCCTCCCTCCGAGCCCAACCAAGTCTCTGTAATGCACACCAGATCCGCACATTCCTCCTCAATCAAATCGTGAATGAGGGGAGCCTTGTTAACGAAGATATTCTTCTAAGATGAAAAAATGACTTGGAGATATGCCATCTGTCCGTGTTCCAGGTAAAAATTCAGCATTGGCTATTGACTAATTCCATACTACACAATGTTTATATAGAGAGAAAGGGAAATCTCCCAAATATTCATCTGCTGATTTGACCTTCAATTGTAAAATAACTATTCTATACTGTACAGTGAAACCTCTGTACAAGACCATTTTGTGGCAAGAAGTGTCTTTTATGACCAAATATTTATTAGGCTGATTGAAATTCACTTCATATTGCTCTTATTTATGTTTTTTATATCATTTGCATTAGTATATATAATTTTACATAAACAAATGATGTAAATTGATGTAAGTGATACTAACATTTTGTCATTACCTAAAATCTCATAAGTAACATTAATTGTCTGAACAAACCTTGAAAACAACTTCTCTAATATTTCAGGGGTAGAGCCTAAATGCAAATTTAGTCTCTTGTTCCTGAAGTCCATTAATTGGAGTTCCATTGAATTGAGATTTTGGTCCACTGATAACTTCAGTGAATGAGAGCCAAGTTATATATCAAAAGACATTGTCTAATCATGATCTAAATCCATGTCTCTCCATAAAACCTCATTAACCCTGTGGCTTTTATTTTTTGTAGGATGGTGTGTGGGATGGCAACCTTTCAACTTATTTTGACATGAACGTCTATCTAGATATAATTTTGAAGACTGTTCTGCTCAAAGCTGGAAAAAGGAGGATTATATTTTCTTCATTTGATGCAGATATATGCACAATGTGAGTTTAATGAAAATACTTTTAAGGGCCATTTCAATTAAGTAATTTTATCATAGAAATATTTTATATCAATAGAATGTAAAATAACTAGAAGATTCACATTCTCCCCCTCTCCCCCAAAATGCCAATAGAAAGAGACATGTGTCAACAATCCTTACGTTACTATGCTTGAAATTTCTAAGCCAGGGAATAAGCGTATCTATTGCAGCATTGACGATCCTAAATTAGTAGCCAGCCTGCCCAAAGATAATGGAGAATGTACTTCAGCAATTGTTGAAGGGCCATAAAATCCCCAGTTCCTATCCCTAAAGAATATGAATTATTCTGAGCCCCTCTTCTAAAATAAAAAGTATTTCCAAAATCCAGGAAAGTTACACATGTAGAAAATATTACCTAAATGTTTTTAAACAATGAAATCTTTATCTTTTTAAGAGCCCAAATAAAAATATTACAATAGACAAGTGGTATTTTAAACTGAATATTTCAAAAGAAACTCTTGTCAAAGGTAATGTTTCCTACAGGTATAACTTTGCTGGATTTTGGTACTGGTTTTTTTTTTATTAATATAAGAGAACTTCAAAATCACAATACTTTTTACTTGAGAAAAGGGATTCAGAATATTTCATATTCTTTACGAATTAGCAACTGGGGATTTTATGACCTTCAACAATTGCTGGAGTACATTCCCCATTATCTTTGGTTAGGCAGGCTACTAAGGTGGCGGTCATAACTTCACTCTAATTTTCTTAATACTTGAACACTTTGTAAGATACTCCGTAGCCATTTTTATGTACTTAAGTGATATTAATTGTTCTAAATATTCTACATTGAGAAAAAATATAGTTGTGTTATTAGAACCATACCGAAGATAATAAAAATGTTATCTTATTTTAATTTTCTAGGGTCAGACAAAAACAAAATAAGTATCCTATATTGTTCCTAACTCAAGGGAAATGTGATACTTACCCAGAACTCATGGATCTCAGATGCCGTACAACAGCGATTGCTACAAGTTTTGCACTCTTTGAAAATTTGCTGGTAAGTCATAAACCAATAAGACGATTTCATGGCAACTGTTTGGGATTTTCCCCCCCTGTCCATTGCTTGGACAGCACAGCAGTTTTGATCTCCAGATCTCCATTAAATGCAGACCTAATCCTATTCTGCTGCATTTTAAAGCAACCACTCTCATAACCACTTCAGGGGGTTACAGATGAATATGATTGTGTATTCTGAAGTGCTGCATAGACTGTTGACTATCATTTTTTCTCCTACAAACTAAATACTGGAAGGGTACTGTAATGACTGCACAGTATCTTTATAAACATAATCACATGTACCATTTCTGATGCATTCAAATTGATCTTTGCATTGTACGTGTATTTAATGCTTCGTATTTCTTTTCCAGGGTATTAACGCACATGCTGAAGAGTTGCTGAAAACTCCATCGTATATTGACCATGCCATATCTAAAGGCTTAGTTGTCTTTTGCTGGGGAGACGAAGCAAACGACCCAGAGAACAGGAAGAAACTGAGGGAATACGGAGTTCATGGTCTGGTGTATGATAGGTATTACAACATCCTAACTATCACATGTAATTTATAGTGAACATTTAAACTGTTTGCATTTTTTGAGTTGGGCCCTATTATGACTGAACAGACTATAAATGGAAACAAATTTATTTCAGTATTTGTGTTCTTATTTAAGAATTAAGTTGATCAGTTGCATTTCTTCACCAGGTGATTGCTAATAAACCCAGGTGATCAAAATTACCCTCCATGCTTACATCTACTATGGCTCTTTATCCAGGCCTTCCGTGCGGGAGAATGAGAAATCTCACTTCATTGCACTTGCTATCTTATACCTTTGTTTTATTTTTTTATTGATTTTATTATAATTTCTTTCTTTGATCATGGTGAACTGCCCAGAGTTATTGAAGAGTCTTGACAGCATGCACATTTCATAAATTATTATTATTGTTGAGTGTTGGGCAGCATGCACGTTTAACAAGACATCATTATCATCCTGTTGCAGCCATGTCATCTGCACTTTCAGTTTTGAAACCAAATACTTAATATAAAGTCACTAATAGGAATGATGAACATACTTAATACAAAATAGTGTATGCAATTTTAACTGTATGCAAATGAGCAACCATCTTTGCCATGGTGTGAGTAGCGTATTGTAACAATTATACTTGCTTCAGGGTTCCCTGTTTAAAAGGAGGAAGGAAGAACGGATAAATGTACATGCACTTCTCATCACCAAACGTGCGGCAGATAGTCTGCATTTTATCTGCATCAGGCTGGTAATTAAATGAAACATTTGCCAAGGCCAAATTTATAGTTCTTTTCAATGTTGTATCAAATTATTTAGAAAGCAGCAGATCTAAAACATTTATTTCCAAATATGCATTTACATAGGACTAACTCCTAGCAACCCTGACTAATCTAGAAAAAAAAGCTAAGCGGCATTAAAGCTGATTTGTACTTGGATGGGGGATTATCATGAATTCCTAAAGCAATAGATTATACTGGGAAGTCAAACAAATATTGCTGAATAAGTCATTTCTGCATTTTGGTCAGTAAATTACATGGGTGTGGTCATGTAGTCATCAGGAGTCAAGGGATTCTTTATATTTGTATATCTATATGGGACTCTAAATCCAGATCAGGTCATAGAAATTACTAGACTCTAAATCTAAATCTCTACCTTTTGGTAAGTATTTTCTCTGGATTCCCTTTCCAATACATCCAGTAACATGCAAAGCACTGTATGCATGAATCATTCCATGTCATTGAACAGTTAATTTCAGGCAGTCTATTTCTGTACTGAAACGTGTTTGATCCATGTACAAAAACTTGTGTTCTGAGCCAAAGAGTTTTGAGTGGATTGAAGAAAGTGAGAAAAGGGCAAGGAAATCAGTAATTAAGGGAAGGGAAGTTGAGAAGATGGGTATGGACTGTTTGAATAACCACAGCTGTCCATGAGCTTTTCTTTCATTTTGGCACTAGGACAAGATAAGGCACTAGGACAATTAATTGGTGAGTGGAAAAGTACAAAGGCTGTGAAAAAGTAGGAGGGAACAAAATGTACCAGCTTTACCCTGGTTGCAACTCAGAACAACCAGAATGGCTTAGGTGTTGATTCTGCAAAATTGCAGCCAACTCAGAACTGTTTGGCAAGTTTTTATTTCATGCACATCCCTACATTCTCTGAGGAAGATGCACTGAGGTTCATTGATAATAAATGATCAGTTACTTGGCTTTTATTATGTTGGTGAAGTATTTGAAAAAGTAGAACAGCTATTTCTGATTGCAACAAATTTCAAATAAAGTTTTTCATTTGCAGTCCCAAACCCAAATTTCAACTTTCATCATGCTAATGTATGTTGTGAATAACCGCTTTATGTGGGGTGGGTGGGTGTGTGTTTACACTGCTTGCGAGGAGGGGGACAATAGCTGGCATTTGGCAAAAGGTGGAGGTGTACTAAACTTACAGGATGTTATGAATGTAATCAGTTTCAGAGAAGATATCCCACGTGGCCTCACAGATTTTGAAAATCTGGTTATGTCCCAAAAATCTAGTTGACCTTCAGCTTTCTAATTTCTGTTTTTTGAGCAGAATTTTCTCTATTTGAGATCAGGATAATAATGCTAAGGATATTCATTACATTCTTTTACTGAGCTGGTTTTAGTTAAGGGTGTTTTTATTCCTTTGTAAATGATTCTGTCTTCCTCTGTGAAGAACAGTACAGAGACAGAACAATTCTATTTATCCGATTTGAGGTGTGGCTGTTGATGTGTCCTTCTGTGTGCTAATCGTTTGATCTTTATTTGGAAGGAACATTTTTAATTCTACGAAATAAACAGTCTGGTGCATTGTAGAATAGGCATAGGCAAGATCATGGGTAAGAAGACTATAATGCCTTGCAAACTTTTGAGGATAGTGGAGGCAATGGGTCTGGAATGAATTAATCATTCTACGGAATAATCCATCTGTCAACCAATCTGGATGCCACAACATCTGCATCCCTGCCCTCCATATTACTGTTCAGCTATTAAATACTCAAGACTTTAAATTTTAGCATACTTTTTCTGTGAGAATAGAAAACTAACCATCAGTCTTTTGGTTGACCAACCATTTAGTGCTTGTCCAAATGCAGTGGTTAACACTGACTCAAAGGCATACAAAAGTATAGCGTAAAATAGTGTTCAGATTTGGAAGACAAAACTAAATCATCTTATTAAGTATCACCATCCAGCAGTGATGTTCCTATCCATTGGTGTAAGATAAATAGGTAAGTCACCAAGTTATTCTGTATTATGTTAGTATTCCAAATGTGGGTTATTATGCTGAAAGCACAATCCAGTTGATTATTAGCAAACTTATTTTGAGTTTAGAATTGCTCCATAAGGATTCAGAAACAGAATTGGCACATGTTAGAGCAGAGGTCTCCAACCTTTGGGGCACCAGGGCCCGGTTCTGTGGAAAGAGGTTTTCCATGGACCGGAGGGGGGCCTGATTACATGTACTACCTGCATCACCGCAGATGGAGCTTTGCTTGTTTGCGCGGTCCGGTTTCTGGCATGCCGTGGCCCAGTGCCAGTCCACAGACTGGGGATTGGGGACCCTGTGTTAGAGCACAGCAAGAAAAGAAATTTAAAGCCATACAAACAGCATATAACTAGTTCTTTTTTTAAAAAAAAAGCTAATTTGCAACACATGAGGACCAATAATTTACTTTTATTTATTTATTGTTGTTGTTAGCTGCGGTCATGTCCGACCCATCGCGACCCTATGGACAACGTTCCTCCAGGCCTTCCTGTCCTCTACCATCTTCTGGAGTCCATTTAAGCTCACGCCTACTGCTTCAGTGACTCCATCCAGCCACCTCATTCTCTGTCGTCCCCTTCTTCTTTTGCCCTCAATATTTCCCAGCATTAGGCTCTTCTCCAGTGAGTCCTTCCTTCTCATTAGGTGGCCAAAGTATTTGAGTTTTAGCTTTAGGATCTGGCCTTCTAAAGAGCAGTCAGGGTTGATCTCCTCTAGGACTGACCGGATTGATCGCCTTGCAGTCCAAGGGACTCGCAGGAGTCTTCTCCAGCACCATAGTTCAAAGGTCTCAATTCTTTGGCGCTCAGCCTTTCTTATGGTCCAACTTTCACTGCCATACATTGCAACTGGGAAGACCATAGCCTTGACTATACGTACTTTTGTTGACAGGGTGATGTCTCTGCTTTTTAGTGTGCTGTCTAGATTTGCCATGGCTTTCCTCCTGAGGAGCAAGCGTCTTTTAATTTCTTGGCTACAGTCCCCATCTGCAGTGATCTTGGAGCCCAGGAAAATAAAATCTGTCACTACCTCCATTTCTTCCCCATCTATTTGCCAGGAATTGAGAGGGCCGGATGCCATGATCTTGGTTTTTTTAATGTTAAGTTTCAACCCAAGTTTTGCACTCTCCTTCTTCACTCGCAACAAGAGACTCTTCAGTTCCTCTTCACTTTCTGGTATCATCTGCATATCTTAGGTTGTTGATATTTCTTCCGGCAATCTTAATTCCAACTTTTGATTCATCCAGCCCTGCCTTTCTCATGATGTGCTCTGCATATAAGTTAAATAGGCAGGATGACAGTATACATCCTTGCCGGACTCCTTTCCCAATTTTGAACCAATCAGTGGTTCCATGTCCAGTTACTCACTGTTGCTTCTTGGCCCACATATAGGTTTCTCAAGAGACAAATAAGATGGTCTGGTACGCCCATCTCTTTAAGAACTTGCCACAGTTTGTTATGATCCACACAATCAAAGGCTTTAGCATAGTCAATGAAGCAGAAGTAGATGTTTTTCTGGAACTCCCTAGCTTTCTCCATGATCCAGCGTATGTTGGCAATTTGATCTCTAGTTCCTCTGCCTCTTCGAAATCCTGCCTGTACTTCTGGTAGTTCTCGATCCACATACTGCTGGAGTCTAGCTTGTAGGATTTTAAGCATAACTTTACTAGCATGAGAAATGAGTGCAATGGTGCGATAGTTTGAACATTCTTTGGCACTGCCTTTCTTTGGAATTGGAATGTAAACTGATCTTTTCCAATCCTGTGGCCACTGTTGAGTTTTCCAAATTTGCTGGCAAATTGAGTGTAGCACTTTTACTGCATTGTCTTTTAAGATTTTGAATAGCTCAGCTGGAATACTGTCACCTCCACTAGCTTTGTGGTTGCTCAGCTTTTCTAAGTCCCACTTTACTTCACATTCTAGGATGTCTGGCTCGAGGTCAGTGACCACCTCATTGTGATTATCAGGGACATTAAGCTCGTTCTTGTATAGTTCCTCTGTCTAATTTTGCCACCTCTTCTTAATCTCTTCTGTCTCTGTTAAGTCCCTGCCATTTTGGTCCTTTATCATGCCCAATTTTGCATTAAACGTTCCCTTCATCTCTCCAATTTTCTTGAAAAGATCTCTGGTCCTCCCTATTCTACTGTTTTCTTCTATTTCTTTGCACTGTTCATTTAAGAAGGCATTCTCATCTCTTCTAGCTATTCTCTGGAATTCTGCATTCAATCTTTCTTTTTCTCCCTTGCCTTTCGCTTCCCTCCTTTCCTCAGCTTCCTCAGACAACCATTTTGCTTTCTTGCATTTCTTTTTCTTTGGGATGGTTTTGGTTGCTACCTGTTGTACAATGTTGCGAACCTCTGTCCATAGTTCTTCAGGCACTCTGTCTATCAAATCTAATTCCTTAAATCTATTTGACACCTATTGTATATTCAACAGGGATATGTTTTAATTCATACCTGAGTGGCCTAGTGCTTTTCCCTACTTTCTTCAGTTTAAGCCTAAACTTTGCAATGAGAAGCTCATGGTCTGAGCCACAGTCAGCTCCTGGTCTTGTTTTTACTGACTGTATAGAGCTTCTCCATCTTTGGCTGCAGAGCATATAGTCAGTCTGATTTCTGTGTTGACCGTCTGGTGATGTCCATGTGTAGAGCCGTCTCTTGGGTTGTTGGAAAAGAGTGTTTGCTATGACCATCGTATTCTCTTGACAAAATTCTATCAGCCTGTGCCCTGCTTCATTTTGTACTCCAAGGCCAAACTTGCCTGTTATTCCGGTTATCTTTTGGCTTCCTACTTTAGCATTCCAATCCCCCATGATGATAAGCACATCATTTTTTGGTGTTAGTTCTATAAGGTGAAGTAGGGCTTTATCCTCTTCAGCATTGGTGGTTGGGGCATAGACTTGGACTACTGTGGTATTGAATGGTTTGCCTTGGATTCGAACTGAGATCATTCTGTCATTTTGAGGATTGTATCCCAGTATTGCTTTTCCCACTCTTTTATTGACTATGAGGGATTCTTGCCCGCAGTAGTATACCTGATGTATACTTGCCCGCTGATACCTAAGATGTCGATGTTCAGTCTCGTCATCTCTTTTTTGACCACGTCCAGCTTGCCTTGATTCATGGATCTTACATTCCAGGTTCCTATGGAGAAAAAATCTTTACAGCATCGGACTTTCCTTTCACCACCAGACACATCCACAGCTGAGCGTCCTTTCGGCTTTGGCCCAGTCGCTTCATTCTTTCTGGCACTACTAGTACTAGCCCTCTGCTCTTCCCCAGTAGCATATTGGACGCCTTCCGACCTGAGGGGCTCATCTTCCAGCGTCATATCGTTTTGCGTTTTGGTACTGTCCATGGGGTTTTCATAAAAAGATACTGGAGTGGGTTGCCATTTCCTTCTATTATTTTATATTCCACGATGGTGAGAAAACTACAATTTGGTCTTTCCAAGCACTAATCCAGCTTGTCTTGTTTTGTATACGCAAGACTGAATTTTAATCTTTTCTTTTTCAATCAAAAATTCAAGTAATAATGTCAAAGAAAACAGAACGGTTGGCTCTCCTTTTTTATGGTATCTTGGTAGATTTGTTGACAGATTGGTAGAGCGCTATCTAGCAAAGGGCAACTTGGGCCTAACATATGGAGTCCTTTCCATATGTTCCATATGTAGCGATTTAATTTCTGCTACTTTAATAAGCCTAGGCCCTAGTGTTACCAAAATTGAAGTTATTGGAGGAAGGCTAGACTTCACAGTTATGGATGAAGGAGCACATAGAAGAATCAGTTTTTGCGTACCTCCTTCAGAGTAATGCTATTCTCCTTTATTGGTAATGCTACACCACATATAAAATGCCCAGTTCAATCAGGTATATACCTAGAGAGTGCATCTCCTTTCTTAAATGCTTTCTTAGGCTAGAATGTTGCTATTGTTATGATTGTTATTTCATTTTTTGAAGAATCATTGGCTCTCACAAATGTACGTTAGATTGGAATACACATGTAACTATTTGATAATAAAATGATTTCTCTCATGCTGTAAAGAGAGATGTTTTGAAGAAAAAAGGCAATTTGGCTTCAGGTTTACTTTGAATATGTAGTTTTTATGTTCAAAGACTCCAATTTAGTGTGTCAGGAAGGAACTGATATCATCATCACCATCATCATCATAAAAAAAAAATCCACTGTGTCTTAACTAATATAAGGCCAAAGTGAAAATCTTAAACAGAATAATCCGTTTCCAACCATATTATAGTGGTAATTGTAATATTTTTGAAATTAGAGCCCGGAGGATGATTCTTGGTTTTGGGAGAACAGGCAAAAATATGGATACTTATAACCCATTGACAAGAATCTAAAGCAGGGATGGGGAGCATGCGGCCATAGTTGTGGTTGGACTTTCTTCCACTCTAACTAGTGCTGCCAATCATCAGAGATAATCCAGAATCATCTGTAGAACAGATTGTCTACCCCAAGTTAGAAGAAAATTAAAGCTGTTGAGCATGCTAGCTCAAGATCTGTAATAGGCAAGCAACTAATTAGCCCTTGACACATGGATTCCTCTTCCTCTAGAGTTTTACAAGATCCTCAACTTCCACATGATATGCCAGGTTTGTATTTGTTTCCCAGAATGCTTTTGTAAAATAATTCTGGGATTCCTGGTTTTTTTTTAGTTTTTTAAAAATTCCTTTTGTATGGCATGCTTTTGATTTGAAAACAAAGTTTATACTTTGCTTTCTTTAGCAACTGAACTGTAGGGTGAGGGGAATTTCCTTCCTGAAAGGCTTGGGGTGACAATTCTGGAAGAGAAGTCACATCAAAGGAAGGGTTGGGCTGGGCATTTATTTATTTATTTATTTATTTTTGCATGTATTTGGGCTTCTTAAGGATATAAATGAGACAGGAACATAAACTACACCTGTTTCCACTTTTGAAATGACTCCAGCCTCCCCTTCTGCCATGTAGGGGGATGGGATTATGGAAATGAGGAAAATCAGATTTCCTTATCTATTTCAACCCATATCTTGCCAAATGTTGGCTATTTTATTGCATTGTTTTGGCAATACAGTCTCAGTCCTGTGGAGTGCCTACCCCTTTCTCATATATATGTATATATATGTATATATGTGTGTGTGTGTGTGTATATATATATATATGTATATGTATATATATGTGTATATATATATATATATATGTATATGTATATGTATAGTATTTGTTAAGTATTTTAGAATACCTTGCCAGGCCCAAATACGGGCCAAACCTTATTGCCTGTATCAGCCTAACCTAAGGCCATCCACAAGCTGTAGTCACAACTGTGACAACTCATTATTTGTGTAAATTTTTTGGATTGCTAACAAAGAATTAAAGGGAGACTGATATGGCCATTTCAAACTCATTTGTTCTCATCAGTCAGCCATACCCTTCTGAGATTATATACATACATACATACATATATATACACATACACACACATACACATACATATACATATACTAACAACATAGCATGTGAGTAATAAGTAGTGGATGAGTTGATGCATGTAGTCTGAAATTTGGCTCAATTTATAACCTAATAATGCCTAACCAGTAAATTTCTGCCATCCATATTAGCATTGTTACCTCCAGACGTCAAGTGCCCTATTTTGGAAACGATCACTGATTGATAGATGAACATACTAGGATACAAAATGTACATGTAGCCCACATTAAGTGATGATTATTCCATTTTAAGTAGTTTCTAAGTGTTGGCATTAAACTTTTATGTGGCTTCCAATACAGCTTTATTACAGATTGGTAGTAGATTTTAATTCTTTTCTTTGTACATCTATCTTAGGATTTATGACTGGATGCCCGAGCAGCCAAATATATTCCAGACAGAGCAACTTGAACGACTGAAGAAGGAGTTACCAGAGCTTAAAAGCTGTGTGTGTCCCACTGTTAGCCACTTTAATTTTGCTCTGTGTAATTGCAATAGCAGTCAGATAAGAGCAAGAATGGCAGAAAGTACAACCCATTTCTAATGGACTCAGAGAAAAAAAATGCTGTTTCACATGAACATCTAATTAATTTCGCTGAATATGGTAACAGGCCCTGTTCTTCTTGCATCGAAATGAAGCAATAACTCATGGTCCACTGTAGAACATTAAACGTTATTGTAGATTATCAAATCTTGCTAAAATGCCTGAATAATTCTAGTTCTATGGATCTCATACATTTTAAGCAGTTTAAGATAGAATCTGTGGTATTGTAACATATGCACTTAATTTCTGAAGAATCTGAAATGCAATAGTTATCTATGTAGCTAGGATCCAAGCAGCCAAATATAATTATTTTAAGTGATTCAAGCTTAGTCATATTAGACAATAATGTACTGTATAGTATTTTTTCTAGTGGAAAAAATACCTCAAGTGCATGCATTTACACTGATGCATGCAGCCATACAAATGTTTGCTGCAATCTTTAGATTCTATCTTCCCATCCAGCAATTTCCTTCGGGCTATTATTATTTTCTGTTTATACTGCCAGACATAATGGTAAACAGTATGATCTCTTTAGCAACCCAAGGGTGAATAGCATCCCTTCTTCAGTGTTTTTTTTACCTAAAGTTTGCTGGTGATCTGAATGTTGTAAATCAATATAAACCAAATTTCTAGTGTTTGATTCTGGGTTGAAAAAAATTATCATTGTACTTAAATATTAAATGCACAATCCAAAAACCAGTGAGATCTAAATGTGATACTGTAGATGTATGCAGCAGTCTTTGCATCCTTGTGGTGCTACATGATGCAAGGGTAGTAAAGGCTGAATAAAGTGCTTGCATCTTTGCTGAAAAACCACAAGCCTCGAAGTGGATATAGTAAAATGAAGTTTTTATCATTTCTGTATTGCTAGCCCAATAGTTGTGATGGTGTTGTTTAGTTTTAAAACACACATTAATTGATTTTCAGAATGTAATAGGGTCATAGTCTTTAACCTCTAGCTAATGTACACTGTGGATAACTTATTCAGAATTATGATAAGAGTATTTGTCACGTATTTGTTTGCATGTCTTTGAGCTCAGACCTCTCTACAAACTTCAGGTAGTTGAAACTGAAGTTTCTTTACCTTTTTATTGAAGTGTTAAATACATAATAAAAATGGAACTATAAATATATATATTTATTTTTTCTTGCAATGGCCAATCAACTTGTATGATATGATCCTTGTCACTGCTGTACAAAGCTAATTGATATTATTGATCAAATAAATGCAAGTATGTATTACTAAGTTGGAATTATTGCATAAATGGAAGTCTGTATACAACCCAGTTTTTTGGATAAAGTAGTTTGTTTTTCTAAAGCTTTGTAAACATGGTCTTAAGGTCTGGGCACTATCCTACTTTAAAAATAAAAGCATGTTTTATATCTACACTCAGTCTAACTCTTGTCTTAAATTAATAGTTTGGAAATATTGTGAGTATATCTAATATTTGCATCTGGAATCAACTGTAAGCATTAAGTCTTACTATTCAGACAGTATTAATTTAAATTAATTATATCATATATTCTTTTGTAGGAACATATATTTTAACTTTATCTGCTTATGCCATCTGCTTTTTACACCCTACATTGCTATTGTTTTAGATGACAGTTGCTGTAAGAGATTCCAGCTATTTGGGTCTGATAATTTAAAAACTTGCTAAAACAGATGGTCTTGTGCTGTACAATCTATAATATTGCTTGATTTTTTAAAATAATATTTTATTGGTTCTCCAGTTTTACATTTAAGTAATTAAAAAGCAACATGGTGGCAGGGTTAAACAATAATTCAATAACAAAATCTTTAGTACAAATCTCAGGTTATATCATCAAATATTTCTTCTCTTTTTTCTTTAACATTTACTATCTCATATTCAAGCTAGTACGTTTCTAATTATATCAACTCAATGGAAACATCAGAATTACATTTATCAATACATTTTAGCTTATACATATTTTAATTAATCTTCGTAAAGCAATCCATGTCCTGTTGTTAATTTTTACTTAATTTTTAATTTCTCATCAATGTTCCAATCAACCTTTAATATCC
This sequence comes from Vipera berus, assembly GCF_964194415.1. NCBI lineage: Eukaryota > Metazoa > Chordata > Lepidosauria > Squamata > Viperidae > Vipera > Vipera berus. Next base: position 205,526,491 of record NC_138202.1, read on the forward strand.
ATAATTTTCAAACTTTGGATAAACCAAGGTTTCCCTTATCTCACTTCATAAGAAACTGTAATATCTAAATACACAGTTTATCTTTTTAAATGTAATCTTGTTCTGGATGAGGTCTTGCAACTGGAAGGTGCAGGCCTCCAGCTGATCCACCAGTCTGCTCTGCCCCCCTGTTGCCATTCAGCATTGCCATGTGGGTGCCCACATCCTCTGAGGGTGGGAATTCCTGGGTTTCTTGCACTGAAGAAGACAGGCCCAGCCAGTCATAGCAATACTGCTGCCACCTGGGTGAGGGTCATGGTTAGCTCCATCACCAGCATAGCAGCACAGAGTTTACAGTAGAGAAACTGAGTGGCAGGGCCTCCAGCCCAACTCTCTGCACAGCCATATAGCTGACCAGCAGCACTAGGAGTGATGCCATTCAGCCCTAAGTTCACCCCTCAGTCCAGGAGGCCACATACACCAGTTCAGACCCAGATCTAATACTGGTCTCCAAGCAAGTCTTCCATCCAGTCACCCAAAAGGCTGCTCCAGGGGCTCAATTTTTTATCAGTCCCCACACCTTGCCATTTTCATATAGCCCTGTGGTGGTGAACCTATGGCACGGGTGCCACAGGTGGCACGCAGAGCCCTCTCTGTGGGCACACACGCTGTCGCCCCAGTCCTAGGCCTTCAGCTGGGTTTTATAAAAAAATTTCGCTTTAGGCCTGTGCCGCTGTGTGAAAAAAAAAAAAGGTTCAATCAATCAATTTCAACTTCTCGCAGGGAAAAAAAACGATCTCGCAAAGTTGGAATTGATTGATTGAACGTTTTAGTCCCAAACATTCTGCCGTTACCACCACAGCCACGTCCACACAATGGGCCACGCCCACCCGGCACCTGATACACAAGTGGTTTTTGGATTGCAGTTTGGGCACTCGGTCTCTAAAAGGTTCGCCATCACTGATATAGCCACATCAACACTTATTCTATGGCTATTCCAATTGCACATTTGGCCTTAAAATCATTACAAAAAAAAAGTTACTCATCAAGGTAAGGTTGATCTAGGATTTTTTTTTGTTCTTGACAAATACATTTTTATCACACTGCTATATATTGCCCATTTCCACAGCATCTTTTCCTTAAGCTAAGATGCATATAGATAGAAGTAGAAGCAAATAATGAACAATTTATCGAAAGGGCAGACTTCACACCACTAAGTCCTAAACTCTTGATGGGACTGAATACAGAATAATAGAGTTGGAAAGGACCCTGGAGGCCTTCTAGTCCAACCTCCTACTCAGGCAGGAGAGCATATACCATTCCCGACAAATGGCTGTCCAATCTCTTCTTGAAAAGCCCCGGTGATGGAGCATCCACAACTTCTGAAGGAAAGTCATTCAACTGGTTAATTGTTCTCACAGTTAGGAAATTTCTCCTAAGTTCTGGATTGCTTCTCTCTGTGATTACTTTCCATCCATTCTTTTTTTTAAATTAAATTTACTATTACTGCTACTTGTGAGGATGATGATGATGGAAGGGACCTTGGAGGTCATCTAGTCCAACCCTCTGCTCAGGCAGGAAACCCTGCCTCTACCATTTCAGACAAATGGCTGTCCAGTCTCTTTCTTAAAAACATCCGGTGTGGGAGTGTTCACAGCTTCTGGAGGCAGGTTGTTCCACTGATTTAATTGTTCTATAGCTGTCAGGAAATTTAAATCAAGTCAAATCAATTTGATTTGATTTGATTTTGTTTCCTGTCGTTTACGAAAGGCAAAGGAGGTTCAGGGCATTCCATATTTGCTAAGCGCATTTGATTTCTGCTTAGATTGTAAGCCGCCCTGAGTCTTCGGAGAAGGGCGGGATATAAATGGGATTAAAATTAAAATGTTTTCATTTTTAACTGTGTAGTTAATTTATTTGGGGGCTGTTATTTAATTCTTTTTTAATTTTTGTATTGTTGTTTTTTATTGTTGTTAGCCGCCCTGAGTCCTTCGGGAGATAGGGCGGCATATAAGTCCCATAAATAAATAGATAGATAGATAGATAGATAGATAGATAGATAGATAGATAGATAGATAGATAGATAGATAGATAGATAGATAGATAGATAGATTTCAGGAGGCAAGTTTTTCCACGGCATGGGGGAAGCGACAGAGAAGGCGGGGAGGTAGTGAGTGACGTAGTTCTGAGCCCAGGGGTGGGGTGGGGGGCTGCGGTCGAGTTGCCTATGGGGAGAACTTTGTGACGTCATAAAGGCGAATCCATTTGCAGGTTGCTCAGATTATTCCAACTTTCCGAAAGTTGGACCATAAGAAAGGCTGAGCGCCAAAGAATTGAGGCCTTTGAGCTACGGTGCTGGAGAAGACTCCTGCGAGTCCCTTGGACTGCCAGGCGATCAAACCGGTCAGTCCTAGAGGAGATCAACCCTGACTGCTCTTTAGAAGGCCAGACCCTGAAGCTAAAACTCAAATACTTTGGCCACCTAATGAGAAGGAAGGACTCACTGGAGGAGAGCCTAATGCTGGGAAAGATCGAGGGCAATAGAAGAAGGGGACGACAGAGAGTGAGGTGGCTGGATGGAGTCACTGAAGCAGTAGGCGTGAGCTTAAAGGGACTCCAGAAGATGGCAGAGGACAGGAAGGCCTGGAGGAACGTTGTCCATAGAGTCGCGATGGGTCGGACACGACTTCGCAGCTAACAACAACAACAGATTATTCCTGCGGGGGGGGGGGCGGCGACGGCGGGGGCAAACGAGCGGCGCCTCCGCCGCCGCCAGAGGAAGGAGGCGGAGGAGAGGAAAGGAGGCGGAGCGGGAGAGCAAGGCGGTCTCTCCGCTCTCGTCTGCTCGCCTTTCCCCACCCGCCGTCCTCCCCCTAAAACGCCGCCCCCGCCTGAAATTCAGAGCATCGCAGGCGGCCGCCGTCTCTCCTTCTTTTCCTGCGCCGCCGAGATGGACGCTGCAGCTGCGGGCAGCAAGGAGAGGGAGGCCGTGCAGCTCCTGGCAGAGGCCGAGAAGCGGGTCAAATCCTCCCATTCTTTCCTCCGGGGGATTTTCGGGTGAGCCGGCGGGGAAAGGCAGGGCGGGTGCAAGGACCGCTGTCCTCGGCCCTTGAGCAGACCTCGGCGGTGGTTTTTAGGGCCCGGGAACCCGGGAGGGGGGGGAAAAGGGAGAATTGCGGGGCGGGGGTGGGGGCTAGAGGGAAAGAGGACGAGCCGCTGGCTCGTAGCGGCCCCGTCGGAGGGGCGAAGCCGAGTCAACGACGTGGGCCGCAGCTTGGCGGGTGGAAAAGAAATCTTGGGAGTTCAGACGTTCGCGCAGACCCTCCAAGGGGTTGCAAATGACAGCGGCTTTTCCCAGCGGGCCTTCAATCCGACGTTGCCACATGTCAGGCGGCTCTTGCGAGAAGCCCGTTGAAGTGACAGGGCACATTTGACGGGGGCGGGGGGGGGGTCTACAAAACGAGAGCAATTTCGACAAGGACTCTGGTGAAATTCTCCTTGTAGCCTGGGAGTTGCCAGATTTATTGCAAGCATCCTCTACCTGTGGACTCGGTGGTAGGTATGGAGGGTGAAGTCAACGGAGAGAATCCTAGTGCAGGTAGTCCTTGACTTACAACGGTTGGTTTAGTGACAGCTCAGAGTTACACCGGCCCTGAAAAATGTGACCTGTGACTATTTTTCGTAGTTGCAACCTGTGCAGCATTGCCAGCATCATGTGAGCGAAATTCAGATGCTTGGGAACTGGTCGTATTTATTCCCAGGGTCATGTGATTCCCCCCTCTGCCACCTTCTGACAAGCAAAATCAATGGGGAAGCCCAATTCACTTAATAACCAGGTTACTAACTTATCTGCAGTGATTCACTTAACAACCGTGGCAAGAAAAGGCATAGAATGGGGGAAAACTCACTTAACAAATGTCTCACTTAACAACAGAAATTTGGGGCTCAGTTGTGGTTGTAGGTCGAGGACTACCTGGACAGGTAAGGACACTGAGAGGTGTAGACAGGATCGGTGCTTAAGATGGTTCAAATGTTTTTTTTTAAAATTCATAATAATCAACCCTCTCTAGGGTTTGTTTTTAACATACAGTCTTAATCATGTGCTAGTTGTCCTAACCCAGTACCTTCAGGCATGTTGGATTAAAACTCTCATCTCCAGCCAGATAAGAATTAGTTAGTATTAACATATTTAAGATATTTTTCCTTCCATTCACTCATATCTGATTTTGAGAGACTGCCCAAACAAGTCCCTGCAGTTTCCTTGGTATGGTTTTTCAGAAGTGGTTTGCCATTGCCTTCTTCCTAGAGCTGAGAGAAAGTGACTGGCCCAAGGTCACCACCTGGCTTCATGTCCACGGTAGTTTCATGGACTCCCACTTTCTAGTCTGATGACTGCCCACCAAACTGGTGCTCCAAAGAGTTGTTACGAGATTATAATTTTTAGTGGGATGAACTGAACAAGGAATATTATTTCAATGATTAAACACATAAATTGACAATTATGAATAGCATTTAAATTTAAGTAAATATAAATGAAACCCTTCATTAAAGCTGTACATTCTTTCCAAAGTAGGACTTGTGTTGCAAATGATCTAGATTCTTATTTTCTACAGATTTAAGTTTGGCATAGAACAGGGATTCCCAACCAGGGCTGCTCGCACCTCCTGGGGGTACGAGATGGTATTCCAGGGGGTACAAAAAGTTGGGTTTTTAAAATTGTTGTGTATATGCATAATTTGTTGCCGTTATTTTAAACTTTTGTAAGGGGTGTGAGAATATATCAGAAGTGTTCTAGGGGTGCGGGGTATAGAAAAGGTTGGGAACCATTGGCATAGAGATTCCATTAGTCTGATTGGATTTCTTGTATAACATGGTCTTTGGGTTCTTCTGTCTACCATTTTTTTTCCTCTGTCAATTGAGAGTAATGTTTCATGAAGACACCAAAGTAGTATGTGAATCATGAAAGCTATTAAGTCATCAGTGTATTGTTATAATGCTGTGCAGCTTAGCTACAACAGATATGAAGACTATCTTCTGCAATTTGTCAGTAATTCCCTTTCATGGCACCTTGGAGATACAAGAATGTCTGTTTAGGGTTCTTCATTGATCCACAGTTGAGAAAACTAATAGATTGGTGGGGATCAGGAGCATGGTGTTTTGTGTGATTTCTTAAAGTAGCAACATTTAGCCAAACCTCATATGGACCAGAACAGGCATGTCAAACTTGCAATGTCACCTGACATCGCACGCCGTATTGCTGGCAATGGGGTAGGCATGGCTTTGGTGTGATGCATCCGGCCAGCCAGCTGGCAGTTTGACATGCCTGGGCTAGAAAGTTAAGCAAGATTACTAATCAAGATATTAGTCTGGGATTGGGGAAGCTGTGTTTCATGACTCTGCTTAATCATGAAGTTTATCAATCTATCTCAAAGGTCTGAGGTAAGATAAAATTAAGAGTCCCCACACACAACTGCACTGTCATGTAGTCCCTGAAATTTCCTAAATTAATGTAACATTACTAATATTTAATAATGTTTATACACTTCATTGGGTTCTAAAAGAACCCTTTATTATGATTTTATGGCACTGTTTTTCAATAAATGCCACTTCAATCTTTTTTTCTGCTAATGATATTGTTTTGCTGTTTACTGTTAGCATTGCTGTTCTTCTACTGTTCTTCAGTTTCCTTAATGTTTTGCATGCCACCAAGGGGAGATGAACATCAAAAAGAAAATTGCAAAACTATTAAATACAGGTAGTCCTCAACTTACGACCACAATTGAGCCCTAAATTTTTGTTAAGTGAGACATTTATTAAGTGAGTTTTGCTCCATTTTATGACCTTTCTTGCCACAGTTGTTACGTGAATCACTGCAGCTGATTAGTTAGCAACCCGGTTGTTAAGCGAATCTGGCTTCCCCCATTGACTTTGCTTGCCAGGAGGCCGCAAAAGGTGATCACATGACCTTGGGACACAGCAGCAATCATCAATATTGTTGCCAAGCATCTGAACTTTGATCACATGATCATGGGGATGCTGCAAAAGTCATCACTGATAAATGGTCCTAAGTCACTTTTTTCAGTGCTGTTATAACTTTGAGCGGTCACTAAATGAACTGTTGTAAGTCGAGGTCTATGTGTATTTAACCTCTGAGGCCTGGAATAAAACATACCGACCCAGCCTCTAAAAAGGGAAAAGAAGAAAAGGAGAAATCATGTATGCTTTCTCTTCTTTTACCTGCCTGCCCCAGCTTGTCTGTTAGGACAGTTTTCATAAACAGCAACTGAGATGACACACTGTATGCATACATATAAGGGACGTGGTGGCTCAGTGGGTTAGGACGCTGAGCTTGTCGATCAGAAGGTCAGCAGTTTGGCGGGTCGAATCCCGAGTGCCGCGTAGCAGAGTGAGCGCCTGTTACTCGTCCCAGCTTCTGCCAACCTAGCAGTTCGAAAGCACGTAAAAATGCAAGTAGAAAAATAGGGACCACTACGGTGGGAAGGTAACAGCGTTCCGTGCGCCTTTGGCGTCTAGTCATGCCGGCCACATGACCAAGGAGACATCCTCGGACAAGCGCTGGCTCTTCGGCTTTGAAACGGAGATGAGCACCGGCCCCTAGAGTCGAAAACGACTAGCACGCATGTGCGGGGGAACCTTTACCTTTACCTTTATGCATACTGTACAGTCCATGACCTGATTGCTAGTCCAAATTGTAGTCCAAACCTTGTGCATTAATAATTAGGGCTCTTCATTTTCCTGGTACTATAATGAAAGTTTTTAGTCAAATCCCACTTAGGGTCTAAACTGGTATAATAATTTTACTTACAGATCATTTTAGTTGCTGAAGTGAGAATTAGGATGAGAATTTTTAATTCAAACCGAACACTTTCCACATCTGCTTTCTGTTTTATAAAAAGATAAAGTCAGGATTTGTTTTCAGATTGTTAGTTAACTGATTATCTGGTGTCTGGTAACCTTTAATTCCATCTTTCTTAAAGGGTGTGCCAGATAATAGCATTATAAACTATAGTTCAGAGCCAAATTACCTAACTGTATCAGTTTTTCCTCCCCTTCTTAAAAAAAAAATACAGTTGGGGAAGACTGCTGAATTGGGTCAGCGTCTCTCTGTTCCCCATACATAAAGTTCCCATTTTCAATGCAACTGTTTCTGCTTGTTATACCAAAGAAAAAATAGGGGGGAAATTATGGCAGCAGTTGATTCTTATAAATGCAGAGAAAAGAGATGGCTGCTGCAATTGACAGGAATAGCTGTAACTCTGGAGAAAATACTCATCAGAGGTTGGTCTCTGTTAATCTCTTTTTGTCTTTCACCCTGGAAATGAATTGGCAATAATGATAACTGGTACCAGATGCTGCTACCTGTAAATTTCGATGTACTCCATCCTCCTTGCATTTCTGAATTGCAAGTTCTTCAATGACGTGTCTGAGGTTTGTTTTTATATCACTCCAATACATGATTTATTTATTTATTTTACTACGGTTAGCAGACTGCTGTGCTGTAGTATTTGTGAAGAGGCACATTAGGAAGAAAGGGAGGGCAGATAAAGCTCTTCAGGAATTTAACCTTTCTCCCGCTCCCCCAGTCTGGAACTTGCCAATTCTTCCCTCTCCTCAAGACGCTCTACCGCTGAGCCCAGATCATTCAGTATCCCTTATCTGTTCTGTGTAAAGGTTACGGAGGTACTCCCATCAGGAAATAGGACGGAAGTCCATCCCCATTTGTCTCCAAACCTTTTCAGCTCAAATAGGTTTGTGGGCTGATTCTAGCAATTTTCTTTCTGATTTTTGTCATTGTGGGTGTCAAGATAAGTCGGTAGGAGTTGCTCCAATATGTAGGAGGGCAGTTTGTGTTGGAGCTGTTAGCAAATACTAATACTTACATGCTTTATGCATTGCCCTGGTATATTTTACATAGGGTGACTTTATAATGATGTTACATTTATCCCTACTTTATCCATTTAGGTATGAATAAAACTATACCTATTTACCTAAATATTTCTATTTAGGTCTGGTTTGCCTATAATATGTTGAATATCAGCAAGTCATGCTCTTCAGGCTGAGTGTGAATGACAGGCAGAAGGAATTTTGGGTTCAATTTGCCATAGGCAAATTGTTGTGGCCTTTGATTAGGAAATGTAACCCAAAAATATGGTGTTCTCTTTTTTAAAAAAATGCTCTGGTAGGGACTCTTGGCAGTTTTAAGGCATATTTTACTACTAATATTATTAATCCATGGTTTAAGAGAACGTATGGTTTTTAGGAGTCTTATGATTCTGCGAAAACAGTAAAGGATCAATCAATGATTAAAAATTTGTAACAGAAGTTACTTCCACAGGTAAACGAACAAGTGGAGCTGGATATTTTCTCCTACATTGACCATAAAACTGATTTGGTTCTGTCAGACTTCTCTTTTGAAACGTTTGCTTTTAATTAGTATGCATTTATTTAAATTCAGAAGTTCTAGCTTGCTTTTCCAATGATAACATCCAACTCTGCATAACCCGCAACTAAAAATGCAAGTGCAAAATAAAAAAAATGTTGACAATGAAATAAGGTTCACTTGCACTTTAAAAAGCAAAAAAAAAACAACCTAGTATAAAAATGAACAGGAACAGTAATCAGTTTTATGTTTATTTTTTTAACAAAATTAGAAAAATACAAGATGTATGTATGTAGGTAGTCCTTGAATTGTGACCATTTCTTCAGTGACCTTTCAAAGTTATGGCGATACTGAAAGAAATGGATTTATAACCTGTGCCCAAAGTCGTGGCTGCTGCAATGCCCTCATGATCACATGATCAAAACTCAGTTTTTTGGTAGGCTATCCACATTTACAAGTGCGGGGGCGCTTCAAAGCACCCCCACCTGCCTATTTCCCCCCACCTATGTCTTTTTGACTACCCTGCACCCAGCCTTGTGGGGCGCCAAGCAGCTCCCGAACCACATACATCTGGGACTGTTTGCCATGCCCTGGAAAGCCTCAGCTCTTCCTCCTGTTCCTCAAGGTTATTCCTATTTCCCCTCATATACAGAATGATGGGAATATGCATGTATACATGAAGGTGTTCGTCTCTTTTTATGCTTCCCTGTAACTGTACCACTGAAGATTGGTGAAATAATTGCTGAAAATCAGCATCGTGGCTTCCTGCCATTCTGAGACGGAACATTACATAGCTTTAATTAAAAATTACACAATTCATCATCGGTGGCCTCTAATTTTCATCGACAGCATAAAAACAAAACAAGAAATGTCAGCCCTTCGAGGTAGTCCAGAACAAGAAGCGCCAACCATGAGTACAGGTAGTCCTTGCTTAACGACTAATCACGTAGCGACCATTTGAAGTTATGATGAACCCCTGAAAAGATACATATTGACCCGATTCAATATTTCCAATGGTGGCACGCGCATACACACACACACACACACACACACACACCATTGATTATATGACTGCATTTGGGGTGCCTTGTCAACCAACTTACTCTTAACGCCCAGTTGCAGCTTTCCATGGTCCCATGAGATTGGCTCGCTTTATGCCTGCCGCAAAGAAACCACTGTTGTAAAATCAGTCGAATTACATGGGTGCCTTGATTTAACAACCGTCATGAATTATGATGTAAATTACGGGCTCGATTCTAGTTCTAAGGCAAGGGCATTAAGTCACCTGTATTAACATTACTTTTATTGTAAGATTACAGTAACAGAATCTTGTAAGTCTGAAAGCCCCTTTTCCCTTCTTTACTTTTCAGAAAACTAGGGAGGGCCACTTGTGAGATGCTTTCCTTGCCTCCTCCTGTGGGCTGAAATACCTTTGGCTTGATGGTTGCCTAGGCTGCAGCTTTTCCTCTTATCTCCCAAGGTCATTCCCCGAATACCATTATTCAAAAATACAATAAAAAGAGTGATATGACAATTAAAAGGTGGCCAATCCAGTTAATACCACAAACATACCGGTATCATACATGCATAAATGATGTCAACCACCGTAGCCCAACACCTGGAATAAAGAACTGGATTTTAAAGGCCTTCTGGAAAACCATCACTCAACCCGTCAAGCTGCAGCTTCTTTACCACCATATCATATCCTCTGCACGTACTATATAAGGTGGCCCATTAACTCTGTGTAATCTTCCTGTGTCGTCCGTTCCTTCTCACCTTCTGAAAAACACACTGTGACTCTCCCACCAAAGTTTGTGACTGAGAAAATACTTGCACGTTTGCCAGAAATATTTTTCCCTCATGGGATTGCTATGCCTACGGAATAAGATTAGGACTCTGTGCAATCATACTGTTTATTACTACGGATAGTTCTTGACTTATAACCATTTGTTTGGTGACCGAAGTTACAATGGCACTGAATAAGTTAACTTATAACCATTTTCATCCTTATGTCCATTGCAGCATCCCCATGGTCACGTGATCAAAATTCAGATGCTTGGCAACTGGCATGTATTTTATGACGGTTGCGGTGTCCCCGGGGTCACGTGATCCCCTTTTGCGACCTTCTGGCAAGCAAAGTCAATGAGGAAGCCCGATTCATTTAACAACCATGTTATTAACCACTGCAGTGATTCACTTAATCACTCTGGCAAGAAAGGTTGTAAAATGGAGCAAAACTCACTTAACAACTGTCTTGCTTAGCAACAGAAATTTTAGGCTCAGTTGTTTTTGTTAAATAATTCCACTGTTGTTTTTTTTTAAAAATTGCATGATCACATTATGAACCATCGCATATATAAATAGATCAATCCACCACTAAGTATAAATGACCAATTTAGCTTTATGGACTTTCTTAGTACCTTTACGTGCACTTGGAAAGAGGCTACTATAATATTAAAGCACTATTTAACAGCAACTACCGTTCCGTGCGCCTTTGGCGTCTAGTCATGCCGGCCACATGACCACGGAGACGTCCTCGGACAAGCGCTGTCTCTTCGGCTTTGAAATGGAGATGAGCACCGGCCCCTAGAGTCAGAAACGACTAGCACGCATGTGCGGGGGAACCTTTACCTTACCAGTATATAATGATGACATTCATTTTTCTCTTTCTGGGAACACTACATCTTGCCCAGTGTTTATTTATTTATTTATACACACACCCCAATTTTTGTTCTAGGAACTTAGGCAGGTTTTCATGGGCCTCGCCCCTTGTTTTATAAGAACAATCATATGAAGTAGGTTGGACAGAGGGACGGACCCATGTCATCTAGAAGCTCTGTTGAGTGGGGATTTGAACCTAAATCTCTCCCACTCTAGTTCAGCCCCTTAACCCTCATAGTGGACTGGCTCTGAGGTTTTGGTAATAATATAGTCTCCCAGGTTTTCTTCTAGAGAAGTTCCACAATCCAGTTTTCTGTGTGCTGCAGTGATTGGATCCAACTTCTAGTAATATGCATTTGTACGTCTGCGAGAAAAAGCAGGATTGTGCCAGGAGGGAATATTAGCAAAGATTTCAAAGGTCTCTGTGGCTTTCCCAGGTACTCACCATGCACAATTGAGCTTCCGATGCATTATCAAAACCAAGGATCCGTTGCTTGCAATATGCACTATTTATGTGGAACTGGTTTCTATGTTTATTCTCTTAACTTTCCTTTGTATTCTCTGAATATGTTTCATGTTTGTGGTTTCATAGTGCCACAGTATCTGTCTCCTTCTAATTCTGTGTGTCCTTTTATTTCTCCTAGAGGAAATACAAAGCTTGAGGAGGCATGTGAAATGTACACAAGAGCTGCAAATATGTTCAAGATAGCCAAAAACTGGACTGGTATGTATAGACATTTTTATCTTCTTTATAAATATAAAGGACATGTTTGCCTGTAGACCAGTACAACAGGGATGGAGGGTATTGTAACTCTTCAGATATTGTTTGACTTCAGTTCCCAACAATCTTCAAGACTGGCCATGCTGATTGGAGCTACTGAGAATTGGGCTATAGATCCCTCAGTCTTCCCGTAGAAAATTCAGATGCCGTTGCAATAGCTGAGGGGATTAATCCCAAGTCATTGTCCTGAAATAGCATGCCTTAATTGCACATAAAAATGATCACAAGCTGGGGATTTAGCGGCTTTATCTGATATTTCAAGTTGTGACTCGCTAGCGCTGAATTTTAAAGCCCGTCCATCTCTGCATATGGTAGATTGCCTTTCTCTGTTCTTCATTGATAACGTAGTCCCTTCCCCCGAAAAAACCCTCCAAAATAGAGCGATTCATTCTTCCTCAGAAATTATTATGCATACTGTATTTTTGACTCCGTGGTATACAAATTGAGGAGTGACATTTTCACCATTGGTTTTTTTTAAGTGAATGTATAGGAAAATTGGTTTCATTACTGTTAATTTCATTTAACAGCTCTCCTTTTGGTTGTCTTTATGAACTCGTAATGTATTTCTGAAGGTTATAGGATCATTAACATGTCTCCCTAACAACAGAAGTCTCTGTTTCATCTAAATCAATGATTCTCAACTAGCAAACCACAGCAGAAAGCTTTGCCATGGATTGGTTTGTAGTGTGCCACAAGAAAAAAATGCCGCTTGGGGGGGGGGGCAAAGCCCTAATAAGCAGGCATATACATAGAATGAAGGCTATTGCTAAGCACATTGATTTGTGCTTCTTAGATTGTAAGCCGCCCTGAGTCTTCGGAGAAGGGCGGGATATAAATGGGATGGAAAAAAAAAGATCTTTTTTCTATTTTGTGTGTGTGTACACACACACACACACACACATACTGCATTATCCACATATTCAATACAATGCAGATTTTTTTAAAAGTTTAACGTGAACCATGCCTTACAGGCTTAAAAATATGTATTAATAATTTTCTAGTGTGCTACAGAATCTATGGTTCTATTTGATATTAAGACATGGGGTTCATAAAAGTTGAGAGCCATTGATCTAAATAATGGAATCTCCCTGTAGCCAAACCACAACTTACTTTCATCCACTTAGAATTCTGGCTGAAAGGAAAAGTCTGAACAGACCCAGGGCTTCTGATTTCCTTCCACTTGGTTAGAGAAACTGATAATCTCAAGAGAGAGGATTTAAAGCACTGGGGCTGAATTCAAAAGCCATGTGGCTGGAGCAGGTAGGGAAACATGGAAATAATGGAAGGGTCCTTTTCCAACACCCCAAGGAAGGCACCTCTTGGTAGATTTTCCGCAGCAGCTCCTTAAATTCTTTTTGGGAGAGAATTGGGGGAAATGCTTGTTCCTGATTCAAATGGCTACTTTAGATGTCAAAATGTTGCCGTTTCTCTTTCAGCTGCAGGGAATGCCTTTTGTCAGGCAGCAAAACTCCACATGCAATTGCAGAGTAAACATGATTCAGCCACCAGTTTCGTTGATGCGGGGAATGCTTTCAAAAAGGCAGATCCTCAAGGTAAGGTGAATTGGGGGCAGAGTGGCCTCCTCGTGGTTTTTCTTCTTGGTAAGCGAGATAGATAGGAACATCACTCTATTATAAGGCTGTATTAAAAGAAATAAAGCTCCGGACAAAAACAACAAGCTTTCTATTGTTCAGATCAACATAAATGATCCTGAAAGCATCTAGGGAGCTTTGAGATCAATGGAGTACTGTATTAATACTGATTCACACAACTATTATATGCAGTTGTTCGTTAGCCATGGTGGGATAACGGTGTGAGTGTAGATATATGTATAATGTAGTATACGTCTTCCCAATTTTCTCTCATTTTGAATATGATTAAGAAAAAAAATTAAATGATTTCCCCCCCCCCTCTTAAACTAAATCTTTTTGGCTAAGGTACACCTAAACATGTTGCTAATCATTAACTTTGTCCTTTGACTTTCGATCATAACTGAGACTGAATTATGGTCATAAGTCATTGTGGTCGTTAAGTGGGTAACTATCAGGTGCAAAACACCAGGTCCCCATGTGAAAGTTCAATTAAGCTGATTTATTACAAAAAGCCTATGCACACGAATCTTCTCAACTAACTGCCAGCACCTGGTTAAAGTTAGATAAGGGACAATGGCACTCAAAGGGACTTAGACTTTGTGGCTACATAGGGATTCTTGGCTGATCCCTCTTTTTCACTTTGCCCCAGATTTTGCCATTCCTTCTTCCTTCTTTTGAGAAGTAAACACTGGAAACTGGCAAAAAAAACGTTGAAAATTGCAATCTTTGACCACACAATGCTGCAAGTGGCCATAAAGATGAGCCAGCTTCCAAGTACCCAAAATGCATTCATGTGGCTGCAGGGGGAGTGGTAGTGGTGCAGCCACCCAAACTTTGAAATTGGCTTGTAAATACCTTTTGGAAGGTCCCATCCTAATTTCAAAACAGTTGCTAAGCAACTGGTCATTAAGCAAGGACCACCTGTATACAGGGAAACTCTAGAAACCAGAAATCTGTATCACCCCGGAGTATCAATTCCTTAAAGGCATTACTGTATAGAGAAGCAATAGCAGAGCAGAGCAGCTAAAAGGGAGGCCTGGATCTGGCTATTGACTTCTCTATGATTTGCAGTGAACGGGGCAGTAAAGCTTTCTCACTTCAAGTTTTTTTGTCTTTCTGTTGCCCAAAACTAAGCTACTGAAATGAATAGAGGTAGGGATAACTAGGATTGTATTTTTGTGTAGAAAGACGATGAGATTTATTCTTCCTCAGCACTCAAACCAGAGTTTTGAATACACAACTCTGGCATAGGTTTTTGCACCACTTGGTAGACTTTGAGGCTTCACCGTATATGAATGAATGTCATATAAATTTGCCACCTGCATTGCTGGCAGGAAAAAGGTGAGGAGGTTTTGTCTTCAGCTGATCCTGCATGGAGAAATAGCTGTGAATCTAGCTGTTGAATGTGCTGATACAAATCATCCACTTTCTTGCGCCGATAAAATGATTACATTTGGGTGCCTGAGTTGATTGTGTTCATTGTTTTCCTCCAAATGCATCCAATGCAGAGGCTATCAACTGCTTAAATGCTGCCATCGATATTTACACAGACATGGTAAGACACCTGCAGTGCTAGGTTGGGATTCCAATTTACAATCTTTCCTTTTGGTGTTGTCATTGATTCAAATTGCGTTCAGTTTGTATTTGGTGTTGACCCCCCCTCTCACGCTGGGCCGAATTCTTCTTTTCTCAGGGCCGATTTACTATTGCTGCCAAACATTACATTACTATTGCAGAGATTTATGAATCTGAGCTGGTAGACATTGAAAAGGTAAGCCAGTGTGTTGATCTGAAAGGACTCGGGTTTCATTCCTAGGCCTACCTCGCTGAGGTCCCATTAAATTTGGAAGAATTGAGGAAGCCCATCAATTTATATTTCATGACTACTATCCCAAGTTTGTTTTCTTCCCCTAAGTGAAAGGCCCTGGTGATCATAGAGCATCACTTTTGGATTTAACTCATCAATTCTCTCACTGTATGGACTAAAGGACATATGAAAGGAATATTTTCATATGGGTATATGTGAAAAGTTTCCCATCTGTTTTGAAAAACAACATCTTGATCAAGCACTTAACCATCTGTAAACTTGGATGGTGTTAGCATCTTAAGATCTTAAAAGTGGTGTGGACAGCTTTTATCTCATTCCTGTGATGGCTGGGCGATACTGTGAAAATGATGTAAATCCCTACAATAATAAGGAAATGGCCTGAATCTGTTGAATCTGTCAGCACAATGTCAAAGTATAATGTTGAATATGGATATGTTGATTCTTTTTAGGCCATTGCCCACTATGAACAAGCTGCAGACTATTACAAAGGGGAAGAATCTAATAGGCAAGTTTCCATAAGACATGTTGATTATCTAAATCTTACATTCATTCTGTTTTGTTTTGTTTTGTTTTGTATTTTTCTTGTGTGACTGTGACATGAAATTCTATGATGCCCTAACTTAGGCTTTGAAAGGACTTTCAGATCCTAAAACAACTTTTGGTTTGGTATTCTATTTGCTTGTGAATTGTGATATTAAAATGTAAAGCTCAGAAATATTATTCTTATGATAGTTGAAAATTGGCTAGTGGCAACAGATATATCAGAAGATAGCTCGGTATGAATATCAACAGAATGAATCTTATCTCAAGTAGGTCAGATCTTTTTAGCCAGAATGCAACCTGACAGGTTGATTTTCTTACCTGCATTTCTGGGCTCTTCCGTTCATTACGCCTTTTGCTTTTAGCTCTGCTAACAAGTGCCTGCTGAAGGTAGCTGGATACGCGGCTCAGTTGGAGCAATATCAGAAAGCAGTTGAACTTTTTGAACAGGTAGGTACACTACCATTTGGTTTGTTAGAGAAGAATTATAAATCAGAGGCATAGGGTACAAATTAATCAAAGCAATAACTTTTTTTAAAAAAAAGGTTTTATTAGGGTTTATTATAGCAATAAAATGCAATGAAAATAAAGATTAAAAAGAGAGAAGTGCAGGATAAAAAAAAATTTAAAAGAGGAGAGAAAAAGATGTTGACTTCTGACTCTTTCCAATACAGTATAACAGTAATACAGTTACGACCTCGGTTTTTTACAAATACTCATAATTATTACGTCATTTCTATAACTACAAAATTATTAAATCTTCAAACTAACTTCAATCCTAACTCCAATTAACTTATTAAATTTAAGTCGCTCCCTCCAGCTTGACTTCATAAAATAAAATCTTTTTCTTCTTCAGAATGTGTATTAAATAAATATGAACTCCCCTTTTTCTCAAGAGAGTCTCCAATATGACTTTTAAAACAAATATGTCAACATATTTCCATTGTCAATTTCCATTTTGATTTTGGAGTTCCCAAACTTGTTCTCTTGAGGATTGTACACTTACTTGCAACTCTTCTCCTTTCAATTGCACTGGGGGACTTAGAATTAAACAATCTTCATAGTTAGCATTGGTGTTAGATTTATATTCCAAAATTACTGTTAAGTCTTCTGCATTGTCAAATACTTGTGCAATAGCCTCAGTGGTTTGATAGGTTTCTGCACTTGGTTACATCTCTAGATTACTCATCTTTCTTCCAATTATTTGAGTAACTTGTTCCTCTTGCTCCTCTTTTGTGGCATCTTTGGAACCTACTTGATCTATGAAGTGAATTGTTTTGTTTAAATACTCCTCCAAAATAATTTTTGCAATCTCTATCTCACTTGGATGCCTTCAATATGGCTTCATCTTCTGTTCCCTGGTTCCCTCTTGTGGTCAAAGAATAATAATAAAAAAGCTTTTTGTAAATCATTTCCTGACCAATCAGAATCCATTAAAATCGGAAGATTTCAGTCTCCCACAACAAACGATCCACAATTGCAAACGATGACTCCGAATGTCAAATAAAAATGACAAATTCATGAAAATGACAAAATGTAACTGCAACTTTGAAATTGTTATGTGTCTCCATCAAAATTAGAAAGAAAAAGAAATTTCCTAGTTTCGTTATTTTAGCTCACCTTCAGCAACCCTTCTCCCCACAATTCAAACAATAACAGTGTTCCGAAAATGGTGAAGACCTTCAAAAAGGAGTAACTGGTTGCAGCTGAAAAAAGCGTCTTTTCACTTAGTAAAGATAATCAACATGTTTTAAGAAGTGAAAGGCACAACTTATTGCTTATTTGAAAAACCTATTCCAAAACAGCTGCAATGATGAAGTGATTGCAGCCCTATTTCCCAGCTTATGACAATCTCACATGGTTGCTTTGGAGCACTAGTTCAGAGTCTCCTTACAGATTGCTGCTGTACGGAGGATTTTATGGCACAATTCTGGGACTGTTCCCTAACCCAGAAGAATCATATTAATATAAAAAGCTCAGTTCCCTGTTTTTAAGTTGAAAAAGTTTTTGGTCTGGAAAGAGCTTTCTGAACCGGTCAGTCCGCCACATTCATTGGAAGACCAAGCACTAACCTTGTGCAGTTTGCCAAGTGAAGCGATTGGACTGAGATTGTTTGCATTTAAACCATCAGAGAAGTTTCAGTTTACGACACGCATCATTTCAAGGTACAGGTGGAAAGAACATCCGTATTGCATGTATACGCATAATAATTTAAAAAGAAGATTTCTACCATTGTTTAAGCATGGTTATTGCTTTGGGTAATTGGAGCTCAAGAGGAAAAAGGTTCTTCTAGGAAATAAATCCTGAGAGTTATTACTATGCAAGTACTTCCAGTATTTAAAACCACCTGGAATTATTTTAAAATCTCAAAATCCAGTTAACCTTGCAAACTGTTTTAATATCTAGTTTCTAAGCTACTACTATGATTGTAAGTGATGAAGTGATACAAAATGCCTGGCTAGAATCGAATGCTTTGAAGATTCCTGTTGATTGTTGAACAAGATTTGACTGCTTTTGCCAAGCAATAATGTGCATGAGATTCAATATATGCAAATCCCTGTTGTGGAAAAATATGAAATTAAAAGGGTATTTACAATGTCTGGTTTTACAGAGAAATTTAAGGAACAATGTGACATTTGGGAACTTTGGAAGATGGGTCCTTTTGTAGTGGGAAAATATGCATTTCAAATATGAGAACAGGGATTCTCAAGGAACTAAAATACTGTTTTCAACCATGTTCTGCTTTTTTGAACTTTATCAACAATAAATGTAATTTTTATCACCCTAGGTTGGTACAAGTACAATGGATAATCCATTGCTCAAGCACAGTGCAAAAGATTACTTCTTTAAAGCAGCTTTATGTCACTTTATTGTCGACGAGTTGAACGCGAAGGTTAGTGCAGTTTTTTTAATGTACTACAAATATAGAGATCAGAACGCCACAGTATCCCAAGAATAGACAAACTATTTTATTAGTTAGATACTACTAATAATGCCTATTCTTATTGCATGAAGCATCACAGAAGTTCTGCTTTGTAATTTGAATACCCTTTCTGTGCACATACCCACAATCGCACAAGAATGATAAGATTGCTTGGTAGACTTGCCACATGACTTAGCTGACCATTTTATTTGCCTGTTAGAACCAGAGTTATCATTTGCAAATACAGACCCATAGTTTTGAATTCGGTATAAAACAATTCAAAAACAGTATTCCATGTTTTCATTATTTCAGACAATAGATGTTGGATTTGGCCACAAGGCCATGTTTGCTGAAAACAATTGAATATGCTGGAAGCCTCGTGTTTGACCATTGCAGATGTTTCTATCACTATTACTTTACTGAATCTTCCAATCTAATACTAACGTGCAATGCAAATAATACTCACATGGTGCTGCACTTTACGAGAATTGCAGTACGTGGCAGGTTGAGAATTTACCTGCTGTGCAGGAGATGCGTGTACAGAACTCAACCTAAACTGTAGATATGGACTTCATAGTATTTTTTTCTGAGCAGAAAAAAGCAACTTGATCAGAGGTGACTTTTAGTGGACTAATTGTGGGATGGTATAGGCTTAAGCAGTCTCTCTGGCCTTGACAGAGACATGCAAAGTTTATTACCAAAGAGATGAGGGGTGAAACATATCTTAAGTCCACAATAGATATATTGTATAGTATTCAGATGGACACCTCCCTAATTCACTGAAATAGAAGAAGAAAGAGAATGTTGAGCACAACCAGATCTGCAAGATTCTGTTATTATATAGCCACTCTCAATAAAAATAATTTTAGCCTTCTTGTGGATTTGATCTGGTTCACCTAGTGTGGCTGACACTCTTTCTTGTTATTCCTCGGGTGAAGAACATGTCATGCAGTTCCATTTCTGGAAAACATATTGGGAGCCTTTCTCCTCTTAAATGTGGTTTAGTGTGATCCTAAAATCTCCCAATGTCACTTTACAAAAAAGAACATATGTGGCCACTCAGATTCATCAAAATGTCTGACACTGCTTTGAGCATGACACACATGGAACCATGTATGTTGAATGGCTATTCAGCATGGCAGAGTTGGCTGGTTTTCTGAGAAGACATCTGTTATGAGATAACATCTGTTTGATATGAAGTAAATGCAGCTGCTGTTTTTCAGCTGGCTCTTGAGAAATATGAAGAAATGTTCCCAGCATTCACAGATTCAAGAGAATGTAAATTATTGAAAGTAAGTGAAACAGCATGCTTTTTTTTACTGTGCTGAAAACAGAATTGATGCATGATTGCTAGTCTTAATTAGAAGTATTATATACTTATTAAACAATGATGGAGGGTTATGGTCACACTCTGAAAAGAGAGGAAGAATGACCATCCCAATTTACATGTTAAAAAGTAACGAGTTATTTCTTGGTCTGATTTAAACATTAGCTATGTGAAATATGTTTCAGGCTACTTTCAGATCCCTGCAAGTTAGGAGGCAGAACATCTCTCATTATTCCACTGAAACTTTTTAAATGGATGGAACCATCCGCTTGAGGTCTTATAAAACATAAGAACCTGATTATTTTCAATGCTCTCCTTTTGGAACATTATGGAAGGATTCCCAAGACTCTTTAGCTCTTCTAACAAATTTCCTGTCCTACTAATACACGTGGGAATATATTACATAGATACTAGAAGGCACTAATTTATGAAAAATTACATTGGAGGGTTAGTTGGTGTGTTCTTCACTCTTTCCTGTCAAAGAAAGAACCCTTCAAATGAACACCTTGGTATACAGAGGTAGTGCCAGTGACAATGTTTGGATTCACCGGATTGCATTTCTGAAATGAAGGAACTTCCGGTTAGAGACCCCACCCACCCAAGCAGGGGACCCTATACCAGTTCAGACAAGTGGCTGTATTAAATGTTTCTTAAAAACCTCCAGAAAAGTCAAGTCATGTGATGCAAGGATTCCATTGTGGTTCTATAAATGCATAGCATAGGGAAACAGGAAGAACATGCCGGAATCTTGCTCTCTGTCCACAATGAAATCTACAGTCAGTTGGGATCTCAGAACAGTGTGGTCTTCCCCATTCCACTGCCTATAACTATACCATTATGAGGTCACAGTCTCTGAATACAATATATATTATGTGGGAGTAAGCACTTTAGCAAGATATCTTTCAGATTCAATGGTCTGAACAGGACTGAAATAAAAAGAATTGGATATTAATGCCTTTTTCTAGTTGAAGTAGATATTTTATAAATCAATAAGTAGATATTTTATAAAATATATCTTCAGCTAATGCATAGTCTTTTTCCACTTGTAGAGAATATAGAGTTCTTTCACACATCCATCCATTAAAAATTGTAGTAAAAAGATCATTTTTGCTGGTAATCTTGTTATATTGTCTTGCTAGAAATTACTGGAAGCTCATGAGGAACAAAATTGTGAAGCATACACTGAAGCAGTAAGTAGATCTCTATTTTAATTAAACATTTGAACAGTTTCAGATCAGAAAAATGTCAACTTTTTGTTTTGTGAGCATTTTTGAACCACAACTGGACTCTGGGGCAATCAAGCACAGAGGCATCAATTACAGTCCAACCTGATGCATGTCTAGTTAGAATCCAGTAGGTCTCAGTTGAATGGGTATCAGATGCACCCTCAATAAACAACATTTTGTTTCCACTGTAAGCAATTGGCTTTGAAATTACGACTAACTCATTTCACTGATTTCAAGGGAGTTAATTTGATTTGAATCTAACTCATTTGACTTGTAGAACTTGAAGTGAGAGGTTTATGTACACCATTTTGATGATGATATCATCATACTCTGCCTTGTTATTTAAATTTTCTTTTTTTAAAACAATTTTATTAATTTTCTGTTATTACAAGTCATACATGCTTAGTAAACAACATATTGTCTGGGTCCATTTGTAACTCAGTAATGCACATTAACTTCCTCAACATAGATCTATCCAATACTACACAATCCAGTGTTTTCTTGATCCTCTCGTCTTCCAAAGGTGTTCTCATTTTCCCAACACTAAGCAAATACAGATCTTACTATTAATACATGCAAAGTATACACATTCTTGTCATAATTTTCTAACATTATACATAATAAAAATAGTATCAGTTTGCAACATCTCTTCTAACCCACTCAAGTCTCAGTTTTATTTGCAATAAAGTTCCCTTGTTAAGTCAGTATCCTATTTTTCCAGCTCTTTTTAGCTTTAAATAAGAGTATTCAATCTTTTATCAGTTATAATTTTCTCAATATTATAACATATAAGCCATCCTAGTATTTTCATATTTCCCCTATCATAAAGAAGTGTGCTATCCTAATTATAAATCATATCTTTCTAATTATAAAATTCTTTTGGTATCGAGAGGTTATCTGTTCTTTTAGCCATATTCAAACACAGTTTTATTCATATGGTGTCCCATCTGGTAAGTCAGATCTTCTATTTTCTTCAGTCTAACTCTGGCTTTCTTCCTTTGCCAAATAACTTCCCAAGTCATCAAAGGATTCTTCCTCTGTTTTTATGGATATTGTCTGAAAAAGGAAAGACAATTTAGGTAAAGTATTTTTGACGGGGAGTTCAACCCATTTATATTCATTAAACAACTCCCACTTTCCTTCTCCTTCAGATTCTCTTTTCATTTCTTGTTTTCCAATTTCTAACATTTCACCTAACAGTTCTATAGTCCATTCAGTAAGATCTTCTTTCTTGTCCTCAGATATATTTTGAAGTTTTAAGAAATAGGATATCTTTTCCATTTCCGGTGTTATGGTTAAGTCTTCCAGATTTTTATTTACATGTGCTAGTCTGTAATTTTCTTCCTTTTTATCCTCCGTCTTTGGGTCAATTTCCTCTGATTTGCCTTCTGTTTTCTGACTTGCTTGTTCATTCTCCAACAAGAAAAAGCCAAGATTTTTCAGGAGGAAATGCAGTCTATGCTGCAATCAATTCAAGAGGAAATTATCTCACATAAAGAAGACTCAAGAAGAAACTATGATGAGATTAAAAAGGTGTTTGACAATATAAATGAGCAAGTCTTTAACTTAAACCTACAACTAGTAAACTATATTGGCTTTTTCTTATTGGAGCGTCACAGTTCCCTGATATGCCGGGCCGGGGGTTTCAGAGGAAGATATTGAGGATATTTTTTCCCCACTTTTAGCTAGATATGAAACACCCATTTTGTTACCCCCTTCCAGATATACTATTGTATTCCCCAAGTATAGGCCTTAACTGATACAACCAATCTTAAAATCAATACAGCAATACAGTAGTATCTCATAAAGTTCTTATAGTCTTTACGTGTAGCTTTTATAATCCAATAGGCCCAAAATATAGGTCCACCACTAAAGGTAATATTTTGTAACAGCTCTTCTGTTCAGGAGTTCAAAAATTAAAAGTCAACTGATGTTTGTAATCCAAAATATTCAACCACCCTTAAAAACAGTCCATAAGTCTCTCCCAGACAAAAGTAGCCAAAGATCAAATTTTCCTTTCACTCCAAATAGTTCTTAAAATTAAAAGTCAGACTTCAGTCAATATTTGTAATCCAGGAAGGCCACCAGGTTTCAGAACAATTATAGCTCCCACCCTGTAGAAAATAGCCCAAAGTGTTTTTCTCCGTTGCCAGCTACTCTCTGTTGAAACAAGAATCAACAAACATCAAAGAAGCTCAACAGTTATCTTAAGTCTGGGCATTCTGCCAAATGCACTCTAGCCATAACAACTATGTTGCTTTATTCCATCACTAGATGTCATTAAATATCCATTTTCCAACTCTTAAAATGAAAAGTTAATTTCTTGTACTTCACCCCAATATTCTTTCAAAGACAAAATCTTGTTTCCTTACGTTTCAAGTTCGTCAAGACTATAGCTTTGTATTACTTCCATTTTGATGTTATATATTTATGTCCCCCATAAAGAATTAAAATGCCACTTCCGTTTCTCTGGAAGGGTGCGGCTGCAATCCCCTTCCTTTTCACCTTTGGGGTTGGTTTTTTTTTTTTTTTTTTTTTTTTGCTTCTTGGGAATTTGTCTTTTCCAGGAAATCCAGTTGAAAAGTAGTAAAGAAAAGATCAATATTCTCACCCACTTCCATGCACGCTGTTTACAATCTGCTAATTAGTGCTTTCTTTGTTTGGTTGTCAGTAGCTTGGACTGGCCACAGGAATGCAGCCAGTCTTTCCCCTGCCGGTTTGGAGGGCTTTCCTCAAATCAAACGGATCAACCGCCATCTCTCCGTGATCGATGAAAATCCCCTCCTTTTTCATTACCTCTCCAGGGAGACTTTAGACCCCTTTAGGGCCCCCTGGCAGGGCAAAATCAGCCGTGGGGGAGCAGAGCTCCATTTTCCCTCTGCTGCAGCGCCACAATGCAAACCAGAAGTCTATTTAAATTTTCTTCATAAATTAAATAAATGGTGTCAGTGCTAAAGTAGGGCCGGGCATGTTGGACGATACATTTCCAATAGCTGCCTTATTTCATGGAAAATTCATTGTGTCAAAATTCTCCGCTGTCTTTTCTCAGTGGAATATGTATATTTTCTGATTATTAAGGGTTGTCTGATTAATTTCTGGGCTATCTAGAGCTGAATGGGGAGAAGTAATTGGGATTGTGTGAATGATTGCCGGAAATCAGAAGCATCATTCACTTACAGCCTCAGAGGGAAACAGCCTTCTAAATAAGCATGCAGTTAGTCTGCAGTGGTATTTGTCAGCCTGCTGGTGGCTGAGAGGAGAAAGCTGGGAAACTAACTCTGTTCTTCCTCAAATAGTCCATTGTTCTTCTTTGGTGCTTTGTATTCTAGGTGGACATAAGAACAGGTGTAATACTCTCTCTCTCTCCTCCCCTAGCATGGAATTCTTTTAGCAAGGGGGAGGTTAAAAGGAAGCTGAAAAACTTGGCTCACTTGCAATTTTTATCACCCCAGATTCTTAAAGCTGCTCAAATGAGTGGGTTGGTGGTGTTGAATGGTTTTGCAATATGTACAGTTGTTCTTTTCTACTACTTCTAATTTTGGATAACAGAACGATGGTTGTATATTTATAGTTTTCCTCTTGGGCAAAGTTCTTAAAATCACACAAAAAATAAAATGTTAATTCTGTGCTGATGCTACAACATCTAATTATTTACCTCTAACTAGGTTAAAGAATTTGATTCAATATCTCGCTTGGATCAATGGCTCACAACCATGTTACTCCGCATTAAAAAGTCATTTCAAGGAGACAGCGACGGGGACCTAAAGTGAACTGTCTGTGCAGTGTGTGGCATTGTGACTTGTCTGTTGAAATATCTTGTGTCATGGCCAAGGATCATTATGGAATATATGATCAATGCTTTTTGCTTAATTGACTGGTGTCTTGTTTAATATCCTGTTGTGGCTCGCTCATTGTAACTGTGAACACGAATTTATATTTTTTCACTTCTCAAGGGAGAGCTTATGGATTGATCCTATGCATGTTTACTCAGAAAGGCAAGTCCCACTAAATTCATGGATCTTCCTCCCTCATAAATGAGCATAGGATTGTGTAAGTTAACTCTGAAATAAGTTCTCATGAAGCCATATTCAAACCAGTCAGTCAGCTGATACTAAATTATATTCTCATGATATGGGACTCCATACCTCTTGTCCTAGAAATAGTGTTTTTCTACATTATTTATTACAGGATCATCACAAAGGACACAGCTTATCGAATATTTTAAAATATTAACCAATATTACGTTGTTTACATGTGATTTGTACTACCACAGATATAACACAATGAGCATGAGTCACAACACTGAATAGCACTGAGAGGGTAACCAGAGTACAAGTTATCCTTGCAGTGCAATCCCAAGCATGATTCAGTGGGACAAGATTGTGTGAAGCTTCGTTGATGTTCCATAATTAAGAATAAGCCCCAAAAGGGTGGCTTCAAGGGATCAAATTCTAGCCCCTTTCACCCACTTCTGCAGATGCCTTCCCTGGTTGTCACCTAACTCCTGTCCCCCTGGACATTTCCTGGCCATCACAATTAGTGTCACTGAGGGACTCTTCAAAGAGACACATTGCAGGATGGCTGTGTCATCTGCTCACAGCGGCAGTGATTGTAGCCCACTCAGTGCCCTGATCTGAAGGATGTTTCAGAAGCAGTGTTTGCACAGTGATCAGCTGGAGAAGAAGACTTGTGTGATTTAAGTGTGGTGAAGTGACTGCACCAACAGGGAGTCACAAAATGACTGGGCTCCAACTTGCTGACCAATTTGTTCCATTGTCTGAAGTAGACTTTCACAATGGGACTGGAGTTAGCCCATTTTGGGCAAAGATGCTTTGGGTTGCACTATAAAGACAACTTGATTTCTAGAGGGTATCCTCAACAATGTTTAAATTATAACTTTGTGTTTATTTTGATGACGAATGTGTCAGAAAAGATTATTGTATACTATAGTTATTACTTGAGACTAGTGAGAATGGCAGAGTTTTTGAAACTGGATTAGAAGATCTGGGACAATATGATCCACTGTCTGTAATAAACAAGAAAATAGATTGGAATTTATGTGAATTAATCAGTTGTAGCTCACTCTCTTTTGGAGCTGCAAAAATTTTGATCAGGGTGCATGTGAATATATGATCTGGAAACTGGAATGATATAATTCATTTGAAAAGAAAAATGAAAATATTTTTTCCCCAGAAATGCTCATTCCCCTCCCCCTCTCGCTGGGATAAACCTTTAATCTATGAGAGTGTATATTTTATTTGTGATAAATGACACAGCAAATTGTTGGATCAGATACTTTTCCTACTGTTCATTTTCTGTCAATATGAATCTATATGTGATTGTTTCAATAGTTGCTGGTAAAAATGCCATTTTTATCTACACACATGGGTAGGTATGTATTCAGTAGGTATGTGAAACTACAGCAGTCTGGGCCTGAAATAAGTAACATTTTAGGAAGTATAGGAAACAAATTGTTTGTCCAAATTGTTTTTCTCATGTCTGGTCCATGAAGTGATGGATTCTTGATATGATAATGTTGACTACTACAGCAGATGAGAAGATCATACATGTTAACATTCTTTTACATACAGATTCCCTCAAAGGGAAAAACAGCACAGCACAACAATCTAGATCAGACGTGTCAAACACAAGGCCCGGGGGCCGGATCCGGCCCGCGAAGTGGTTTCATGCGGGCCACGAAGCCATCCTGGAAACAGTGAGGGAACGGCCCCCACTGCCTTGGCCCTGGCCCAGAGACCCTCCTTCTGCCAGAGACCCTCAGATCTGTCCCACTCCTGCCCAGGCCCCCATAGGCACCCTTGATGCGAACGATGTAGAGCTGGCCACGCCCACCCAGTAGGCCATACCCACTCTAGCCACGCCCACCCAGTAGGCCACGCCCACCCTGGCCATACCCACCCGGCCCCTTGAGTGCAACCGCAATGCTGATGCGGCCCTCAATGAAATTGAGTTTGACACCCCTGATCTAGATAAACTTTCTTTTCACTGGTCTTGGATTTCGCTTTTTGCTTCTACAATGGCATCTCACCCTTAAAGTATAAAGACATACAGGTTATTCTATCTACCTTTTTCTGCTTTATCAGACCTTTGACCTAGCTTCTCGTGTATTTTACAAAGATTGTGTGTGTGTGTGTGAGAGAGAGAGATTTTCAGTTCTGCAGGTGACAGTCCCCTGAAGAAGTCTTCACTGTGGTTGTGTAAGGACAGAATAAGCATATTCTTACCATTGGCTGTCTTGTGTTGTTGCTGCTTCTCAACATTGTTGAAAAAACAGTAACAAGCTGCTCAGCTCTCAACTTTAACCATATTTGCACTCTTAACTTCCATTCAACTTATGCTTTTGGCTAGGAGAGTATTTCACTAGTATTTCTCAGATGGCATTGGCCATGAAGCATAGGTGTTAGAAGGGACCCAGGCAACCAATGGATAATAGATGTGGGAGATAAGACATATATTTATGATATGACTGCCGTACAGGTATATCTTAGGGCTTAGTCTGCTGCAACCCATTCAAATGAAGTGAGTCTGGATCTAAAGAGGGTTCCAGTAGAAGATCATTAGACAAACTGTGCTCCCTAGCATTGCAGTAGAAGGAAGATTGACCTATACCTAATTTTTAGCTTTTTACTTGGCACACAAACATATGTATTATTTAATTAAGCTAGAATAACAGAGTTGGAAGGGACCTTGGAGGTCTTCTAGTCCAACCCCCTGCTCAGGTAGGAAACCTTATACCATTTCAGACAAATGGCTCTCCTGTCTCTTCTTAAAAACTTCCAGTGCTGGAGCATTCACAACTTCTGGAGACAGGTCGTTCCACTGATTAATTGTTCTGTCAGGAAGTTTCTCCTTAGTTTTAGGTTTGTTCTCTCCTTGATTAGTTTCCATCCATTGCTTCTTGTCCTGCCTTCAGATGCTTTGGAGAATAGCTTGACCCCCTCTTCTTTGTGGCAGACCCTTAGATACTAGAATACTGCTATCATGTCACACCTAGGCCTTCTTTTCATTAAATTAGACATACTCAATTCCTGCAACCGTTCTTCATATGTTTTAGCCTCCAGTTCCCTAATCATCTTTGTTGCTCTTCTCTGCACTCTTTATCTAGAGCAGTGATGGCAAACCTTTTAGAGACTTGAGTGCCCAAACTGCAACCCAAAACCCACTTATGTATCATTGGGTGCCGGGTGAGCGTGGCCCATTGACTGGGTGTGGCCCATTGGGTGGGCGTGGCTGTGGTGGTAACAGCAGACTGGGTGGGACTAAAAAGTTCAATCAATTCCAACTTTGCAAGATCTTTTTTTTCCTGCGAGAAGTTGAAATTGATTGATTGAACCTTTTTTTTTTGCACACGGTGGTGGAGACCTAAAGCAAAAAGGTTTTATAAAACCCAGATGAAGGCCTAGGACTGGGGCGACGGCGTAGGTGCCCACAGAGAGGGCTGCACATGCCACCTGTGGCACGCGTGCCATAGGTTCACCACCAGTGATCTAGAGTCTCAACATCTTTTTTACACTGTGGCAACCAAAACTGGATGCAATATTCCAAGTGTGGTCTTATCAAGGCATTATAAAGTGGCATTAACACTTCGCATAATCTTGATTCTATACCTATTTTAGGACTATGTTGGGTTTTTTTTGGCAGCTGCACCATAATGGTTTACCTGTAAATAGAAGATGGCTGTACTCAGCCAAATTTGCCTGATATTAAAAATCTAAGCAGTGTCGGAGCTGCTTAGTGCTTAGAAGGGAGACCATAGTTATAAAGTAGCTTGGGAAGAAACCCAGGAAAAAGGAATAGGAAATTATTTCCTGTTCCTTGGCAAGTGAAACGTGGAAGTGTTCAGTGGTGATTGAAGTTTTCTCAACTTTATTGGTGTACCTGAAAATTATTTGTAATGCTTTTTATTACAACCACTTTTCTGCACTATGTGTTCACTATGTTCAAACTCATTCGTGTCCTTTTGTCAAAATAGTTCATTAGGCAATCTTCTCGGGCATGAAGGATCCCCAGAGCTGTAGAAGGGGCTGACGTTTGCTTCCCAAGTTAGAGCTCTGGCCTTGGAAAGCAAATCCAGTATTAGGCTCTTCTCTCCTTATCGCTATCTGTGATTGGTGGTTTCCAGTGTTGGAAATCCTTTAAGTTGGAAAGGTCTAAAAGCGTTATACGATAAGAATTGGGCTGGAGTGGGGAGGGGGAGCCATCCAGGAATGAGTCGAGAGAGATGCAAATGCATCTCCACTTTACTTCTCCTTTGTTGGAACTACATCATTGGCCATGTTGGACTGCCCCAACCTTAACATAAAATGACATTTTATGTCATTTCATCAACTGAAAATGTTTACTCGAAAGCAAAACAGCCTCTCTGCAGGACAGCTTTTTGGGAATAAATGGCTCTGGTTTCCTAAGATCAATAGGAGCACAAAATCAAGTTTGCATTACTCTCCAGTGTACTGAACAGAACTTCCCCACACTATGCAGTGCGAACTTTTTTGTTTCTTCACCAGAATGCCACTCACTTTGTGTGCCATTCACTTGTTTTGAGTGTTTGTGTATACGTGGCTGAGTTGCTTGGACTCACTCCTCCCAAACAACAAATGCCATTTCTTTAAGCTAAAGACAGTTATTTAATGCATGAATGTTTTGTGTGCCGGTATTAAGATACAAGCCACCGTTAGCAGTATTTAGGGCCATCGCTTTAGGTTTCAACAAAAAGCTTCACCTGGTAAGTTTTTGGAAATATTTCAAATAAAAATCCACCATGTTATGAAATATTCAGTGTCGAAGAGATACTGTAGACATGCTTACATTCAGTCACTGACAAGACTACAGTCACAACATAGTAATACATTGGTAATATAGTTTAGAAATCTGAAATTTTCCTGGATACACACATGGCAAATTCATTATTGCTTGTTTGTAACACGAGGTATAGAAGTGGCATCACTTGGTCCATTGGATTTTTGTCTTAAAAGCTGGAAAATACTACTCTCTGAACAGCTGTAAGGTTGCAACCCCTGGAGTTCTTGGTATCATCTGTAATTGAAGGAGCTGTAATTCAGTATATTGATGATTTCATCTGTTTGCATTGCTTATTGTTGGTAGTGTCATTAAACCAGTTTATTACCCACTGTGAAGGCAAAGTGTGTTTTTACTAATACTATATTTTTCTCTTCATAAGAGATTGTCAGGCTGGTACAATAGTGCTGGTAATACAATTAGCAAATAATTCTTGAGAGTTGTGCAGATTCAGATTTGAAGGCCAAAACTGAAATTTGGAGCATGCACATAGCATATATCCCAAAAACTTAATGCAGCCAGGATTTTCTCCAGAATCATGTGGTTGCCATTTGCAGAGGATACATGAACTTAAGAAAAAATGTATTTGGTTTAAGATATTTCCTGCAGATGCCAAGTGAGCCCCACATCACATTTTGCCCCTTAATTCCAAGCCTAACGTATTATTTTGGTAAATAGAAAAAAAGACTCAATAGTTGAACAATTTATGACCCTGAAAAGGAGTTAAAGGTAAAGGTTCCCCCGCACATGCGTGCTAGTTGTTTCCAACTCTAGGGGCTGGTGCTCATCTCCGTTTCAAAGCCGAAGAGCCAGCGCTTGTCCAAGGACGTCTCCGTGGTCATGTGGCCGGCATGACTAGACGCCAAAGGTGCACGGAACGCTGTTACCTTCCCACCGTAGTGGTCCCTATTTTTCTACTTGCATTTTTACGTGCTTTCGAACTGCTAGGTTGGCAGAAGCTGGGACGAGTAACAGGCGCTCACTCTGTTACGCGGCACTCGGGATTCGACCCACCAAACTGCTGACCTTCTGATCGACAAGTTCAGCGTCCTAACCCACTGAGCCACCGTGTCCCTCGAAAAGGAGTTACTTGTGAATAATTTTAAATTAAAGCATTCAACATCTGTAATTACATTTTCTCTCTTCACAAGTTGTAGATTTTGAATTAATGGAAAAGCCTTTCCTAACACAGTTCTGTAATGGCTTTGTTGTAGGACCTTACTGTATAAATCAGTTTAATCAGTAACCATGAGTAGGCAAACTAAGCATGAGCAGCCTCAAGAGTTTTCTAAATCCAGCGAACTGTGGTTTATTCAATTACCTTTGCTGAAACTGATCTTAATTTAGCATGAAATAGCACACCAAAGTGAACAGATGCCATTTCTACACTTTCAGCATATAAATTAGTATTTAGCAGGTAGAACTAGGTCCCTTATCTTCCTTTCCAATTATAACAAACTAAAAATTCTCCAGTGTAGCGGTACCTTGCAGTACAGTGGCTGGTTTTGCTTTAAGACCTAAGTGGCTTAAACATTCTTCAGTAACTGCTGTATTCACACCAAAGAACCCACATTATGGTTTAGCATGCTGTGAAAACATCCTGTAGTAGAAAGCAGTTCCATTAATTTTGAAGACAAATATGAATGCTTACAGTGCATATAAATTATATTTCCACATTACTCAGCCTTCTGGATCACGATATTTTCCATCAAATATAGTGTCTTTCTCCAAATAACTTGCAAAAAAGATGGCATTCTTTAATTTTTTAATAAGGCCAATCAATTTATATAAGTCCACCTACTTTCACATTTATACAGTATAAAATAATGATCCCTATCTATTGGTACTTAAGGGTTGAAATATATCCTACAAATGTATTGCAACTGGTCATTAAAATGCAAGTCAAAAGGCGCACATGGTATACAAAATAAATATGTAAATATAACCTCTGGATAGTATTTCTAAAAACATTCCTTTTACCAGATTAAATAAAAACAGAAGAAATGACATAAATCTCTTACTACAGAGTTTACCTTAAAAAAATTATATATAGGAACTTTTTATTGCTTTTCCTTCTGAACAAATAAAATATTAGGGCAAAAATTTTAAAAGCTAATATAGCAAAGTTGGCCTAAATTATTATTCTCTATAAAGTGATGTTGAATTCAATGTAAGGGAAGAGGAAATTTTGAGGATACACAACTAAACGAATCAAAACCTTTACCAAAGGAAACAACCAATATCCAATTCCAATGCAGGAATAAATCAACTTTGAAAAGTAACAGACTAAAAGCAACTAGCATATTCTCTGAATCCACAAATGCCTTGACAGAAATGACATCTTGCAATGCTAAGATTACTTCTGTGAAAATTCTGTCCCCTAAGATAAAACAATTGTGCCTCTCTCCAATTTACCACATTCTTTTGTCATAAAGAGTGCAGGACCCAACACACATCACTAGTTGCATCAATTTCTGAAAGGGACAGCGTATTAAAAAAAATGTCTAAAAGACTTGACAATGTCATGTGAGCAAATTTCCACTTTTGAAATGGGATTCCCCCTACTTTGTTGTCTTCTCCATTTTGTATCTATCTTAAAGATGCATCTTTTAAGATTCTTACAATCTTCCAAAGAAAATTTGGGAGTGCACAGGGAATAATAGAAATTACAACTCTTTAACTTACCTTAGTTCCCCCAATGATAGAAAAACACCAAGATTAACGTAATATACATGATTTGGAAAGAAACATTTAACATGTTGATGTTCTTTTAAATCTAAGGATGGTTTCTGAATATAAAAATTAAAACCCAGAATACTAGCAAATTCAGGACATAGGTGGAATTTCAGATTCACATAGACTTTGGCACTACTTACTTCCTGATTTTAAAAGTAAAAAGGCACATTACTGATGCTTTTTGAGTTAAAAGTTTTCATTTCTACAACCTGTACGATATAGGAAACTTAACTTTCACCTTTGGAGCAACTATTTTATCTTGGTCACACTGCACGGTCTCCCAAGCTATGAGTACTGGAACATAATTGAGTGACTATTTGTTAAAAATCTCTAAATTTCTATATTGCATTGTTTAAAATGTCGGCCCAGATTATAACTTAATTTGCCACAAGAGATGAAGTGTTTCATACAATCATAAATCCAAAGCAGGAAAATTACGTCCAGAATATTTCAGGCACCACTGCCAGAAATCTGATGATTTTAACTTTTGTAATCCAAAATAGCAGTACAATAGGGCAAAGCAAGGTAATTTACAATGAATTATCTACTAGATGTACCATCTTTGGAAAAAAACATTTTTAATATCTTCGGGCAATCTGTTCTAAGAGAATCCTGCCAATGAAACTCATCAAGATATAAAACAAATTCCAGTAAGTAGAATACAGCAGCAAGTGGGAAAGAACTTCTGGGGTGAGGACCAAGAACCGCAAGCACTACCTTCTAAAGAGAGATTCTGGGCAAAGAGTGTAGTGAGAAGACACCTAGGTGGATGCAATTAAGATGAATTTATAAAACAGGTGGGGACCTATAAATCTCTAGATGTTGCAGATAACAATTCTCCGTCTCATTAATAAGAATGCTGGTTGGCACTGTGATTTGTAACTTAGCATTATCTCTGGAAAACCATCAGTTCAGTTCCTTACCTCTATAGTAGAGACCACTATCATATGGACAAATCAATAGGAACTGAATAAAGAGCTAGCAGGCCTACCTGGGAGGGAATTTAGCCCTAGAACCAAGCTGCAATTACAGTATGTTAAAAAAATGTGTTTCAAATTTTTGTTTTTTCCCCCCCTCCCAAGTAGTAGTCTGTCATATTGATTCCATGAATTTCAGAGTGTTCCATTCCTTTTACAAAGTGAGGTCAACACACAAATTGTAGGGGCAAATAAGGTTTTCCCTTTCTCTCCCTCTGTGGTGATTGTAGACATCAACTCTGGAGAATATCCAAAGTAGCAGCTGCAGATTTTTGACAGGTGTAAAAGAGCTATGTGAGGGAAGAGAAAGCCAGGATTTCATTGCAACAGCCAAGGGACGTATTTAGATTCAAATGGTGAATTTCCTGAATTTCATCAGAAGAGGAATTCTGCTGCTTACAAAAAACATGGTTAGCTATTTCCTACTAGCTTGAGATTTCTTTAAAAAAAATTAAACTGCACAAAGTATTGGACCGAGAGATTGTGCTACAGTATTTCACATTCTTCTGCATACAGTATAAAAACAATGTTAAATAAAATGTAAAAAAAAGGAAGCTAACAGAATATAATGCTGAGAAGTAAAGAAAAAAAAATCTGGACTCAAAACAGAACCTCTGTTTTCTTTTATACTGATTCTGATCTGGACCCTGCTTTATGCAGATAAAACATGAAGAGTACTTTTCTCTTTGACAAATGGGTTAAGTACTGACTTCATCCATTTGAATTCAACTAATTTGGGTAGAATACAGGACTCTTAACAGCACCTTTTTACAGGTCATTGTACTGCAAGAGTTTACACAATATAAAGTAACTTTTCCCTTGTTGAACTTCTCCACTCAACTGATGGACCTATTCCATGTTCACCAAGTTGTGAAGAGGTGGTTGAAGCGAGTCAGTCTGTGTGTGCAACACTGTCAGATCATGCAAAGCTGTAGCTATGGGGGCTTCTTGGGACCCGGCTGGAGGCCTCAATTTACAGTCTGTTACAGAGGAAGATCCATTTTCATGCACCGCAGTCATGCTTTCTTGAACAGCCGTCAGACTTTGATAGTGCCCATTTTCGGAGAATGACAGCAGCTTTTCTGATAATTTGGGACGGGACCCATCGTATTCTTCATCAGGAAGCTCAGTCTTATGATCCTCATCATTCTTAGAAGCGCCTTCAACGACTACAAGGAAAGATTTCCAGGGTGTGTTCTTATCATGAATCTATTAAGGAAAAAAGAAATTACCCATATTAAATCACTTATTAATAATACTCATTGGATTCTACAGCACTTTCTGTAGTCTGAAGCTGTAACAAACAAACCCCACGCTCAGAGCTTTAAACTCTGATATAGTATGGAGGAGATTCTTAAGTAGTAGCTAACCTAGTAGTTTTTTTTTCATTCCCCCAAATACAGCAGAATATTTTGGGAGAATTTTATGAGGTTTATATTCACGTAACCAAGTCTATTCCAAAGAAAATGTAGAATTCAGAGAACAGTGGCAATTAAAATGTTCCCCAAGTGAAGGGAAGGTGTGAAACATTACAAGCAAACTAAAAATAATCTCAAGTATTAAACTTGCCTGCGCATTCATTTAAGTGTCAATTATTTTCCCCTTCAAGGGAAAGCTTGTGGGCTTTTTGATGGCAAAGATCAGGCTCTATATTTGAAGCCCTTTGTATATCACATTCCTTAATTGTGCTGGAATGAGTTTTTGTGGATTTTCAAAACGAGGCAAAATTGTCGCTGTATTCTGAAAAGCCTCTTTTGGCAGATGTCACCAATCAGGAGCCCAACAATCCAGCAATAAGGAAGGCATTTCATCCGGAGCAATGGAAATGTCCTCTGCTAATATGTTAAAGGTTCCCACTTTTTTCCATCTGCATAAACGGCTCATCCGTGAAAAGTTCTCCTTCTAATCTCAGTATCCCAAGAGGCAACCATATCATATTGTGGGATTCATGCTAGGCAACCATTCCTATCCTTTACTGCAGCAGTAACGTGTAACTGAAAGTACGTGACATGTGATTTTCATGGAAGTGCCCGTTCTCCCTTACTGAGGTATGACGCCGAAGAGTAGACTTGTCGGTGAATGTCCGCCCACAGGCATTGCACATGAATGGCTTCTCCCCTGTGTGGATCCGATGATGGCGTTGCAGTGCGTTGAGTTGAGTGAATTGCTTGCCACACTGATCACAGCAGTATGGACGCTCACCTGTAAGATAAAGCACCTACAGAAATCATGTGAAGTTTTGCCAATGAAATGCAGGAACGATCTGACTGAAAGCCTTGGCTACACTGCCACCTTGATGAGGTTGCCGTGCTACTCAGCATATTTACACCCTTAACTGAAAGCAAAAACAAAATATTACCAATTGGAGATTACAGAAAAAGATTAGGCTTGATTTCCTGAAGATTAATTGGGAGAATTAATGCAGCTAGAATACAATACAATGAAATAGATTCTTATATACTTTAAAGCAGGGGTGTCAAACTCAATTTCATTGAAGGCCACATCAGCATTGCAGTTGCCCTCAGGGGGCCGGGTGGGTATGGCCAGGGTGGGCGTGTCCTACTGGGTGGGCATGGCTAGAGTGCGTATGGCCTACTGGGTGGGCATGGCCAGCTCTACATCGTTCGCATCAAGGGTGCCTATGGGGGCCTGGGCAGGAGTGGGACAGATCTGAGGGTCTCTGGCAGGAGGAGGGTCTCTGGGCCAGGGCCAAGGCAGTGGGGGCCATTCCCTCACTGTTTCCAGGATGGCTTCGCGGGCCACATAAAACCACTTTGCAGGCCAGATCTGGCCCCCGGGCCTTGTGTTTGACATGTCTGCTTTAAAGAGAAAAAGGCCTAAAGGTCTGAACAACAGAATTTCAGGAAATAATATATGAAAGCTAAAACAGGAGTTGGAGAATTTGCAGGTAAGCAAACCCAACGCAAACAACTCCAAACTGTTAAAGCTAAAAAAAAGTAGCAGTAATCAGTGAAGCTGAGAAGCAGGTTCATAGGTGTACGTATTAAAAAAAACAGCAACAAAAAGAACAAAAGCAGACAGATTTTAATTTAGGGACAGGAAGTTCAGTCAAAAGCAATCAAGTAGAGGGGGAAAAAAGGTTATTTTCTGAAGAGTCCAAAGTATAAAAATTAGATTCAAAGACATTGTGAAGAAATAATTTACAGTGGTGCTTAAAAGTTTGTGAAACCCTTCGAATTTTCAATATTTCTGCATAAGTAACCTAAAACATCTGTTCTTTACAGAAGTCCTAAAACTAAATAACACTAACCCCAAGAAAACAAACGAGTAAAAAAAATATGAGATCTGGAATCCCAAGCTACTGAAGATACTGTATGTTTCTAGATTGTATATGTCAAGATTCAAACAATCTTAAATATTAGATTTGAAACAATTATTTCTAACAATCCATTTGAACGCAGCTACAGTTTAAGTAAGAGATTACAGCAATCTGATTCATAAGGCCACAAATGATGGTTTATAAATCACTGTGACTAGCTGGGCAAAAACCCAAGACACTATGGTATAATTCAGTATAGTTGCGAATTCAGCTTGAAACACAAGACACTCTGGTGATCTGGCAGACAGCGCTATGGAAACCTGGAAACTGTAAAAGATGCTCCCATCATCTGATAAAACTAAGGGCTGCAAGAAGATTGGCATCACCTAGCAAGAACACTTCGGAGAACGCTCTCTCTTAAATTTTCCAATTTTTTTTTTAAAGCCAAACATTTTCCTAAGTTGCTTCTGTAGCTTCCTACCTGTATGAACTTTGATGTGCTGATATAGCGAATTCCTCTGCGCAAATGTCCTGAAACAAACTTCACATTTAAAGGGCTTAGATCCAGTGTGGATTCGATTGTGGTGTTTCAAATACTCCTTGGAGGCAAAGCTCTTCCCACATGTTTCACACATGAAAGGTCGCTCTCCTAGAGCACAAAAGGAATTGGAAGGAAGAAAATAAAAAGACCATTTTTGCTGACGCCAAGATCAACCCCCCCCACACACACAAACAGGAGTTTGCATACAAGGCCATCCATTTCTGCTTTGTCTGTACAAGAAACGTCCCGTGACCATCGTTAGGCACAAATTCTTTGGGGCCTGAGAAACAGCTTTATGTCACAAAGTACACATCATCTGACACATCGTCCTCAAAACAGTTTAGCCTCTACGGCAGGGGTGTCAAACTGCCGGCCTGGAGGGCGGACACGTCATCCCGGAAGCCACACCCACCCCATTGCCGGCAATGGCAATAGTCCTGATACATTTGACATGTCTGCTCTACGGTGTCAGGCTACATCAGCTTCCCCCAGCGGGTGACCTAGCAGTGTTTGACAAAAGGGCCCAGCCAGGAGGGCCAAGTTAAAAAATAGTTATGGGAAACCAAATTCTCCCTGAATATTTTGTACTGGCATCTACAAACTTAACGTGCCCAAGAAGGTTTCTCTCAAATGTATCTCACAATTAATGATGGATGAATGAAAACTTTTGGTATAGTTAACATTTTTAAAAGTATGAAATAAAAACAGTGTTACAAAACAGTTCTTACTTCAGAGTGACATTCATGAGTTTTGTGGGGGGGGGGGGTTTGTAGCTTTACAAAAAAAGCCTTTGTAGGACCAAGATTAACATGAGATTGAGATAAAACTCCAGCAATACTGGCTTATAGCTGGCTTGGAACCAACTTGCCAGTGAGTTAAGGGGGATGGAGATACAGTTTGTACATATGCTTGATTACAGAGTTATTATTAATAGCAAAGTCGCTAATATCCCTTCTTAACACAATCATACATTGTGGCATTTCCAACAGCACCTATTTTTCTGTGCATAGTTTTAATACAAAAAAGGAAGTTATCCTGCTCGTCGGTTTAGCAAAATCTCATTAATGCTACTAATGTAGACAATAAGGCTGTTTTCACATCATACAATGAACTACGAACTAGACAACTATGGTTTAGGCTAGCATAACTTAGGAACTTGTCCATATGGTTTTAATGGTTTCAGGTTAAAAAAAATCTATCCAACTGGGCTACCGGAGTGAACTAGGATTCAGTTAACCATGGGATAACATTTTATGTGAACAAAATATATCTTTATTGGATAGCCTACAGAATAATTATTTCATGCTTTGGTGATACTGCTAACCGTAAAATCTCTAAATAGCAAATCATAAAATTTAACAAGATACAATAACAACCTACTCTTGTCATTTGATCTGCTTTTTGAAAGTAGAAAACTGAATTTCTATTGATTCCAATAATAGCTGTGAGCCACATAGTTCTGGAAAACAGACTGGACTATCCATAGTAAAGGCAGACAGCAATTTTTCTAAACTAATGAGGACGAGATAATTATTTTAAATTGACAAAGAATAAAATTTGATAGCCATTGATCTGCAAGAACATCAACCTTAACCCCATCAGCTCCTGTATATAGTAATAACATACATCAAAACAGATTATATATTGCACATATCAGCCACTGAATGAAAAAAAAACCCTGGAGTGTAAAATGCAGTATTATCCTACTACCTGTATGGCATCTTTTATGGTATATAAGCATGTGATTTTGTGTAAATCTTGCTCCACAATCATTGCAAACAAATGGTTTTTCACCTGTGTGGATTCTGAAATAAGAAAAGAACAACACAAATCAAGACAAGGATTATATTTGCTCCTCAGGATCCCTGAGACATAACCAGTAAATAGCAATCAATAGCATTTACTGGGATCTCTTAAGATTCCCAGTCCAGAATGTGGATACTGACTGGGAAATGTAATACCTAGCAGATCA
This sequence comes from Vipera berus, assembly GCF_964194415.1. Taxonomy (NCBI): domain Eukaryota; kingdom Metazoa; phylum Chordata; class Lepidosauria; order Squamata; family Viperidae; genus Vipera; species Vipera berus. Next base: position 205,566,072 of record NC_138202.1, read on the forward strand.
CTTGGGCACAATGTGCCCAATCCAACAGGTAGTACATACATAGATGTCACACACACACACACACACACACACACACAAACTTTTCCAGTTGAATGGCAGTGAGAGATGGCCTTTCATATTAAAAAAGACTTTTTAAAACAAAATTCAGAGAATAAAAGTCTAGGCCTAAGTCTAGGCATACTTCCCCTCAAAAGAGAGAAATCAGAAATAAATTTCAAAACTGACAGAAAAACGGTCTAGTTTAAGAGTTAATTTCTCAAAATCAAAAGCAACAGTGATCTAAATTAACCTGCAGTAAAAAAAAGAACAAATACAATTAAAATTTAACTTGGGAAATAAATGACAACTAAAATGCCTTACCTTTCCCATTAATAAGTCCTTTTGCATTTAGTACAGCAAATACTGCAAATATTTCAGTTTTCAAAAGCTGAGAAAAAATTGTTCACCTATAGATGATATATAGCAATTGCATTTTGATCTCCTTAAATAAAAAAAATACCAGTACGTGTGGATTATAAGTCATCTCCTCTCTTGAGTCCAGGCAATGTTTCATACTCTGCCCCTAAAATAACAATTTTTCCTGAATCAAGTAGCATGAAGGGCCAAAGTGTCCTTATGACCTTGTCATCAGATTTCACCACAAATATCTGCTTTAGGAAATGAGGTGATGGTATCCAAACCCCATTAAATTCTCACTCCTATATTACAAGGGTTGAATTAAAAGCAAGGCTTCCAATGTTGTGCAAGTTGTTAACAGATGGCAATATTAGTGTACTAGAAGTTAGATATTTCCTTCATTTTATAAAATGGAAGCCTGCTGAGAGTACTTGTCATTGTGCTTTAAGCCCTGTGATTGACGTTTTGATTCCCTCCAACTGAAATTCACAACAAATGTAAATTGGGGCAATTACTGCATTGATATGACTACTCTGCACCAAAAAAGGTACAGATGGTGAACTGGGAAAGGCTGATTTGTATCATCAAGAACGTAGATAACCAATGATAGCAATTAGTGAGTCTCATGTAAGGAAGGTTGATAAAACAGATAAAAGAGAATTGGTGAATCAGTCAAAGGGAAACAACCATAGATAGCATTTTAACAGGAATGTGTGGGTCACATTACTGATATACTTCAATATATCAGTAATGTGACCCACATTACATGCTGATAGCAAAGATAAAAGCTTTCAAGGGTTGAAATTTGCCACCAATCATTGTCATATGATAAAAATGAAGATAAGGTAAAATTTCTCCACTGCACTGTGAGAGCCAGTGAAATATGGGTTCATCAATATGATTCAGAAATGAAACAGTGATCCATGGAATACCATTACAAAACTCCACTTTGAAAAAAAATTCAAACCATAGGCTTTGTCAGGAGAACATATAGTTACCACTTTTCAGTCTACTTATGTGGTCTTATTTATGTGAATTTCCTTGAACCTAGCACCACTATTGACTCTAAATTAGTGCAGGTTCGAGTCCCACCAGGCTCAAGGTTGACTCAGCCTTCCATCCTTCCGAGGTAGGTAAAATGAGGACCCAGATCGTTGGGGGCAATAAGCTGACTTTGTAATAATGCCGCTTGGGGGCCCCCGAAAGCCCTAATTAGCAGGCATATACATAGAATGAAGGCTATTGCTAAGCACATTGATTTGTGCTTAGATTGTAAGCCGCCCTGAGTCTTCAGAGAAGGGCGGGATATAAATGGGATTAAAATAAATGCCTGGGGGGGAAAAGAAACAGTTTGGAAGCACAAGGAGATATGGGATGCAACCCTGTAGTCATCAACCCCCTAGGCCTCACTCATACGCCACCCAAGAGACAATGGCAAAGCTTGATCTCACTGTATTAGCCCATCTGCAATATAGTCCAGACTTGGAATAATGCAACTTCCACCTTTTTCCATAATAGAAAGAATAGCTTCATAGGCATCTCTCTAACTCAAATGAAGAGGTGAAAAGACTATTAGAACTAGGCCAAAGAATCCATTTTTTGGTGACAGATTTAAGAAGCTTGTCCATCATTGGCAAGAGTGTCTAGTAAATGCTAGTGATTATGTGGAAAAGTAAACACAGGTCATCTCAAGGATGATTTCCCTGTTTCATTTATTCAAATATTCACATTAATCACCAAAATTACATGGGTGCTTATTTTTCATTCAACCCTTGTATATCCAAATTTCTTCTCTATTTCCAAGAATAAGGAGAATCTTATCTCAGATGATTCACAGGCTAGGATCAGCAGCAGTTTGCCTGGAAGTATAAAAACAACAATCTCTGAAGCAGCTTTCCCCAATGTTATGCCTTCCAGATGTACTGGACCTCAGTTCCTGGAATTCTTAAATCAGCATGGATGTCAATTATATCGGCTGGAGGATTATGGAAGTTATAGCTCAACATTATAGGGGCTAAACTCATGTTGCCCTTTAGGTTACAAAGTAGATCTGCCCTGATCCCACCTTCTACATACAGGTAGTCTTCGACTTACAACCACAATTGAGCCCAAAATTTCTGCTGCTAAGCAAGACAAGTTGTTAAGTGAGTTGAAAAAGAGTGTCCCCTTTTTCAACCTTTCTTGCCAGAGTCATTAAGTGAATCACTGCAGTGGTTAAGTTAGTAATACGGTTCTTAAGTGAATCTGGCTTTCCCCATGACTTTGCTTGTCGGAAGGTCACAAAAGGCGATCACATGATCCCAGTTGCTAAGTGGCCAAATTTTGATCATGTTGCGATGGCCGTTAAGTGTGGAAAAATGATTATAAATCACTTTTCCCAGTGCCGTTGTAGCTTCAGTCACTAAACGTATGGTTGTAAGTCAAGAATTACCTGTATTCCTAGATCTGAAAGTCGTTGGCATATACCTCTTTGCTGGGATGCAGTGCTTAGTCACTGCATCCCAGCCAGGAAGCCATGGAAAAAGCCATTCAGCTATTGTCCTAAATCCTTGCTTAGCTAAATACACACAGCTTTCTCCTAAGCACGCCTAACATCCAGTGGTGGGATTCAGCCGGTTCGCACCACTTCGGTAGAACCGGTAGCTAAATTTGTGTCACCCAGGCCCAGAATGGATTTCCGGAAGCGGCATCCACACGGAGAACTGGTTGTTCACCTATCTGAATCCCACCACTGCTAACATGCCTACTCAACCCTTTCTAATTGCAGACTAACTGTTCCATTAGGTAAGCACAGCTGCCTATTTCATTCAAACGTAAGAGTTTCGCATTGAGATTACCTTCGTCAAATTTGCAACCAGTGTGCTTGAAGCCAAAATGTTTTGAAATTAGACTTCACCCATAATTCCCAGTTGTGGCAAAACAATAAATCAGGATCAGTCAATACGAAACAAGATTCTGAAATTCTCCTCAATCATTGCAGAGAGCGCTAGGGACTAGAGGACTAGCCAAAAAGGCTATGTTCATTTATGCCACGCTAAACCACAACTTAGTCTGTATGATGAAAGTTTTGCATATCCTTTATGTATTATTTTACTTGCCTGGCTACGACTGGAAAGGACTATACAACCAAACACAGGCAGAAATATCTCTATCTTAAAAGAGAATCCAATTTCAAGTTCTTGTCTTACGAAGGAAATATCACTTCCACTCCCTCTAAGGAACATTAGAAACATACTCTCGATTTCTTTTTGTGCCTTCTTTCGTTAAGAAATTTCTTTTCAGAAGAAAAGAAATCTAGCCAAAAGTAATTAGAAATGTTCAGTCAGGACCCTCAAACTTCCACTGGGACAATGTATCTGCTTGGGACAGAGCCAACGAAAGAAAGTCTGCTCTCTGAATGTTTCACAGTGACTGCCAACACCACCGATTACCTCCAAAATTGTGTCAAAACGAGCGGGTGAAGAAACTGTAGTTCCGGCAGTTCCAGTCTACCTCATCTGGAGAGCACCAGAATGAGAAGGCTGAGAACACTGGAATCCTCCCGACAGCATTTGAAGTGATCACCTAATGGCGTGAACTGGTTTTCAGACATGTGACAACCTGCTACAATTCTCCTTCCACACTTTTACACGGTATTTAATTGTATTTTACCCCAATCGGCCTGTGACGGGAATGTTTGTCGTCATTCCCACACAACATAAGCACGTTAATAATCAGGACTCTAAACCGTTCTTGGTTTAGCTTTTCCAGCTAAGGCTTACGTTTATTCCAGCGTACATTACGGTGGCTCAAGAGCATTTTAGATTCTGGCCGTGATCTGCCGTTTCAAAGGAAAAAAAAACACCTATTGCTGAACCCACCGGAGAGGAGCTCCAGCCTATATTTTCTACTTTCTTGCCCAGGAAGAAGCTGCCTCGGGGAGGGCATTAGCTTTTGGCCCGGAGATTTAGCTTACAAGGCCCGTTCCATTTGTTCATACCTCATGTGTGTTTTAAGTGCCGAAGGCTGAGAAAATTTAGCCTCACACTCTGTGCACCCATAAGGCTTGTCGCCTGTGTGTGTCCTTTCATGAAGCCTCAGGGCCGTTTTGGAGCTCAAACCCTTTCCACATTGTTTGCAGTGATGACGCTCCCCACCACCCTCATGAACCTGCAGAATGTGCCGCTTGACGTCCTTCTTGCGCTTGAACTTCTTACCACAGAGCTCACACGGGAAGTGGCGCTCGCTGCTGTGGACGTGGCGCTGGTGGCTTTTGAGGTTGCACCGGTTGGCAAAAGTCTGGCCGCAGGTTTCGCAACGGTAAATGACTTCGGCTGCAATTCCGTGGCTCTGCTTGATGTGTTTCAGAAAGCTCTTCTCGTAGAGGAATTCTCGCTCACAAGTACTGCAAGCGAAGTTGCCACTGCGGTTCTTTTTATCCTCCTCCAATTTAGTCAGGTTTTCTTCCCGGTGGTCCTCAGCGCCATCAAACCCTTTCTCCTCTAGTTTCACGCTGTTCACCGCTTGATCTGTCAAGTCCTCCCCCCCGCCCGTTTCACCGGTGCCTTGCTCTTTGGACAGCCGGCTCTCTTCCTCGACGGCTTCAGCAAACTTCTGTTGCTCTCGCAGGCGCCTTGTATACTTCTTCTTGGGTATCTCCACAAAGACTTTCCTGCCAGCCAATCTGCCACTCGCCCGCCTGATTTTGGCACAGGGGGCCTTCAGGGCTTCTTTTTTTTTGTCCAACTTTTCCTTTAATTTCAGGGTGGGGGACTCGACGTCCGATCCGGTCCTGGGTCTTCTCAGGGCAGAATTTGCAAAATAATCCACACTGTCCCCTTGCGATTCGGTGACTGTTTTAGGCTCGGTTAAAGTGCTAGGATGGGCCCCACCATCCTCATCGGTATCCTGTGACTCAGAAAAATTCTGCAGCTCCAGCAATACCGATTCAAGCATTTGCTTTTTTAGCTGAAAGCAGGTCTCTGACAAATCTAAACATTTCAGCTTCTCGGCCACTTCCAGCATGCGCTGTACCCGATCTTCTTCCACCTCTACCCGGGCGGTATAAACAAACTCCAGAAAAGATGCAAAGTCTGCTACCTGGACTTCGTTCAGTAACACATTAGTCCTTGGTCCGTCCATGCCTTTTTCATTAAGAAAGACCTCCTTAAAGAACTTGCTTGTGGCTGCCAGCACAGCTTTGTGAGCAACAAACTCGGCTCTGACACCTTGATATTCTACGCTCACGGTGACATCACAGAGGTGGCCTAGGAGACGCAGCTGGTGCATTTCATTCAGAAGGTTGATTGGGGAGGATTTGGATTCCAGAAGAACAGCATTACTTTCCATCTTCTTCCTTTCTAAAAATACATTATTACATGTTAATAGTCTGCCCCACAAATAAAATTAAGACCCCCAAAAAGTAATGTTCTTCTGACTAGTTGGAAGAAGGAAATAAATCTGTAAAATCTACAAAATCCAGTTCTGACCCTTCCAGTCAATGAATGGTAATAACAATTTCCTTTGTAGTCGGAGCTTACATAAGTTTAAAATAAGATAAGCTGCCTGCGCTTTGCAACTGTATCTCCCTAAGGTGCTTGGAATATGCAAGTAGTCCTTGTTTAGCAATCACAATGGGGAGCAGCAACTCAATCATTAAGCACATTGATCGCTAAGTAAAACTGCAACTCTGCTTATGATCTTACTTCGGTTTTCCTTTGCTTTACAGACCTGTAAAGGTCGTAATTGCAGGAAATGGACTTACTTTTACATCACTGCTGTAACTATGAATGGTTGCTAAATGAGGACTACCTATATAAACAGCAAGAGAGGAGAAGTTATTTTCTACTGGATTTTGTTTTACAGTGCTGTCATGCTCTTCTGCCACTAGAAGCTCAGAGCAGAAAAAGAGATTAAAAAAGCATTCCTGAGTAGGATGGCATCCCAAGGAATCTGAGTTTTTTTCATTCACATATACCTACAACGGGAAGGATGAGAAAAATATGTAGACAACAAATTTATTAATTAAATACTTGCAACGAGAGGCAAAACTGCTTAGTTCAGATCACTAATGATACAAGAATCTGGGGTTGGGAGGTAGGATTTATGCCCTCTTTGAAGCAAAGCTCACCTAATTGAAGTTCATTGACATCCTTTCCCGTCCCATTGAAAGTCCTATTAAATGCTTATTTTATTTAGAATAACACAGCATTCTGCACTTTCCATATACAGCTTTCTTACAATTTTCAATACATTGCCTATCCATCCAGTTCTCTCCATCTTGACAGTCTTCCTGAACTGTTTTGACATTCACATCTCAAATCTTTTCATTTGGAAGTTGGAAAGAAGTTAATCACAGTTAACCATCCAACCTCGATTGAGATGACACACAGACCTATGGCTAAGGTAAGTAAACCTACAACAAATTAGCGCTTTAACCAGAGTTTGATCCATAGTGACTTTGGACAACCTGCCCATCTAATAGCCATGGGCTTATGGTATCCTGCAAATTCAGTTCAAGGACTGGAGTCCACACTTGCTTGTTTTCCTCACCATTTTTCCTTTCACATGATCTCATTTAGATTATAAACTAACATAAGCCTATACAAGCTGTTCTGAAATCTATTCTGACTGAGGAGGGTAAAAAGCACCCACCTCTATTATTTCCTAACATGTATTTATTTACTTCTAAGTATATATTTATTTACTTCTATATATTTACTTCTAAGTAAAATAATTCACTTTTTTTATTCTGACACTCAGAATAAAATTTCCTTGTCACAATCTACCTTTTATAGGCTTTGTGTGTCTCAAACTTCAGTTTTCCTTATGAATGAACCTTTATTGTCAAAGTACAACCATGTATACATTGAGATACAAGGCTCGTTGCCTTGGAAGAGTGAGGAAGATTCTCAGGGATGACTCACACCCTGGACGGTATCTCTTTACTCTCCTACCATCCGGTAGGAGATATAGGAGTATAGCCAGCCGTACCAACAGGCTGAAAAATAGCTTTTATCCATGGGCTGTTAGGCTGTTAAATGGGATATAATCTCTGTGAACTTATGCAGAATTGACTTGGGAGGCCGGTGTGTGGTGTAGTTGGTTCACATGGTGTGGTAGGATGGTGGGTTTGTTGTCACTGTGTGTTGGGGGGGGAGAGAAGGGGGGGAGGCTCAGCTAATCTCAATGTACACATGTTGCACTTTGACAATAAAAGGTTTGTTTGTTTGTTTGTTTATTTAGATTGACCCTGATGTAAAGCTTGAGTTGTTCATCCTGCTTAGGCAAATACAAGTGAAATGAAATATGTGACAAGCTACATACAGGGGTTCAGAAGATCTGACAGAAAAATGCAGAGTCGCATAGGCGTCTGTTTTTCCCCCCCTCCCAGTTTTATTCACTGAGAGAAAAGAAGAAGCCAGGTTTTATCCAAACAATCAAGCAATTTCATTCTCCCAACTCCAAGCCCAGCTGTTTGGCATTATTATTATTTTTTTTGCTAACAAATCTGCCCAGAGCTTATTACAAAAGTATCAAATGAGCATTTTTTAAATGTTCTCCAGCTTCTAGTTCAAAGCCATTTTAAACACAAACTGCTTACAATTCTTATTATCGGTTTAAAAACAACCCACCTCCATGTGTGTGTGTGTGTGTGTACACACACACACTTCTCTCTCAGCCGAACTTCACCTGATTTCCTCTCATTTTGTCTGCCGCCCTCCTGTACAAATTTAAATTAGCCTATCCTAACTCGATCCACCCCCACCCACCCACCCACCCACACAGAGATATGGGACTACAAGTCCCATTTCACCCTAGGCAGCACCACCAACGGCAAAGGGGAACTGGACATGGTCAGAAACCCACTGGGGAGACACCAAGGCTGTTTTAAAGGGGGAGGACCGCTTGACATCTGCTTTGGCTTTTTTTTTTGTTTGTCCAGCGCGTTGACGTTAGGCACGAATTACTCCCCATCTTTACTGAGCTAAGCCACGAATCCGTTGCCAGCTCACAGCCACACACACACACACACACACACACACACACACACTCATCTTTGGGAGAGGACGGCGCTTTCCTTTTCGTCCTCAGTTCCGCACTGCGATTTTTTTTTTCTGGAGGAGACCCACAAGGAGGGAGAAGGAGAATGAAAACAATAGGGCAGGGGTAGGCAACCTCGGCTCTTTTATGACTCATGGACTTCAACTCCCAGAATTCCTGAGCCAGCATAGCATAGCATAGCATAGCATAGCATAGCATAGCTGGCTCAGGAATTCTGGGAGTTGAAGTCCATGAGTCATAAAAGAGCCGAGGTTGCCTAACCCTGCAATAGGGGCACCACTTTGTCTCGCTTCGTTTCCTTCCCACCCCCCCCACTTCATAAGGGCAGGCCTGCTTCTTCAGCCGCCCCCCCCCAACCCCACTGCGGCCGACCTGCCATCCAAGCGCTACAGACCGGCCATGCCCCTCCCAATTCGACTCCCCCCCCCTCCCAACCCCATCCCATCCCATCCCACTCACCGGGCAGCCCCGCAGCTGGGCAGCCTCAGGGCAGGATGGCCCTCCCCCTCCCGTCACGCTTCCACATCCGGTAACGGCTGCCCCCCCCCTCCGCCCCTTCCTCCCCGATGACGTCACAGCACACCTATGGCGTTCCTTGCCCGGAGAAGGCGGGAGGGGGAGGAGGAGGAGTCAGATTTCCTCGGGACTTCCGCCCTGCTCCTGCGGCCGCTCTATTGTCCTACCTTAACAAAAAAAAGAGAAAGGCCTTTCAACCGTAGAGACGTCTAGGACTGGGAAAGGCGAGCCTCTTCGCGCTTAGCAAAAGTCCCGGTTCTAGCGAGTCTCGTTCCTCCAGCGTTTTTCTCGCGATGTTTGAGATTGCTTGACCCTTTTTCTTACTCGCTTGGTTAGCCCCGCTTTTGGATTCCCACAATACAGGGAGGAGACGTATACCGATCCGAAGTCTGCCCGCATACTTTTAACTGTAAAAATGCCAGTTGGGTGAACTTGGGCCAGTCCTTTTCTCTCAGCCCTAAGAAGTAGGCAATGGCAATTACTTCCTTTACAAAAAAAAACCCAAAAAAAACCTTGCCAAGAAAGCTGCAGGGAATAGTCCAGGTAGTCGCCGGGTGTCGAATGCTGGTTTGAAGGACTGCAGATCTTAACCACAGCTAACTAGTCCCAGCTGACTGTTTTTGCAGGCGTTTCATAACTATTGGCCGGATGCGTGCCAGCGTACCGTACTAGCAGTTTCAACGAGAAAAAGTTACCTGATTTGGCTGCTCACACTAGCCCAGGGGTAGGCAACCTCGGCTCTTTTATGACTCATGGACTTCAACTCCCAGAACTCCTGAGTCAGCTATGCTGACTGAGGAATTCTGGGAGTTGAAGTCCATGAGTCATAAAAGAGCCGAGGTTGCCTACCCCTGCACTAGCCCATTTTGAAAGTGGGCACACAATCTTACAAAAATAAGGCAACAGCATCTGGCTTGCCCATGTTCCATTGAGACTACATAGGATGATGATGGTATCGATATCCTTTCAATCGTGTCCCGTTTTCAGTGATTCTATGGGCCAGCTCTCCGTATTTCCCCATCTTGTTTTGTGGTTTGTAATGCCAGTTGGTGTTGCCTTTGGTGGTGTCTAGCCACCTGCTTTTTGGCGACCTCGTTTCCTTATACCGCTGACCATTCCAAGTATAGTAATTGTAAACCCTGGTTGAAAATAATAGTTGGATTCACTCAACAACTTGGCTAGGCTACAATGTGAATGGATGGTTTGGCCCTGCAACATCACAGGGTAAACCAGACAAGGTAAGGCATTCATTGCATATTGGGTGAATTGCGTTTTGTTAACGTGTATCTCTGCTAAGTCACAAAGAAATAAACTTTTGTTGGTGTGTTTTGTAAGCAGTCTAAAAGTAATAAACCTTGTAAAAGATGAGAATAATTTTTCAAACAAGAGAAAACTATTTAATGGCTCCACCTGTCCTCATGGGAATGCAAACAACTAGGATGCAAAGCGTCCAAGTTAAACTTAGAACAACAGCCTAACATGAATATAAATTAACTTCCACAATTTGTTTTCAACGTAATGCAACTATGTGGAATAGTTGCATGGGAAGCACCAAATATAGCAAGATAGTTCAAGCCGTGATTTGTCATAATTGTGATGATTATGGCGTACAGCTCATGAAAACCCCAAATCCACAATCTCAGAAAATTAGAATATTACATGCAATCAATAAAACAAGGAGTGTACATAGAACAATATCGGACCTCTGAAAAGTATAAGCATGCATATGTACTCAGTACTTGGTTTGGGCCCCTTTTGCAGCAATTACTGCCTCAATGCGGTGTGGCATGGAAGCTATCAGCCTGTGGCATTACTGAGGTGTTATGGAAGACCAGGATGCTTCAATAGCGGTCTTCAGCTCTTCTGCATTGTTCAGTCTCATGTCTCTCATCTTTCTTTTGGTAATGCCCCATAGCTTCTCTATGGGGTTCAGGTCAGGCAAGTTTGCTGGCCAGTCAAGCACAGTAATCCCACGGTCATTGAACCAGGTTTTGGTGCTTTTGGCAGTGTGGGCAGGTGCCAAGTCCTGCTGGAAAATGAAGTCAGCATCCCCATAAAGCTCGTCTGCGGAAGGAAGCATGAAGTGCTCCAAAATCTCCTGGTAGACGGCTGCATTGACCCTGGACTTAATGAAGCACAGTGGACCAACACCAGCAGATGACATGGCTCCCCAAATCAACACAGACTGTGGAAACTTCACACTGGACTTCAAGCATCTTGCAGTGTGTGCCTCTCCATTCTTCCTCCAGACTCTGGGTCCTTGGTTTCCAAATGAGATGCAAAAGTTGCTCTCATCAGAAAAGAGGACTTTGGACCACTGAGCAACAGACCAGGTCTGTTTTTCTTTAGCCCAGGTAAGACACTTCTGACATTGTTTATTGTTCAGGAGCGGCTTGACAAAAGGAATATGACATTTGAAGCCCATTTCCAGGATCCGTCTGTGTGTGGTGGCTCTTGATGCACTGACCAGCCTCAGTCCACTCCTTGTGAAAGTCCCCAACACTTTTGAATGGCCTTTTCCTGACAATCCTCTCCAGGCTGTGGTCATCCCTGCTGCTTGTGCACCTTTTTCTTCCACACTTTTCCCTTCCACATAACTTTCTATTAATGCGCTTTGATACAGCACTTTGGGAACATCCAACTTCTTTTGCAATTACCTTTTGAGGCTTTCCCTCCTTATGGAGGGTGTCAATGATGGTTTTCTGCACAACTGTCAGGTCAGCAGTCTTCCCCATGATTGTGATTCCTACTGAACCAGACTGAGAGACCATTTAAAGGCTCAGGAACCCTTTGCAGGTGTTATGGCTTAATTAGCTGATTAGAATGGAACACTTTGAGCCTAGAATGTTGCACCTTTTCACAATATTCTTATTTTCTGAGATTGTGGATTTGGGGTTTTCATGAGCTGTATGCCATAATCATCACAATTATGACAAATCACGGCTTGAACTATCTTGCTTTGCATGTAATGAGTCTATCTTATATATTAGTTTCCCCTTTTAAGTTGCATTACTGAAATAAATGAACTTTTGCACGATATTCTAATTTTTTGAGTTTCACCTGTAAGCCTCAGAGGTGAGGCGAGGCAAGTACACTGCGTGGGCTGCAGAGCCCTAGCTGCCACTTTGGAATCAGGGCTCCCCGCCCTTCTGGTTCGATGGGGCTGTTGCAGGTGGGGTGGCAGCACCGGCAATAGGTGGAAGCAGAGGCACAGGGGGAGGAGAAGAGTTGCCACCATCTATCTCTCCTGCAATTCAACGGTGAAGCATTGCTCCCTGCTTTAAGCTGCACCTTTCACTGATGTTTTGGGGCCATCCTGTTGCATTGGAAATGACTGTTCCTACAGCTTGGTTTCAGCGACCGTGGATTCTCCCTTCCTGCAGGTTTGTTGGAAACTCTGCTCCTTCCTTCCTGCCACTACACAGGTGCTGCCATTGGTTTTCCTTGCTGCCAGCGTACCCGCCGTATCTTCTCTAGCTCTGATGTTCGCAGGGTCTCTGTGGCTCCGTTCTAGCCCTGCCACCACTTGGCATTGACTCTGATCTTGCCACTCTTTGTCTCTTAAGTGTAGTCTGCCTTTTGCTTCCTTCCTTGACTTTGGTTCCGCTGTTGCTTTTCCTTGCCGCCTCGTTCTGATATTCCCAGGGTCTGCGTGCCTCGATTCTAGCACTTCTCCCACTGGGTATTGACACTCTGATCTTGCCACTTTGTCTTTTTAGTGTACAGTCCATCTGATGCTTTCGTTCCCTTCCTTGACTGTGGTGCCGCCATTGTTTTCCCTTGCTGCCAGCGTACCCGCCGTATCTTCTCCTGATCTTCAGAGGGCCTGCGTGCCTTGATTCTGGCACTACCACCCTCTGATGCTTTCATTCGTTTCCTTGACTTTGGTGCTGCCATTGTTTACCCTTGCCGCCTGCGTACCCGCCATATCTTCTCTAGTTCTGATGTTCTCATTGCCTACGTGCCTCAATTCCAATAGTGCCACCATTGATCAGAGAGTCAATGCCCAGTGGTGGCAGTGCCACAGTGGAGGCACGCAGGCAATGAGAACATGAAAGCTAGAGAAGATACGGAAAGTAAGCTGGCGGCAAGGAAAAGCAATGATGGTACCAAAATCAAGGTCGATTATACACTAAAAAGACAGAGTGGCAAGTTCAGAGAGTCAATGCCCACAGGTGGCAATGAGAACATCAGAGCTAGAGAAGATACGGCGAGCACGCTAGTGGCAAGGAAAAGCAATGACGGCACCAAACTCCAGGAAGGGAACAAAAGGCAGACAACACTTAAGAGACAAAGAGTGGCAAGTTCAGAGAGTGGTGACAGTGCGACTGCTTTTCCTTGCCACCAACTTCCCTGCTGTATCTTCTCTCGTTCTGATATTCCCAGGGCCTGCGTGCCTCGATTCTGGCACTGCCACCATGGGACATTGACTCTCTGGTCTTATTATTTTTTTATTTTAATCCCATTTATATCCCACCCTTCTCCAAAGACTCAGGGCGGCTTACACTCTAGGCACAAATCAATGTGCTTAGCAATAGCCTTCATTCTATGTATATGCCTGCTTATTAGGGCTTTTCCCCCCCCCCCCAAGCGGCATTATTAAAAAGTCAGCTTATTGCCCCCAACAATCTGGGTCCTCATTTTACCTACCTGGGAAGGATGGAAGGCTGAGTCAACCTTGAGCCTGGTGGGATGCGAACCTGCACTAATTGCAGGCAGCTGGTGTTACTTAAGGAGGCATTAGCCCACTGCTCCACCAAGGTCTTGCCAATAGCCTGCGTTTTGTTCCCTTTGCAGTGGATCCGCTTCCCACAGGCCCGGCCCATTCCAAGAGGCTGGACTCACGCATACACTCAGCTTCTTACAAAAACCATAGCTCTCCTCAGGTAATCAGGAGAAAAATATGTCTGCTCTGTATTTTAAGGCAGAAAAGCAAAGTGTCAACTCTACAACAAAACTAGCTGCAGCCACCTTGCTCGGTCTTGGTTGTCACAAGAATGGGAGGGGGGAAGCGGGGAATTTCTGCCAGCCTAAAAATTCTTTGTCCTGTGAGAACCAAGGTCACCTGCCGGCTAGACTGGGTGGGTGGGGCTGAGCATTCTGTTAGAAAGCTTGTCAATCTATTGGGAAGAGTAGCTGATTGCATAGCATCAGGCTGCAAAGTTTCACTCTGTAATAGTGTAACTCTTTGGAGGGAATTTCAGACTTGATTTCACTTTTCACTGTGCTGATACTTTGTTAACCAATAAACATGTTCTTTCAGGAAACCTCTAGCCTCACAATTCTAATTTAATTGGTCTCATCTGACACAAAGGGGAGGGGGCAATTTCAAAGACCCTGGAGAAAAAGAGCAAAGCTCTTGTGTTTGCCAACCGATGCGGGTGCCGAGGTCAACCCTGCAGGAAGCAGATCCGCTTCTCCATGCAAAAACTCAAGGGGAAGGGGAGCCTGGCCTTCCTTGCCCAGCTCCAGCTGGCACAGTTTTCCCAGAGCTTAGTGTGCTTCCATACAAAGGAAGGACACAACACCGGGAGGAGAAGGGGCAGAGAACAAGGCTGCCTTTTCCAGAAGAGAGAAGGGAGACATGGGGCGATGCAGGATGGTGAGAAAGTGGGGACCAGCGTTCACTGTGTAGTGGCAGGAAGGAAGGAGCAGAGTTTGCAACTGCAGGAAGGAAGAATCCACGGCCACTGAAACCAAGCGGTAGCAACGCTCGTTGCCAATGCAGCAGGATAGCTCCAAAACACCAGTGAAAGGTGGAGCTTAAAACAGGCAGTGATGGTTCACCTTTGAATGGCGGGAGATGTGGGTGGCGGCAACTCCTTCCCGCTCCCCCCCCTTGTGCCCCTGCCTGCATGGGGGGCGGGGCTGGTAGCCCCCATGAACTCGCTGCCTCCTGTACATGAAAAACTTAAGACATCACTGAAAATAAGCAATTTATTGTTTATTCTGAAACAAACATGTCTTCAAATGAGTAGTAAAACTTTAGCGTTTACATTTTTATTTAATATGCATTTAAGTCTAAGCACAGTACAAGACTCCTCCCCTATTTTCAAAATGCTTATTTTAAAGAGTTTTTTGCTTATTGTTATTTATTGCATTTCTACAGCATCCAAATAATATATTCTTCAGAGTGTGTACAACACTATATTAGGTAGTGCTATCTGGACAAGAATTTCTAATCAAGTTTATCTCTCCAAAACTGGTTGATTACTGCTCAGGCAGATGAATCACTTACTATCCCAAGCAACCTCCTATCTGGTATGTTAACAAGCATACTGCTGATGCTCTAGACAATATTTTCCAGTGCCAATCTAACAGTTTTCCTGCAGTACCTGGAATGGAGATTGAACACCAATATTCCGTGGCATTCTATCAATGTCAAGATCCTGCCTTTTCCTAATGTCTATTTCACATCAAAATCCTCACTTCAACAATGACTTTTCTTTGCTTTATACCCTATTCTTTGTATTCTTGGATGATTTGTAAGGACATAAGGTCTTGAGACCAAAGGGTTTGAAATTTGCTGCTCTAAGTCTTGTTTTATTGACTTATTGAAATTCGTCAGACCCGGGTGACCAGATTCTACTAGGAATTGAACTCTGAGATCTTCGCACTCTAAACTACACAAGGTTCATTAGCTTTAGAGGCTGGTCCTTGTGTTCAACAGTTGCAGAAAGGGATATCTTGAAACAATACCAGAATGTATACCCAATCAACATTCCCTAAGCTCTCAAAGAAGACATATAATATCATGCTCCCATGTACAATATTCCACACATCCCTCTTGGTGGAGGTGGGTGTTCTGTATTTTTACACATTTATGTTTATTACCCTTTTCAACTTTGGCCATATCTTTCCTTTAAAACAAGGATGAACGCGCTCTGACTGTACATGACCTTCAGTATGGCCCATAGTGGTTTGATCGCAGGCAACCTGATAGAACTTGCTTATTATGTCTGCCTAGTCCAGGGGTAGGCAACCTTGGCTCTTTTATGACTCATGGACTTCAACTCCCAGAATTCCTAATTCTGGGAGTCGAAGTCCATGAGTCATAAAAGAACCAAGGTTGCCTACCCCTGGACTAGTCTTCAAAAGCTGTTTAAAACATCAGCATTTAAGTTAAGAGAAAGAGCACATTTAGAAACTATTCCATATCAGAATCCAAGCTGATGCCATGTCTGTAGATTCTGCAAGCATTTGGAGAATCTTCCTATACAAGGAAAAACATTGAAATAATATGAGAAGTTTATATCCATATTGAACTTTAATTGTTGATAGTTATAAATGCATGAGGGTAGGTTCAGATTCTTTCACATTAGTATTGCTTGGTATCTGTTCTACTTTTTTTACATTTGTGTTTTTTGATGTGTGGCATTTTTCTTGGCAATCAGACAAAACTCTAGTAGAATTCTCTTGCATAGAAACAGTAGGCAAAGTCTCTATTTTGGACCAGTTATGATCCTTTTTGACAGTAAGATCTATTAAGAAACTTCTCCAATGAGCATTCCGATCATGGACCTATGAAAGAAGGAAATAAAAATACTTTACTATTCAAGGTCTCATTTGGCTTGTGAAACATAAAAATGTATTTTCAAAACCCTTTTATAGATAGGGTCATTAACTCTTAAAAAATGAAATCTGGATCAGTTTATTATTTATTAGTTTATTGATTTTTTTAAAGCATTCGCAGTTCAGTGACTTGAGTTCCTAACATTCTTTATTTAGCCACAATAAGACAAGTATATTACCCTTCCTACAGAGTTTTCTCTCCTACATTGAAGAATCGAACAATCATCTTTAAGATATGTGGACCAGATCCTAGAATTCCCCAGCCAGCATGCTGTCTGGAGAATTCTGGGAGTTGAGGTTGATTCCTCTTAAAGTTGCCAAGTTTGAAAAACATTGATCTAACCATGTGATGGTGAACCTTTTAGAGACTGAGTGCCCAAACTGCAACCCAAAACCCACTGATGTATCGCCGGGTGCCAGGTGGGTGTGGCCCATTGAGTGGGCAGGGCTGTGGTGGTAATGGCAGACTGGGTGGGACTAAAAAGTTCAATCAATTCCAAGTTTGCAAGATCTTTTTTTTTGCCCTGCAAGAAGTTGAAATTGATTGATTGAACTTTTTTTTTTTTGCACATGGCGGTGGCGGCCTAAAGCGAAAAGGTTTTATAACACCCAGCTGAAGGCCTAAGACTGGGGCGACAGCGCACGTGCCCACAGAGAGGGCTCTGTGTGCCACCTGTGGCACGCGTGCCATCGGTTTACCACCATGGATCTAACCCAAGGTAACTTCAAAGTTGCTTTGAAACCACAAGCCGTGTGAGTGTTGCTGGCCCTTCAGCTTCCCAAAGTTGTGTAATCCAGCGTTTCCCAACCTTAGGAACTTGAAGATGCGTGGACTTCAACTCCCAGAATTCCCCAGCCAGCTATGCTGGCTGGGGAATTCTGGGAGTTGAAGTCCACGCATCTTCAAGTTCCTAAGGTTGGAAAACGCTGGTGTAATCCTTGTGCATTACAGAGTTGTATTATAAGGAAGCAGGGCAGAAATCACGGGGCTTTGTCAATTTTCTCTGCCCATGCAGAGGTGCTTTTGCTTCCCTACCCCAGCAGCTGTACCACAATGCATAAAGTGACAGAAGGATGAAAAATGATTACAATGTCATGCATGGCTTAAAAAAAAAAAAACCTCCGCGAGAGAACTTTTTTTTTTAATGACCTCAGCACATAAACCGACCTCTATTCCTGCAGACAAAAGCTCAAGGTTTAATAGGGATAAGCAGGAATTTGGAATCAATATAATCCCACAAGAATTAGACAAGATTTTATGGGGAAGTGATGCTAAATTTTTATCTAAGACCTATAATCTACTTTTGTTCCATGGGATGGAAGGGGGAACAGTAAATGATGTAATGATTGCCTGGGGGAGAAATATTGGTCGCACTATAGAATTAGAATGGGAACAAATTTGGAAGAAAAATATAAAATTAACGTTAGCAACGGCATTTAAAGAAAATATGTACAAAATGTTGTATAGATGGTACTTAGCTCCCGCACGAATTTCAAAAATGTTTCCCAATGCAAATGATAAATGTTGGAAATGTGATTCTGCCAGGGGCACTTTCTGCCATCAATGGTGGACTTGTCCAAAGGTTAGGCGTTACTGGACCAATATAAAAAATTGGTTATTTCAAATAACAGGATATGATTTTCAATTTTCCTCTTGGGGATGAAGCCACAAGAAGTACTAAAAAATGTTTGGTATCTAGTAATACATATTACAACAGCGGCGCGTATGACTTATGCACAATATTGGAAGACGAAGGAAATCCCAACGGACTATCAAGTAATAGAGAAAGTATTACTATGTGCAGAGTCAGATCGAATGACATATATTCTCAAAGGGAAAAGTGAATCACTTTTTAATAAAAGTTGGGACTCCTGGTATTCATGGTTACAAAATAGAATATTTAATTTCAACGGGGGAAATACCAGATGATTGTGTATTATTATTTGAGGTATAGAATCTGGAGATATATACAATTATAGATTTCTAATATTTGGTAATTAAAAGTTACTTAGCCTGGGATGTATGAAGACAAAGAAAATTAGGGGTAGTATTACACTCCCCGGTCTTGTTTAATGTTGTTGTTTTGTTTTTTTGATGTATAGGATGTTTTGGTGTTTTTCTATTTGACGCACTTTTCAGTACTTTGTAATAATGTTTTTGTTGTTTTTATTTAAAACTTGTTTAATAAAGTATATTAAAAAAAAAAGTTGTAGCACAAACGACTGAACATACCAATACATGCCTCCTCAGGGTAGACGTATCTGTGAAGGTTCTCTCACAAGCCCTGCATTTGTATGGCTTTTCTCCAGAGTGAATACGCTGGTGGCGTCTTAGGGCTCCTTGCTGAGTAAACGTCTTTCCACACTGCTCACAGAAATAAGGAGGAGTCTCTGGGAAGAGAAGGAATGTTGAAGAAACCAACCAGTTATTAGTTTATTTCCAATGCTAATGTCACTTTTTAAAACATACGTTTAATTTGCTTTCTGACTTTTGTGGCCTGTAAGAGGTGAAGACAGGCTACGGTAGATCATGCCTGCAAAGGTATTGAACTGGCAGAGCATTTAGCAGTGGCACTTAGACTTACATACTCCTTCATAGTGCTTTACAGCCTAAGAAAACTAAGTGGTTTTCAGAGTCAGCCTATTGCCCCCCCAACAATCTGGGTCCTCATTTTACCGACCTCGGAAGGATGGAAAGCTAAGTCAACCTTGAGCCGGTGAGGATTGAACTGCTGGCACTCGGCAGAGCCAGCCTGCGATACTGCATTCTAAGCACTGTGCCACCAGGGCTCTATGTAGATGCCTAAATGTTTGGCTTACAAACTAAATTATTTTAAGTGCAATTAATGAACAGAAAGACATTATTTTTAAAACGGACAGGAAAACTATGGGGGTCCTAGTTTCCTTTACGTGATTCACATATAGGAATGATGGTAATTGTGAACACCAATTCCCAGACACCTGCTTTGCATTCGCATCTCTCCAATACACCATTTGTTCCCTACCTGCATGAACATTACTATGTTGGGCTAATGAAGCTCTCAATCCAAAGGTTTTCCCACACACGTCACACTTGTATGGCTTAGCTCCCATGTGACAACGCTTGTGACATTTTAAATATTCCTTGGTAGCAAAATGTTTCCCACACACATCACATCTGAAGAGGCGTTCTCCTGTAAAGAAAATACATGCATACATACTAATGTATCTGCTGTAGCCATCACTATATTCTCTTTTATGGTAAGCAATGTTACACAGAGGACAGAAAAGGGATAATGAATGAATATTTCCGTTCTAACGCAGGATCACCCAAGTTGAAGATCACCCATCGGAGATTTTCCAAAATAATGTTTGCTCGAGCTTTTCTTAATATACTTCTCTTTTCCTTCCCTGTAACTATTAAAAACCTTCCAGGAATTTTAGTGCTCATAATACTGAACAGCAGTGCTTTTTTTGTAAAAGAAAAATGTACAAGGTTCTATCCAAAAAAGGTGCCGGAACGCTGTTCTGAGCGTTCTATGACAAAAGAAAGCCCTGCTGAACAGTATTATGTGAAGCCATGAAGAATCTGAACTTCTGTCAGTTTGCTGTATCCTAATTCTCACATGCCCAAGGGCTTATTTGTAACATTATATAACATTATAACATTATATAACATTATATTTGTAACATTATAACATTATAAATGGGACGCGGTGGCTCAGTGGCTTAGGACACTGAGCTTGTCGATCAGAAGGTCGGCAGTTTGGCGGGTCGAATCCCGAGTGCCGCGTAACAGAGTGAGCGCCTGTTACTCGTCCCAGCTTCTGCCAACCTAGCAGTTCGAAAGCACGTAAAAATGCAAGTAGAAAAATAGGGACCACTACGGTGGGAAGGTAACAGCGTTCCGTGCGCCTTTGGCGTCTAGTCATGCCGGCCACATGACCACGGAGACGTCCTTGGACAAGCGCTGGCTCTTCGGCTTTGAAACGGAGATGAGCACCGGCCCCTAGAGTCGGAAACGACTAGCACGCATGTGCAGGGGAACCTTTACCTTTACCTTATACATACAACTGGTCCCTTGGCAAGCCATTTGAAACTATGACAGGACCTGATAAAGGCACTTGCAATACAGATTTGAAGTTCTGATGGCCTGCCCCTTCCCCCCATAGTTACGTGATTGCATTTTGGAGTTTACTTCCAGTTTCCAGCAATGCCCATTACACGCCATGGATTTAACAACCATGAAAAAAAAAAAAGATGCAGTCACATAATGACCTGCTTAATGACTGGCATGATGTAAAACCATAAGTCAAGGACTATCAGTAGTTTTCACTTAGCAACCATAAATTGGGACTGGCAACTCTATTGCTAAGCACCATAGTCATTCAATGAAACACCAGACGACCATGATAGGCTTATATCCTCACTTCCCTTTCCACTGTTAAGCGAATCACCATGGTTGTTAAACAAAACATTACAAGACCACGACTTACAATTTTACACAAGCCAGTTGCGAAGGGTCCAAATAGCAATCCCATGATGGGACCACTGCAATGGTCATAAATGTGAGGATTGGTTGCAAAGCTTATTTTTTTTACACCGTGTAATTAAAAATGGTCACTAAATGAGGGCTGTCAATAACCAAGAACTACCTGTACTCTTGTTTCTTTTTCTTCTATTACACTGAAAAACTGTCACCCGACAGCCATTTTTTTTTGCAAACAATCCCTTCTGTAAAACAAAAGTATGAATGGACAGAGGCAGTTTAAGTTTACCCCTTCATTTCTCCTAAAATTCTGCAAAAAAGAAAAGGTGACATTCAGGGGAAGAGTTAAGCATTCCTTTTCTCCTGAAGGATCTCTGCGAGGCAGAAGGCTGTTGGACTAACACAGGGATAGTCAACCTTGGCTCTTTTATGACTCGTGGACTTCAACTCCCAGAATTCCTGAGCCAGCATGGGAGTTGAAGACCACGAGTCATAAAAGAGCCAAGGTTGCCTACCCCTGGACTAACAGTAGGCAAAGTTGTAATGTAACAGCTTGATCTTGCAGAATGAGTGGGAAACTTCCAACATTTGCCTACATTATATGTAGATTTTTGGAACTGTAGGGAACCTTTTCATTACCAGCCACTGGGCAAAAAAAAAAGGCTTTCCAGTGAATAACTGATCCGTTTTCCCACTGCTACAAGCAGTAGGAAACCAGGAACATGTGCACCCATGTGCAATCAGACCCAGGCTGTTCTCTATGTGACTATCAGAGAACAGGTTGAATTGTTTGAATCAAGGTACCTTACTATTGATTTTCTTCTCATTAATATATACATATACATATACATATACACATACACACATACATACATACATACATACATACATACATACATACATAAAAAAGAGGAACAAACAGCCACTACCACACACTTCTCATAATTTAAGCCTTACCTGTATGTTTCCTCTTATGACCGGTAAGTTTGCCTTTATCAGCAAAAGACGCCCCACAGTCCTCACAGATGTATGGCTTTTCACCTGTGTGTGACCTGCGTTCAGAGGGAGATGGAAATACTGTCAAAGGTATTTAAAACCAAATGTTGCTTTGCAAACTTTGCAAGATGTTCATCAATACCAGGGGCCTTCAAACATGGCCCTTTTACCACTTGTGGACTTCAGCACCCAGAATTCCTCAGCCAGGCATGCTGGCTGAGGAATTATGGGAGTTGAAGTCCACAAGTGGTAAAAGGGCCAACTTTGAAGACCCCTGATCCAGACCTTATACTACAAATGAAAAGTATACAGGAAAGCAACTCACTACAAAAGAAGCTGCCTCCGCTTATTGATTTGGGCAAAATGATTTCCAGGTGTTGTTTTTTTTTTTTTGAGGCATACAACATTTAAGGGCCAAGGACTTTTAAACTGATTTTTGGCAAACTTTGGGTAGAACAAGCACACACACACACAAAGTTGATTTCATTCCATTTTAACTTATACTAAATTAAAGAGAAACTGTATTTTATTGTAGTAAAATATAACAGAATTCTAATTAAATCCATAGAGTTTATTTCACCATTCTATATGTATTTAATAATTTAGCCCTCCATCTTATTAGGGTGAGGGGTGACATGATAGCTGTGTTCCAATATCTCCGGGGCTGCCACAAAGAAGAGGGAGTCAAGCTATTCTCCAAAGCACCTGAAAGCAGGACAAGAAGCAATGGATGGAAACTAGTCAAGGAGAGAAGCAACCTAGAACTAAGGAGAAACTTATTTGACAGTTAGAACAATTAACCAGTGGAACAACCTGCCTCCAGAAGTGGTGAATGCTCCAACACTGGAGGTTTTTAAGGAGAGACTGGACAGCCATTTGCCTGAAATGGTATAGGGTTTCCTGCCTGAGCAGGGGGTTGGACTAGATGACCTCCAAGGTCCCTTCCAACTACTACTACTACTACTACTACTACTACTACAATTCTTCTTCTTCTTCTTCTTATTATTATTATTATTATTAATTTATTATTATTATAATAAATTACAATTAGGCAGTAACTTTGCAGCGGCAAAATCCAGGACCGGCAGGAAGTATGCCGGTTCATCACGTAACTCTCTTGACTAGGGCAAAATGAAGGGAGATGTAATGCTGGAGTTGAAATCCTGGCCTGATGAAATAAAGATTTCTTATTTTTCTACATGTTTAAGAGCTGATGAGAAGTATCAGAGAGAGAGAAAAAAAAATCACCCAATTCAAGGAAATAGTATTCTATTAAAATAGGGGGAAAGAATTGGTGTCCTGGTTCAGATTCGATATAATAAGGGCTGAGCATAGGGCTACGTGCAAGAAGCGTATCTTAAGGCTCTGCCTTTAAAAGAAAAAAAAAGAAAGAAATATTCAATTTACATAACAAGTAGGTTTAAATATTTTAAAACAAAATGTGTGGGGAGGAGAAGGAAGAGGCAGTAGAAAGCTGACCTGGTATGAATCTTGAGCTGTGATGGCTGAGCAAATCTTGAGCCACAAACGCCACACTGATATGGCTTCTCTCCCGTGTGGGTCCTCATGTGGAAGACGAGGGCTGTTCTGGAGCTCAGCATTTTTCCACAGACGGAGCAAAGGGGACGCTTCACTCGGCCTTCGTGCTTCCGCATGTAGTGAGTCCTCACATCCCTCTTTCTTTTAAAAGTAGCATTGCACACGGTGCAGGCAAACTTCCGGTCCTCTGTGTGAACGCAGGCTTGGTGCTCCTTCCAGCTGTTGTGACTTGCCAAGGATTTGCCGCAAACATCACACTGATATACTTTCCCGGGCAAGGAACGATGAATTTCTTTGCAGTGGATGACGTATTTCCTCTGTGATGGAAACTTCTCGGTGCATTTGGTACAATTTATGATGTAAGTAGATGCTGGGATGACCTTGTTTTTGTTAACCTCGCAATTTACGTCCTGCTCGCAGTCTTCTGTATCGTGAACGTTTGAGTCCTCACTGTGATTATCATCTGAAGAGAAGGCCTCCTTGCCTTTATTGCTGCCTACGCCTGCGTCACAAACTTTTTCTCCATTTCCTTTCGCATCCACAGTCCCTTGCCTACAAGTGTCCCCTTTTTTAGCATTAGTTTCAGCACCTAGTGCCAGCTTCTTGTTTTTTTTGTCAGGTGGCGCTTCCTCTGGAAGAGATCTACCAGCTTCTTCCTCAGGCTCCTGAGTAGCTTTGCCAAGTATTTCCCTTTGCAGATCATGATTTGGCACTTTGGGTTGTGTTTTGTTATTCCTATTGATTCTACTATCTACCACATCTACTTTTTCTGCTGGTGGAACTATTGTCCAGTAAGCAGGCTTGCGTTTTTCACCTTTCTTGGATTCATGTATCTTTCTATTGGAGAAAAAAAAGAATTTATAGGTAGGAAAATGGAACGTTGAGCATTACAGAGACTTCAAAAACCCATTTGTACATAGTATCTCCCCAAATGAGAGCTGTAAGCCTGATTTTGCCCAATAACTGGTGAATATCTGTAGCTCGGGGGTAGGATGAGGGCGAATGTTCGTTCTCCGAGCTTATGGGGTTGGTTTTCAAATGTTTCGTTACCAGGCTAGGTCACATCCTCAGCGGAGTTTAGGAGATGTCAGTATCAGTGTTCTTCAAGGGCTCTGTGTGGGCAACAGGTCTCGTGATGGGTCAGGTATGGCTGTGTCACGTGAGGGACTTGTAATGGGTGTTGTGATGGGTCAAGCGTGAGTCATCAGTGAGAGTCTTGTGATGGGGAGGTTACATCAGGTGAGGGTCACTGGGAGGTGAAGTGCTGGTTGAGGGTTGGTGCTGTCTCTGGTTAGCTGTGTGGTTGATTTGGATTCTGACACCAAACAACACCAGTTCGACTGGAGAACCCCAAAATTGGCCATGCTACCACCTGCCACACTCGTGAGTTCATCGAAGCCTGGCACTCCACAAGCGATTCCATCCACAGATATACTGACCTAACAGCCAGCCTATGAACCCCTCAGGATCCAAACCAATTACAGAGACAGCACTGACCCTCAACCAACCCACCCAAGTCCCCCTCAACCAGCACTTCACCTTCCCATGACCCTCACCTGATGTAACCTCCCCATCACAAGATGCATCACAAGACTCTCACTTGACACACCCACACCCTACCCATCACAAGACATACTGACCCTACAAAGCCCTTATAAACAGAAGAACAAGGACATCCCCTAAACTGGCTGCTCTTTAGAAGGCCAGATCCTGAAGTTGAAACTCAAACACTTTGGCCACCTACTGAGAAGGAAGGACTCACTGGAGAAGAGCCTAATGTTGGGAAAGGTTGAGGGCAAGAGAAGAAGGGGACGACAGAGAATTTGGTGGCTGGATGGAGTCACTGAAGCAATAGGTGTGAGCCTAAATGGACTCCTGAAGATGGTAGAGGACAGGAAGGCCTGGAGGAATGTTGTCCATGGGGTCGCAATGAGTCGGACACGACTTCACAACTAACAACAACAAAAACTTTGCTAAAGATGTTACCTAGCCTGGTAATGAAACATTCGGAAACCAACCCACAAGCTCGGAAAACAAACCTTCACTCTCAGTAACTTTGTCTCAAGCTCCCACATAAGGAGTTTCAAAATCTTTGATTTAACAATTTAAGATTTACTTGCAGAAAGCTCAACTAAGAGAAGCTATAAGAATGTTTTTAAAAAACACACAAGGGGACAGTCTTTTTCTTCTCTATTTTTTATTTTTATTTTACTTTTGATGAAAGTGCTTTGCTACAATTTTTCATTAAGCCAGCTAATAAGATCAGCCTGGCATGGGAATGATACTAGTTATTTTTAAAGAGGTTAAGTGATTGGTGAAGTTTGCATAGAAAGAAATAAGCTAAAGGTAAACTATGGGTGCTCAGTTGCCATGGAAACATAAGCTTTGCTGTAGTGAAGGTTACTGAGATGGACTAAAGTGAGAGAGAAAAAACAACAACAACCAGGCAGGGGCTGGTCTGTTTTATTCTTCTTAGGACTTCTTGTTTTGTTGTATTAAAAATGAGGACAGAGATTAAATGTAGTAGATGAAGTTGTCCAGGATTGTAAAAAATTTAAGGAATTTTTTTTGAAAATAATTTAAATAAAGGAACCGGCAAGAGGATAGTTTGAAATGCCAGCAAAGCCTTTATTAGATTATTTGATATAATATAAACACTGTGGAACATGCACAGGTTGCATTAAGAAAGCAAAGCAAAGCATGCCATAGTTGGGCCCATGTGGTATAATCACCAAAGTGGCCACCAAATTTTTTTAAGTGGCAGCACTGAATTGCAGCCACTCGTGGTAGCCACTTCTAGGATTGCGCTGCACAGTCCAGCAACAAAGCAGCTTGCTTTGCTTTCCAAATCTGAGCTCCAGAGATCTTCAAAAAGTGACTGTGTGACACTGGGTGAGGAGGAGGGTGTAGGGCCCAATGGGAGGAATGAGGGGGACTTACTACAGAAGTCAACATTTTGAGACTGGGTGGTAAACAACTTGGGGGGGGCGGCGCTGTAACTTTGAACAGTTGCAAAGTGACTGGTTGTAGTGTGGGAAGTCAGCTCCCCACCCCAGAGAAGGAAATATTAAAAAGGGCAAAAGATCTTAAAGATCTTTCCTCAAAAGATCTTAAAAGGGCAAAAAAGCATGCCCAGTTTTTCTTAATAGCCCCAAGTCTCCCTCCCCCACGCAGAAACCAGCTCTGTAGAAATGCAGATATCATAATCCTTTCAGAAAGACTGGCACCTGGAATCTTAGAGCTGATGGGATTAGAAAGACAAAGATCCCTAGAATCAACAATCCCTCACACCAAAAATCCCACAGCCATCAGCCACACCCCCAGGGAAGCAGGATATGACCTTTGGGGCATAATAGGATTAACCACCACCATCAGAATACCAGAAAGGCACACTCAGACTCAAGTCAAAGTACATGACACAGGAAATACAAAGCCTCAAAGAAGGAAGAACTCCAAACAAAAGCTCAAGAAAGTATAATAACCCACCACTCTCTATTATATGTGGTCAGCTTTCCCAGAGCCACGCTTCTGTCTGCTTTTGTTCTTCAATAAGCTACAACCTTCTTTCTAAACTAAACAATGGGGACAGTGAGTTAATTGATACAGAACATCACTGTCCCCGGCAATCTAAGAAAATAGGGGAACTTAGGCACCACACAAGTTATGTAGCAAGTAAACACAGGGTCAGTCATAAAGGACTCAAATGTCTGTACACCAATGCGCAGAGTATGAACAGTTTTTTTTTTCTGCCCAAGATGGCGACGGCTGCAACTTAAGCTTCGGGTGCTCTTTGAGGGCCCCAAAGGAATTTGCTCTGGGAAGCCCTAGGTATGTTGAGGCGATTCTGGGGGTGGGGGATCTAAAAACAGCTGCTACACGCTGTTTTCGGTGGTGCTGAGCCCCCCCCCCTTCGAATTAGCGGCGTTTTTAACATCTGCCGTCTGCCGACCTGCCGGCCTCATGATGGCGCCGAGCGCAGCTATACCGTGAATCCTGGACGTCTGCCTTGCTTCTTTTCACCTGCCGCTGGCTGAGCTGATTTCATGCTGTTGCTGGCCGAGGCGACTTTGGGATTGGGGTTTTTTTCAAAACAGCTGCTGGGCGCTGCTTTTCGTGGCGCTGAGCCCCCCCCCCGGAATAGCGGCTTGTTGATTCAAGCGAGTGGCGCTGAGAACTGAGAACTGCCTGCCGAACTGCTGAGCTCTATTATGGCGCCGAGCGCTGCTTCGCTGTGAAGCTCGGGACGTCTGCCTGTTTTTATCTGCTTGCGGGCTGAGGCGACTTTAGGGATTGGGGGATCTTTGAAACGGCTCCTGGATGCTACTTTTCGTGACGCTGAGCCTTCCCACCC
Source organism: Vipera berus (assembly GCF_964194415.1). NCBI lineage: Eukaryota > Metazoa > Chordata > Lepidosauria > Squamata > Viperidae > Vipera > Vipera berus. Next base: position 205,593,953 of record NC_138202.1, read on the forward strand.
CCCCGAGCTAGTGGCCTGTTGATCTGAATGAGCAGCGCTGACAATCCCTGCTGACCTGCAGAACTCTGTTATGGCGTCAATCACCGCTACAGCGCCGTGAAGCCCAGGACGCCTCACCTGCCTTCTTTCCTCTGCCTGTTCGCCGTGGATACCCTCTGCTTGTCGGAGGGGCAGCGGCGACGACCCCACCGGATGGAGATCCTTTTACGACCATCTGCTGGCTGACACCGTTCTTTGGTGGCGAGGAGCCTCCTTTTTCTCCCGGATGGTGGTTGCAGATTGTGGGCCTGGTTATCGGCCTCGGCGGACATGTCAGTGAATTCCAGGACTCAGATTATTGGGGACCCAGATTATTGGACCCAGATTATTGGGGGCAATAAGCTGACTTTGTAATAATGCCGCTTGGGGGGGGCGAAAGCCCTAACAAGCAGGCATATACATAGAATGAAGGCTACTGCTAAACTTGTAAGCCGCCCTGAGTCTTCGGAGAAGGGCGGGATATAAATGTAATAAAAAAATAATAAAAAAAAACACATAACTGCTGGGATCACTTCTCTCCGCCGTTGAAGGATGGCTTGGACTGGTGGATGGACATTGGGGAGAGAATGTTTTGTTCTCCCCCCCCCCAGACTGGCGGTGCGGGCTGGCGTTGTGAGGATTGACAGAGGCCTGGCCTGCCTGTTCCTTACTTCTTTTGTTGACAGGCAGGCATTACGGCTAGCTCCATACCTGATGGGAATTAAGATCTCCCTATGGATAATCCAGTGTGGACGGGACCGAACCGTGGTGGGAGGACGGTTTTGGACTGGTCAGCGACCACCTCACTGGTGTGGGAGACCAGTTGGGGTGGGCCTGGCTTAGGACTCCCCTTTTCTCTCTCTGCTCCAGTTAGACTCCTCAGCCGGAGTGAGAGGACGGCTGAGGTTGTCCCTTGGAATTCCATCTCAGGTGAGAGCTGAGATGGCTTTGCAGATTGAGAGATATGCCCACTGGACCTGTTCTTTTTCCATCTTTGTACCATCAACGAACAATCCTTGGCCATATTTACAACATCGGCCCCAAGAGACTATTTGAGTGCTATATGATCCATCGTTATTCCGAAGCGGACTTGTATGCCCTTAGGGCGGTTCCTGCCTCATGGGCGCGACCTGTCGCCTGTTTTCATACTCCCCTTAATGACGGGCCCAAGCTTTGGGACTCCGAGAGGTGGTTGGGCTTGGATAGGGGCCTCGAGTTAAGACGCGCTAAGAGGCCCCTGATCAGATTTTTAGCCGGTTATTTTAAGAGGTTAGGGAGGGGGAGGGAGGGGGGGGGTGGGGAGGGAATCTGTAACCGGCACTCAGTCTGGTCCTGTTAGAGGTCCTGGTGGGACGGGGTTGGGGGAGGTGGCTGCTGGCGCTGGGAATGTGGGGGTGGGGCATCGAATCCCCACGGCGATAGGGTATGGCAGCAGGTGTTTGCGCGGAGGGTCATATCAACATCTGGGATCGCGCCCCCGCTATCTTCGAGCGGTGGCGCGCTCCGACCCCCCGGTTAGCACCCTCTTACCCGGGGATGAGGGTGATCAGGCCCCTGAGCTCAGGCTGGTCTATTTTAACGCTAGATCCGTAGTTAATAAAGCTCCCCTCATCCGTGATCGGATCGAGGAGGAATGTGCGGATCTAGCGTGCATCACGGAAACTTGGCTGGGCTCGGAGGGAGGGGTGCCTCTCACCGAGTTATGCCCGCCGGGTTTCCGGGTGCTGCACCAGCCACGGGCTCAGGGCAGGGGTGGTAGTGGTTATTCGGGAGACATTGTGTCCCCGGGAGGCCACCATTGTCCAGATGGCCGGGAGTGAAACCCTCCTCTTGAGGTGTGGTCCTCGGGTTCAGTTGGGCTTGTTGCTTACATACCTGGCGCCCAGCTGTGTGGCAACAGCCCTGCCCGAGCTGCTCGACACCCTCGCAGGGTTGGCGGTGGAGTTCCCCAGGCTTGTAGTCCTGGGTGACTTCAACCTGCCATCACTGGGAGGGTTGTCGGAGTTAGCTCGGGAGTTCATGGCTTCCATGACAGCCATGGGCCTGACCCAGGTTATTGAGGGCCCGACTCATGAGGGGGGTCACACTCTCGACCTGGTGTTCCTGTCTGGACAGTGGTTGGATGATCTGGGAGGGGGTTCTCCGTCCATCACCCCTCTGTCATGGTCAGATCATTACCTCCTGAGGCTGGTTTTCCGTCATGCCATCCCCCGCCGCTGGGCGGCGGAGCCGACCAGGTGGTTCCACCCCAGGCGCCTAATGGACCCAGATCGGTTCCAGAGGGCGCTTGGGCCTATACCTATCACCCTTACCCACAGCCCAGTCGATGCCCTGGTGGAGGCCTGGGAAACGGCAGCCACCAGGGCACTCGACTGCGTTGTACCCATGCGACCTCTGACCCGACGCAGATCCCGTTGGGCCCCATGGTTCTCTGTGGAGCTCCGGGAGATGAAGCGGAGGAGACGAGGTCTAGAGAGCGGTTGGAGATCCAGCCGATCCGAATCCGACCGATTGCAGTTAAGAACCTTTATAAGGTCTTATCTTGCGGCGATAAGGACGGCGAAGTCTAACTACTTTGCCGCCCTTATCGCGTCCGCAGATAATCGCCCGGCCGCCCTGTTTAGGGTGACTCGCTCCCTCCTTAATCAGGAGGTGAGAGAGGATCCCTTGCAGGGACGAGCCGAGGAGTTTAGTCATCATCTGGCGGACAAAATCGCTCGGATCCGGACCGGCTTGGACTCTGACTGGGCAGAGTCTAATGTGGAGGAATCAGGCGGTCTTGAGCACGTTATCTGGAATGAGTTCGACCCTGTTTCCCCTGATGATGTGGACAGGATCATGGGGAGACTGAGCACCACCACCTGTTTGTTGGATCCGTGCCCCTCCTGGCTAGCTTATGCGGCTCGGGAAGGTACACGAGGCTGGTTCCATGCAGTAATAACTGCTTCCTTGAAGGAGGGCGTCTTTCCTGCCGCCTTGAAGAAGGCGGTGGTGAGACCCCTTCTCAAGAAGCCTGCTTTGGACCCGGCTGTTTTAAACAACTACCGTCCAGTCTCCAACCTTCGCTTTCTGGCGAAGGTTGTTGAGAGCGTGGTGGCGCATCAGCTCCCTCTGTTCCTGGAGGAAACTGATTATCTGGACCCGTACCAATCGGGCTTCAGGCCCGGACACAGCACGGAGACGGCATTGGTCGCGCTGGTGAATGATCTCTGGAGGGCTAGGGACAGGGGTTGCTCCTCTGTCCTGGTCCTATTAGATCTCTCAGCGGCGTTCGATACCATCGACCATGGTATCCTACTGCGGCGTCTCAGGGGGCTGGGAGTGGGAGGCACCGTTCTACGGTGGTTCTCCTCCTACCTCCAGGGCCGCTCGCAGTCGGTGTTGACAGGAGGGCAGAGATCCGCCCCGAGGTCTCTCATTTGTGGAGTTCCTCAGGGGTCGGTTCTCTCGCCTCTCCTGTTCAACATCTATATGAAGCCGCTGGGCGAGATCATTCGTGGTTTTGGGGTGGGGTATCATCAGTACGCTGATGATACCCAACTTTTTCTTTCCACCCCGAACCAACCCAGTGATGCCCTCTCCGTGATGTCCCGGTGCCTGGAGGCGGTTCGGGTCTGGATGGGGAGAAACAGGCTCCGTCTCAATCCCGCCAAGACTGAGTGGCTGTGCATATCGGCATCTCGGGTTAACCAAGTTATTCCATCCTTAATGATGGGGGGTGAGGTGTTACCCCCCGTCGATAGGGCTCGCAACTTGGGCGTCCTCCTGGATTCACGGCTCAATTTCGAAGACCATATTGGAGCCGTGACCAGGGGGGCTTTTGCTCAGGTTCGCCTGGTGCGCCAGTTGCGTCCCTATCTGGACCGAGACGCCCTACGCACAGTTACTCACGCGCTTGTGACCTCCCGTTTGGACTACTGTAACGCTCTCTACATGGGGCTGCCCTTGAAGACCACTCGGAGGCTTCAACTGGTGCAGAATGCGGCCGCGCGAGTTGTAATGGGGGTTTCCCGATACTCCCATGTAACACCTCTACTCCGTGAGCTGCATTGGCTTCCGGTTGCCCTCCGGGTGAAATTCAAGGTGCTGGTTATCACCTATAAAGCCCTACATGGCCTGGGTACGGGATATCTGAGGGAACACCTGCTGCCGGCATCAAACGCCCTTCGCCCAGTGCGCTCCCACAGGGAGGGTCTGCTCAGGGTCCCGCCGGTAAGAGATTGCCGGCGGGTGACACCCAGGGATAGGGCCTTCTCAGTGGGGGCGCCTGCCCTCTGGAACCAGCTGCCGGTGGAGCTGAGAACTGCCCCTGACCTCCGATCATTCCGCCGGGGCCTGAAGACCTGGCTCTTCGAGCTCTCGGGCCCAGACTGAGGAGAAATTTTTAATTTGGGTTTGTTTTTTTTTTAACTGACTACAGGGTCAATTTAATATTTTTAATTTGGTTCTTAATTTTTGTATTTTGGATTTTTAATTCCCTGTAAACCGCCCTGAGTCCTCAGGGAATAGGGCGGTATATAAATATAACTAAATAAATAAATAAATAAATAAACTAGAAATTCAGGTAAATGAGGGCGGATATGATATTGTTGCCATTACAGAAACATGGTGGGATGAAACCCACAAATGGAACACACAGCTAGAGGGATTTAAATTATTTAAAAGAAATAGACTAAACAAAAGAGGAGGTGGAGTTGCTCTATATATAAGAAATAACTTTATCTCTACAGAAATAGAGCACAACAATGATGAAAACTGTAAACCTGAATGTATTTGGGTCAATATAAAAGGGGAAAAAATGACATTGCCATAGGTGTATACTATAGGCCGCCCAACCAAGCAGAGGAAATAGATGAACTTTTTGCTAGTCAGTTAACTAAGGTATGTAGGAAGCGCATCACAATAGTAATGGGGGGCTTTAATTACCCTGATATCAACTGGGAGACAAATTCTGCACCAAGTGGAAGATCTAACAGATTCCTGACAAACCTAGCAGACAACTTTCTCTCCAAAAAAGTAGAGAAGGGAACTAGGGGATTAGCCATATTGGATTTAATTCTCACTAACAGAGATGAAATGATAGAAAGTGTCAAAGCCACAGGAACCTTGGGGGGAAGTGATCATGCAATATTGGAATTCAACATTATGGAAGCACAAGCAATAGAATACAGCCAAACTAGAGTCTTGGACTTTAAAAGAGCTAATTTCAATAAACTTAGAGAGACCTTGGGAAGAATTCCATGGATGAGAATCCTAAAGGGGAAAACAACTCAAGAAGCTTGGGAAATTTTGAAAAGTGAGATAATAAAGGCCCAGTCTAGCACAATACCAACAAAGAAGAAACCAGCATGGCTGCATAAAGAACTCTCTGATAAAGTGAAAGATAAAAAGGACAAGTATAAGAAGTGGAAAGAGGGGCACATAACTAAGGCAGAATATCAGCAAACAGCCCGTGCCTGCAAAGATGAAGTGAGGGAAGCTAAGGTTCAAAATGAACTAAGGCTTGCGACCAAAGTCAAAAATAACAAAAAAAGCTTCTTTCAACTTTTAAGAAACAAGAAAAAAGTTAAGGAAATGATTGGTCCATTAGTGGGGGAAAGTGGCAAGAAGGTGACAAGCAACAGGGAGAAAGCAGAACTATTTAACTCGTTTTTTGCATCTGTCTTTACACAAAGGGAAAAAACCGTCCAACCTACCAAAACCAGTGCCATAAAAAACAGAATAGAAACGCAAGTTAAGATAGGCAAGAAAATGGTAAGTGAGCACCTGTCCAGCCTAGACGAGTTCAAATAACCAGGACCAGATGGATTACACCCCAAGGTTCTCAAGGAACTGGCAGACGTGATCTCAGAACCACTGAACTATATTTTTCAAAGATCCTGGAGCACTGGGGAACTACCAGAGGACTGGAAGAGAGCTGATGTAGTTCCCATCTTCAAAAAAGGGGAAAAAATAGATCCAGGAAACTACAGACCTATCAGCCTGACCTCAATACGTGGGAAGATTCTGGAAAAGATAATCAAACAACAAATCAGCGAACACCTTGATGTGAACAAAGTTATCACTAAAAGCCAACATGGGTTTGTCAAAAACAGATCATGCCAGACAAACCTTATTGCATTCTTTGACCAAGTGACAAAACTAGTGGACCAGAGGAATGCTGTAGATATAATTTACTTGGACTTCAGTAAGGAATTTGATAAAGTAGATCACAACCTACTACTTGATAAGATAGAAAAATGTGGGTTAGACAGCATCACCACCAGATGGATTCGTAGCTGGCTGACAGGCCGTACTCAGCGTGTGGTCCTCAATGGAACTGCATCTACATGGAAGGAAGTGTGTAGTGGGGTGCCCCAGGGCTCTGTTCTGGGCCCAGTGCTCTTCAACATCTTCATCAACGATTTGGATGAGGGGATAGATGGGGAACTCATCAAATTTGCAGATGACACCAAGCTGGCAGGAATAGCCAACACTCCAGAAGATAGGCTTACAGGAGGATACAGGAGGATCTGGACAGACTCGAACACTGGGCACTATCTAACAAAATGAAATTCAATGGTGAAAAAAGTAAGATTCTACATTTAGGCAGGAAAAATCAAATGCACAGGTATAGTATAGGTGGTACCTTGCTCGATAGTAGTAACTGTGAGAGAGATCTTGGAGTCCTAGTGGACAATCAGCTAAATATGAGCCAGCAGTGTGCTGCAGCTGCCAAAAAAGCCAACACAGTGCTAGGCTGCATTAACAGAGGGACAGAATCAAGATCACGTGAAGTACTAATACCACTTTACAATGCCTTGGTAAGGCCACACCTGGAATACTGCATCCAGTTTTGGTTACCACGATGTAAAAAAGATGTCGAGACTCTAGAAAGAGTACAGAGAAGAGCAACAAAGATGATTGGGGGACTGGAGGCTAAAACATATAGGGAACGGTTGCTGGAATTGGGTATGTGTAGTTTAATGAAGAGAAGGGTGAGGGGTGACATGATAGCAGTGTTCCAATATCTCAGGGGCTGCCACAAAGAAGAGGGAGCCAAGCTATTCTCCAAAGCACCTGAAAGCAGGACAAGAAGCAACGGATGGAAACTAGTCAAGGAGAAAATCAACCTAGAACTAAGGAGAAACTTCCTGACAGTTAGAACAATTAACCAGTGGAACAAGCTGCCTCCAGAAGTGGTGAATGCTCCAACACTGGAAGTTTTTAAGAAGAGACTGGACAGCCATTTGTCTGAAATGGTATAGGGTTTCCTGCCTTAGCAGGGGGTTGGACTAGATGACCTCCAGGGTCCCTTCCAACTTATTATTATCATCATTATTATTATTATTATTATTATTATTATTATTATTATTATTATTATTATTATTATTATTATTATTATTATTAATTATTATTATTATAGCAGTCTCCATTTTGTTTATTCCCAGCTTGGACTGGACCCTGATGAAGATTTTTCTTTCAACAGTAGGTTGGGGATTAATTGTATTTTATGTTCTAGCCTCAACAAGAACTTTTATAAAATGGTATATCATTAGTATATAGAAACTTCTGGAATATATTAAAGTACTTTGAATCTCTGCTTGAAATGTAAACACACTGAAGGGATACTTTACGACAGACATGTCAAACACAAGGCCTGGGGGCTGGATCCGGCCCACGAAGTGGTTTCATGTGGCCCGCGAAGCCATCCTGGAAACAGTGAGGGAATGGCCCCCACTGCCTTGGCCCTGGCCCAGAGACCCTCCTCCTGCCAGAGACCCTCAGATCTGTCCCACTCCTGCCCAGGCCCCCATAGGCACCCTTGATGCGAACGATGTAGAGCTGGCCATGGCCACCCAGTAGGCCATACGCACTCTAGCCACGCCCACCCAGTAGGCCACGCCCACCCTGGCCATACCCACCCGGCCCCCTGAGGGCAACCGCAATGCTGATGCGGCCCTCAATGAAATTGAGTTTGACACCCCTGCTTTACGATATTTAGTGGGCACAGAAAAAGCTTTAAAAATGGATATAATAAATACAGGCACTAATCCAGAAGGAGATTTTCCTTTTAGGGCTAATGGACAGGCAATTTGAAAAAAAAACACACCATGGAACTTTTGTTTTTATATAGGATACCTGCAGAAAGACTCTTATGTGCTCAGAAAAGGAAAAAATTGACATTACCCACTGTGGAGTGGGTTGGTGAAGATAGAACTTGTAATGGCTAAATTAACTTCTTTGATTAAAGAAAAAACAGTATCTGTATTTGTGGCTGACTGGAAACTGCTTGTAGACTTTTTGCATGAAATAGAAAAAATGTGCTCATGGATTTGTGGTTTTTATGATTAGAAAAAACTGGATAATAGAAAAAAGTGAATTTTATAAGAGCTAATATTGTAATTCTATTTATATTTGCTGCAGAACAAAATGGAAGGTTTTTCTATTTCTTTTTACATTTTCTTCTTCTCCCTTTCTTACTTTGCTTCCTAATATTTTCCTTCCTTCCTTAGTCTTCCTATGAGTAACTTTATTACTTTGGGTTACTTTTTATGTTCGTTGTAAATTTTTAATAAAATTCATACCAAAAAATGTCCCCATAGTAAACCAAACCCAAACCAGCTCCACTAGGGCTGAGCATAATGTAGGAACTCTGCTACAAAATCAAAAGCTAAAAAGCTTGCAAGCCAACTTATCTTTGGCACTGTTGTCTACTTTTTATGCATTTTTTTTATAAAAAAAAAGGGATTTACCTTACGTGACTAGTAAAGGCTGATCTCTGAGCAAAACTGGCTGGACAGCACTGACATTTATAAGGCTTCTCTCCCGTGTGGGTTCGTATGTGAACGGTCAGGCCACCCCTGGAGCTGATGACTTTGTCACAGTAGGGGCACTGCTGCGGATGCTGCTTCTTTTCGTGCACCCCGAGGTTATGAGCACTGATATCCTTCTGGTGCTGAAACTTTTTGTCACCAGGGAAGGTCTGCTCTCGGTTGTGGACAGTGACCCTGTGTTGCCTTAGATTGTGGCGATTGGGAAAGAGTTGGTTACAAATATTGCAGCTATACTTAATTCCCAGGCTTGTCCTATGCTCCAGATCAACGTGCGATTGGTGCTGCTCAGCGAAATGAAATAAATGATTACGCTTGTCACCGGCATATGCTCTTGGCAAGACTTTTGATATACTGCGGGTCGATTTTCTGAGTTTGGCCTTACAGAATGTCGAGCTACTTTCATCCTTTTGGTCAGGCAATGTCCTGCTTAAAGCGATGTGGGCTTCCTTCAAGTCCTCCTCATTTAATGAAGGACAGTCAGTCTCATTGGTACGCTCAGATGTCATCACTGACTCATCTTTGGAATTGCAACTCACAATCCTATCTTCATTAGGGTTTACACGTTTATTTTTAATATCATCCAAATTGGTGGTAGGTTTTGAATGGTTCATTCTCTTCCCCAAATGTTTCTTCATCGGTGCAGCAGCCAAAACATGTACTTTTTCTCCTCCGAGTCCTGTTTGATTCCCAGGCAATCTAACACTTCCATTTTTTTCCAAATGAACATGTGGTTCCAAGTTTCCATCTACAGCCTTCATTTCTTCAAAAATTTCAAGCAGATCCTTGCATTGAAATCTTTCAGCGACTTCCTTCATCTGATGCAGTCTGTCCACTTCAACTTCTAACTCTGCGGTGTAAACAAATTTGAGGAATGAGACAAATTCTTCGGCATGAATATCCTGGAGGATCACTGTGCAGTTTTTGGCGTTCTTCATTTCATTATTGAGAAAAAGGCTTTTAAAGTAATTGCTAGAAGCTGCTAAAACAGCTTTGTGAACGGAAAATTCTTGTTGGATTTCCAGCTGGCCTGTGTATATTGTAACATCACAAAAATGTCCAAATTGATAGAGAGAATGTAATGTTCTCAGGAGGTTGGAGGCAGCAACACTGGATTTCATTAAAATTTTCTTTTTTTCCATCCTATTAAACAGAAATACAGTTGAGAACATTTTGTCAGCTTGTATAAATTACCCTTCTCGTCAAAATTAGTTTTAATGTCAGATCTTCCATATTCACACTAAGGACTTATTCAACTTTTCAATATTTAAAATTCCTACAATCAATAGCCAGACAGACAATGGTAAATTAACTGAGGAAAAGTCTTTTTTTAATTTAAAGGTTACAATACCATCTATGCTTACTTAAGTTGCATTATATTCTAGCCTCTGTCCTCTACAATTGTGAATTGTGTAAAGCTAAAAGGATGACTTTTTGACAACCAGCATATAAAAAACAGAAACATGAAGGTGATGTATACATAATTCAGATCTAAGTAAACACTAGACAGCAAGTTTTTTCAAATGTTTTGCTTCCTGAAAAACTTTAGGTGATTATGATATTCATAGCCCTTCAAACTAAACGCAAATATAATTTCAGAAAGACTGCATTATATAGGAGTCTTCAGAAATATGAAATTAACTTTTTTGGGTTTTATTAATGTGTTTTAACCTATTTTAATGTGTTTTAACTTATTGTAAGAGTTGTGAGCATTTTGTTTAATCTCTTTTAATTTTTGTATTTTGTCTTTTAACATGTACTGCCCTGTTCACCGCCCTGAGTCCTTCGGGAGAAGGGCGGTATACAAATAAAATTAATAATAATAATAATTACTACAACATATTTAATTATGTAATGTTTCTGACAAATTGCATGAGTTCAGCAGGGCTAAAAATGTTTTGCTGCTGATTTTCATTTGCACTTGGGTGTCAGATGCCTCTCGCTACAGTGTCCAACAACAGTCAGCCAGCACTGACAGATTCCTGTTGCTCTGATACCATTTTTTCATAGCAGCAATGTCCTGGCGGGGCCTTTCACCAATTTCGTCACTGTCTGTGCTTAGATTTTCAGGAACGAAATCCAAGTGTGAATGCAGCAAATGAATCTGCAATGACATTTTGCACTTTATGGTTTTGCATGCTGGAAGAAGTTTGTCAACTAGCTTAATGTAGTTTGGTGCTCTATGGTTGCCAAGAAAATTCTCAATGACACCTTGAGTGCTTTCCAGGCAATTTTCTCTAGCCCCATTGTCAGGACTTCAAACTGCTTGTCACTGATGACATTTCTGCTCTGTGGACCAATAAAAATGTTCTCCTTAAGCTTGGCATTAGTTATTCATGGAAACATCTGTCTCAAATAATGGAAACCTTTTACCTTCATTGTTCATCGCTTTACAAATTTTTTGCTCAGTCTGAGTTTTATGTGAAGTGGAGGCAAAAATAACTTTCTCGGTCAACAAGTGGTTCACATGACACATTTTTCTGTCCTGGAACCAAATTATTTCGGAGTGCCATTTCTTTTTATTGTGACTTTCTTGCATGGCTGTCCCATTTGCATATGTAACCACACTACTTGGTATACCAGTGCTGCATTCCAAGAGCAGAGCCACTACTTTAGATCTCCACAGATATTTCAGTTGGATGTGCTTCAACAACAGTTTCATGTTCTTATATGTTTGTTTCATGTTTGTGGCAAAGCCAAACATATGAAGAGTGCAGGTGGCAAAAACAAGATTTCTATAAAATGGGATGTGTAAATTACAGGTTATTTTCATGAATAGCTGCCACAAATCTATAAGATTACAACCAAAAGTGTACAAGAAGCAAAATCTTTGTTATCCATTGAAATTATTACACTGCACTATAGTGTGAAATTTTGTGAAATATTACTTTTATGTATGAAAGCAGCCAAACTGGAAAGGAGGAAGCTTCTTTGATTCAGCCAATAAAACAAGAAAGAGAAAATACTAAATCAGACTTTTGCCCCAACTCTTTTATCTTTCTACTTGCAAGGAAATTGTTTTTATTTAAATAAAAGAATATTCAGAAATACAACCTGCCTACCTTCATCTGACTGAATGCATTAAATGGATGACAATTTGCAGGAATAGTTGACAGATAATTAACAGGGAATTCCCTAGATCTGTTTCTAGGAAAATTACCCATTTGCCCTTGCTTCCCAGAAGAGAAAGCTGATGTACTCTAGAGTATTTATTTCATTTTTTGGACTGACAGAGAATGATCAAAACCAGGCATTACTATCCTATTGTGGGAAGTCATCTCCCCAGAGAAGGAAATATTAAAAGGGCAGGAAAATACATTTCTTAAAAAGAAGTTAAAAGGCAGAAAAGCATGCCCAGGTTTTCTTAATAGCCCCACGTCTCCCTCCCCCAAGCAGAAACCAACTCTATAGAAATGCAGATGTAAACCATTCAGGAAGGTTGAAGCTAAGACTTCTGAAATCTACATACCCCAGCCCCAGGGAGGTGGGCTTGGACAGACAACCAGCAAGAATCCTAGAGTGGTACACCTAGGCTCAGGACAGAATAGATGACAAAGGAAATACAAAGCTTGAAACAGGAAGTAACTGTAGACAATAGAGTCCAAGGGGTATAAAAACCCACTATGCACATGTGCTCACCCCTTCTTTTCCTGTTGGATCCATCTTTCTGTCTGCCTATCCTCTGCAATAAACTACAACCTTCTTCCCAAAGCAGTTGCCATGTTTATTCCCCACTTGGAGGAACCATGATGGAGGCTTTTCTTCCTACACTATACTCCTCCTCATTAGCTTAGACCGCAAATTCTGTCAATTGTAGCAACAGAGGAATGTATTAATATCTTGAACTATAATCTCCGAGGGCCTACTGTCGGAAAAAGGTATAGTACAGCAGTAATGGCAACTGGAGAGGCTGAGGTTCAGGGCCTCCATTCAACAGAGCTTTGGATCTTCGCCCTCCCTTAGTCCAGACTACCTCACAAGCTGATTGTGAGGATAACTAGAGTGGAGAACATCTTGTAAGTCACGAGGGTTGACTTCTCAGAAAAACTGAGTGGGCATAAAGGCTATTTCTCCAAGATTGCCCAAGTTTTATCTCCTAATCTTGCAAGTGGGGAAAGATTTAGCAAAACTGAAAGGGATCCAGGATGAATGAAACAAAAGCAGCGTGGTCCTTAACATGTTAAGGAATCCAAGGAAGCGATCTCCTAACTAACCAATAACCCTCCAGATATGTCTCCTGCTCCCCGCTGACTGAGGATAAGGGCGTTACAATATAGTATAGTCCTCGCAACTCCTTAGAAAGCAGCAAGTTGGAGAAAGCTGCCTGGCTTTTAAGTGGCTACCCGAAGAGGTCGCCACGCTCAACAACAAGGCTGGTTGCATTAAGACCGGACAGAGTTTCAGATGGGAAAAAAAAAGGACGTGCAGCAAGCAGCCTTGAGTGACGAGACCTATTCCTGGGCAGCGCATAGCCCTTGCCCGGTCTCGGGCAAACAAAGAGGATGTGGCGCATCTTCCCACCCAGCTTGCCTGGCGCAAATACCAATCGGAGCGATGCTCCGGAGCATCTTTTTGGGGCTCGAATCCGGGAGGTTCGACTCACCTGCTCAGCGGCGGGCGAACGGGAGACGAGCCGAATTCTCACTCAGCTTGCAGCGACTTGTGACGGCCACCGTAGAGACGCAGGCCCGTGACCGAGGGGCTACCCAGGAATAAGGGTTGCTGGAGGTTTGAGCTCGTCCCCTCCTCGCCCCCTCGCCGTCATCAATGGTATTCCATTGAGCCAGAGGAGTCCGCCATCTTTCTGGCGGGCAAGGAAGCCTCGGAAGCCACCTTTAGCGAAGCACGCTAGAGTAGACTCTTTACTTGGTATGCTCGCGCCACCTGTTGGAGAAAGGAAGAGTTTACGAAGAGCAATACATTGGTTTGGAGCCTCGCATCCGCGCTGGGTCGCCTTTCGCTTTGTAGTGTTGTTTTCCCTGTTTTCCCGAAGCTTGTGGCCTCTACGAAACTTGGTGAGAGATAGAAAAACAGCGGCAGAGAGAAACAACGAGTAAGCAAGCAGTGTAGGGTCATAAAACTCCACAGTATAGTGGAGTTGCTTTATACCTGTATTTCCTGGCGTATAAAACGACTTTAACCCATGAAAATCTTCTCAAAAGTCAGGGGTTGTGCTGAAACTTTAGGGACAGGGCTGGCTGGAAAACCTGGAGCGGATCTCCCATTTGGTCTGTGCAGGGAAAGCGGGACCAATTGGAGAAGAAGCTGTAGTCCAGACATGTCAAACACAAGGCCCGGGGGCCAGATCTGGCCCGCGAAGTGGTTTCATGTGGCCCGCAAAGCCATCCTGGAAACAGTGAGGGAACGGCCCCCACTGCCTTGGCCCTGGCCCAGAGACCCTCCTGCCAGAGACCCTCAGATCTGTCCCACTCCTGCCCAGGCCCCCATAGGCACCCTTGATGCGAACCATGTAGAACTGACCATGCCCACCCAATAGGCCATACGCACTCTAGCCACGCCCACCCAGGAGGCTACGCCCACCCTGGCCATACCCACCCGGCCCCTTGAGGGCAACCGCAATGCTGATGCGGCCCTCAATGAAATTGAGTTTGACACCCCTGCTGTAGTCCGTGATTTTTTACAGGCTGGGGTCTGGGCGTCTTTCCTTCTAAAGTTGAAGAGCAGCTGCAGTCTATCCCAACTTGAAAGGCAGGTGGGGAATGCAGCAGTTAGAGCAGCTGCTTAGCTCTAAGGACACATTTGACTCAGGAGCTGGGCGGGCGGGCTGGAAAACCTGGAGCGGATCTCCCATTTGGTCTGCGCAGGGAAAGCTTTAGAGTGAATTAGGAAAAGTTTAATCCACTTGCACTGTTTTATGTTTACATGTTTAATGACAAACAGCCTTATGTTTATAAGTGAGTTTTCCTACTAAGTACCTGCATGTCATAAGCATTTGAATTAAAATGACTCAGCCTTCCATCCTTCCGAGGTAGGTAAAATGAGGACCCAGATTGTTGGGGGCAATAAGCTGACTTTGTAATAATTCCACTTGTGGTGTGTGTGAAAGCCCTAATAAGCAGGCATATACATAGAATGAAGTTTCAGTTTCAGTTTTATTTGATTTGTATACCGCCCTTCTCCCTAGGGACTCAGGGCGGTTCACAGGGCATATATAAATAACAATACAATACAATACAAAAGTTAAAAAGATTAAATCAATGCCCAGTTAAAAACAGTAATACAATTCTAAAACAACAATTTAAAACCCAAATCCCCCGTCAGGCCAGACCAGCTAATTCAAATAAAGGCTACTGCTAAGCTTGTAAGCCGCCCTGAGTCTTTGGAGAAGGGCGGGATATAAATGGAATTAAAATAAATAAATAAATAAATATTAAAATCAAATCTGATGTTTTTTAATTTTTATTTGGTGTGCGTTGGAAGAGGGGTAGTCTTATATGGCAAGTATAGCCCAAACCCTATAATTTAACAGGAAATGTAGGGGGGTCGTCTTATACGCCCAGTCGTGCCGGAAAATACGGTATATAAGAAATAACTGCATCTCTTAACAGAAATAGAGTACAACAATAAGGAAAACTGCCTTGAATGCATTTGGGTCAATATAAGAGGGGGGGGGGGAAATGACATTGCCATAGATGTATACTATAGGCCACCCAACCAAACAGAGGAAATAGATGAATTTTTTGCTAGTCAGTTAACTAAGGTATGTAGGAAGCACATCACAATAGTAATGGGGGGCTTTAATTACCCTGACATCAACTGGGAAGCAAACTCTGCACCAAGTGGAAGATCAAACAGGTTCCTGACAAATCTAGCAGACAACTTTGTCTCCCAAAAAGTAGAGAAGGGAACTAGGGGATTAGCCATATTGGACCTAATTCTTACTAACAGAGATGAAATGATAGAAGGTGTTAAAGCCACAGGAACCTTGGGGGGAAATGATCATGCAATATTGGAATTCAACATTATGTAAGCACAATCAATATAACATAGTCAAACTAGGGCCTTAGGCTTTAAGAAAAATAATTTCAATAAACCTAGAGTTTGGGAAGTATTCCATGAATGAGAATCCTCAAGTCAAGGGGAAAACAAGAAGCTTGGTAAATTTTGAAAAGTAAAATTATAAAAGCCCAGTTTAGCACAATATCAATGAAGAAAAAAAAATAGCAACTCTCAAAAGAAACCAGGATGGCTGCATAAAGAACTCTCTGATAAACTGAAAGACAAAAAGGACAGGTATAAGAAGTGGAAAGAGGGGCACATAACTGAGGCAGAATATCAGCAGATAGCCCGAGCCTGCAAATATGAAGTGAGGAAAGTTACGGCTCAACAAGAACTAAGACTTGCGGCAAATGTCAAAAATAACAAAAAAAGCTACTTTCAACATGTAAGAAACAAGAAAAAAGTCAAGGAAACACTCCATTAGTGGGAGAAAGTGGCAAGAAGGTGATGAGCAACAGGGAGAAAGCAGAACTACTTAAATCATTTTTTTGCATCTGTCTTTACACAAAGGGAAAAAAACAGTCCAACATATCAAAAACAGTACCGTAAAAATAGATTAGAAACAGAAGTTAAGATAGGCAAGAAAATGGTAAGTGAGCACCTCTCCACCCTAGACGAGTTCAGGTTTCTAGGACCAAATAGATTACACCTTAAAGGTTCTGAAGGAACTGGCAGACATGATCTCAGAACCACTGAACTATATCTGTCAAAGATCCTGGAGCACTGGAGAATTACCAGGTGACTGGAAAAGAGCTGATATAGTTCCCATCTTCAAAAAAGGAAAAAAGTAGATCCAGGAAACTGCAGACCTATCAACCTGACTTCAATATCTGGCAAGATTTTGGAAAAGATAATCAAATAATGAATCTGTGAACACCTAGAGCAGGGGTGTCAAACTGCTGGCCCACGGGCCGGATGCATCATCCGGAAGCCGCACCCACCCCATTGCCGGCAATGGCAAAACTGTCCCGATACGTAGCATGACATCATGTGACATCGCGAGTTTGACATGTCTTACCTAGAAGCAAACAAAGTCATTACCAAAAGCCAACATGGGTTTGTCAAAAACAGATCATGCCGGACAAATCTTTTTGCATTCCTTGACCAGGTAACAAAATTAGTGGGCCAGAGGAATGCTGTGGATATAATTTACTTGGATTTCAGTAAGGCATTTGATAAAGTAGATCACAACCTACTACTTGCTAAGATTAAAAAAATGTGGGTTAGACAACATCACCACCAGATGCATTCGTAGCTGGCTGACCAATCGCACTCAATGTGTGGTCTTCAATGGAACTGCATCTACATAGAAGGAAGTATTCAGTGAGGTACCCCAATGCTCTGTTTTAGGCCCAGTGTTCTTTAACATCTTCATCAATGATTTGGATGAGGGGATAGATGAGGAACTTATCAAATTTGCAGACAAGAAGCTGGCAGAAATAGCCAACAGTCTAGAAGGTAGGCTTAAGATACAGAAGGATCTTTACAGATTTGAAAATTGGGCGCTATCTAACAAAATGAAATTCAATGGTGAAAATAGTAAGGTTCTACATTTAGGCAACAAAAACCAGTATAGGTGGTTCCTTGCTCAATAGTAGTAACTGTGGGAGGGGTCTAGGAGTCCTAGTGGACAATCACTTCAATATGAGCCAGCAGTGTGCTGCAGCTGCCAAAAAAGCCAACACAGTGCTAGGCTGCATTAACAGAGGAATAGAATCAAGATCATGTATATGCCCTAATAAGCAGGCATATACATAGAATGAAGGCTATTGCTAAGCACATTGATTTGTGCTTAGATTGTAAGCCGCCCTGAGTCTTCGGAGAAGGGCGGGATATAAATGGGATTTTTAAAAAAAGTGTTAATACCAGTAAGGCCACACTTGGAATACTGCATCCAGTTTTGGTCACCACGATGTAAAAAGGATGTTGAGACTCTAGAAAGAGTACAGAGAAGAGCAACAAATATGATTCAGGGACTGGAGGCTAAAACATATAAGGAACGGCTGCTGGAATTGGGTATGTCTAGTTTAACGAAGAGAAGAGTGAGGGGTGACATGATAGCAGTGTTCCAATATCTCAGGGGCTGCCACAAAGAAGACGGAGTCAAGCTATTCTCCAAAGCACCTGAAGGCAGGACAAGAAGCAACGGATGGAAACTAGTCAAAGAGAGAAGCAACCTAGAACTAAGGAGAAACTTCCTGACAGTTAGAACAACTAACCAGTGGAACAACCTGCCTCCAGAAGTTGTGAATGCTCCAACACTGGAAGTTTTTAAGAAGCAATTGGACAACCATTTGTCTGAAATGGTATAGAGTTTCCTGCCTGAGCAGGAGGTTGGACTAGATGACCTCCAAGGTCCCTTCCAACTCTATTCTATTCTATTCTATTCTATTCTATTCTATTCTATTCTATTCTATTCTATTCTATTCTATTCTATTCTATTCTATTCTATTCTATTCTATTCTATTCTATTCTATTCTATTCTATTCTATTCTAATTATTCTATTCTATTATTCTATTCTATTCTGGGATGCACTGAGATTTATCGCCAACTAAAATACATTCCCGTTTCCTTCCTAAAGCTTTTTTTCTTCTATACTTGTGCATAGAGAAATAGCTATAAGCCACATAATATAATTTTGCCCTTGTCTGTTATGGTGTGAACGCCTATGGACTTGATGGTCCATTCTTCTGCATCTCTGTGCTTAGGATTTCTACCTTAATGCTGCCAAAATGTTGCTTTTGCCATTAATGGGATAGCAAATTAAAAGTAAGACTCCACAGGATTTCCTATTAAAAAAAGGAAAAGAAAAGAAAGAATAATTGGATAATTTGAAAAGAAAGTTGGATAGTTCCATCCTGGTGGTGTCCATAACAAATTAGAATGATGTCCTCACACAAAACCCCTAACACAAATTCACAACAGTGTATTTGTGTTCCAACACTGATGCAAATATTAAATTGTAACTCACATGTTATCATGTTTCTCTTCTATATTTACACTGTACCTGCTTGTTCTTAAAGAAGAAGAGACTAAAATTGGAGCAAAGAATGGTGACAAGGGAAGGAACTAAACTTTTAATTAATAATATAGAAACCCTGAAAAGACTTTACAGTAAAAAGGTCTGATTTCCTCAGTATTTTAATATTTATGATTTATAGATTTTCCAGAATCATCCAACCATGGTTGTTCCAAAATAACAGTAACAAGGACAGTCTTTATATCACTGCAGTGATGACTGGATGATGCTGGGAAGATACATTAAATCATGGATTATGAAAACAAGCCATATGGCTAGCAGGTTATGAGAATTTAGCTGTTATGGCTAATAAATTAAGATTTAGTATGTTTTGTGAACACAGCTTGTTGCATTTTATTATTTTAGCCAGTTGGTGAAGCTAAGCAGTTTTAAACATTGATTGGTGAATTGGCTGTATTCATACCCATCATTACTTGATCACGGTATACTGAATCAATCATGAATACATTGTGAGTTTTACTTTGAATGGTGAAGTTTGTTGAATAAACATTGTGCATAAACCATAGTTGGCTGCATTCATACATTAATATATATGCCATTGTTTACTCATAGTGTCAGGGCTTATATAATATAATAAGATTTAGATTCCCAAACTGGTACCTGTGGGCGCACTACTGACCCAGTAACCTCACTTGGTGTCCATGACCTGTCTGAATTTGCTTTAAAATTATTCTAGCTTGATCGGACTTCCGGTGGCGGCGTGGCGCCGGAGACAGCCGTTTCGGGCTGCCCGCTGCTCAGCTGAGTTGTTTTCACCCGAAACAGCGCCGATCAGCTGTTCGGGTGGATTTGAAGCCCCCTCCTCGGGAGAAGAGGAGGGGGTGAGGCCCCAGGTAGGGGTTGAGTTCTCCGGGGCCGCCTGAGCTTAAAGCTTGGGCGGCTGAAGGATTGAACTCCCCCGTAGCCTGGGTTGCTCCCAGCTGTTCAGCGTCTCTGCTCCGGGATCTTTGGAGCAGAGCCAGGCGTTTGCGACCACCCCTGCCAGAAGGAAAGACCTTGGAATAAAAAGGAGCAGGCAGAGCGGTACAGGAGGTTAAGGTGAAGAGGACTTTTATTCTTATTCTCTAGCTTAATGGACTTTATAAACCTAAAGTGAAAGTGCGCAACAAGTGAAAGTGAAAAGATGGCGGCTAAACCTCCCTCAAAAACTCTTCGGAGTGCGGGAACTTCCCCGGTGCAACAGACATCGTTGCAAGCTTTCCTTCCTCCTGCTGCATTGACATCGAAAGAGCTAGAAGATGCTCTGGAAAAACAATCCCAGGTAATATCAGAAATGCTGGGTGACAAGTTGGCAAAGGTGGAGGAGAAATTGGAGAAATTGGAGGAGAGGATAGAAGAGAAGTTTAAAGTAATGGAGGAGAGGATGGAAGTTGATAAAGCCGTTAAAGGAGCTGTTTCAGATAATTCAGAGAGGGGGAAAGGTGCCTCCGTCTTGGAGAACTGCTTTTATCTCTTTGATACCGAAGGAAGATCAAGATGCTACTCAAGTTAAAAATTATAGACCGATATCACTTTTAAATACAGATTATAAGATATTTGCTAAGGTGTTGGCTAATAGACTGATGAGGGTTCTGCAACAGGTGATTCATGGGGATCAAACTGGGTTTATTAGTGGTAGGCAAATGAAAAATAATGTGAGGCATATAGTTGATGTGTTAGAGTTTTTGGAAAGGAACAACCAGATCCCTGCGGCGCTAATTTTTTTAGATGCTGAAAAAGCTTTTGATCAATTGAATTGGCAATTTTTGATGAAAGTTCTAGATAAAATGAATTTTGGGGATAAATTTTTGCAACCAATTAGGGCATTATATCAAAAACAAACTGCCCGAATAATAGTTAACAATAGCTTGACTGGAGCTTGTAATATTGAGAAGGGCACAAGGCAAGGGTGTCCGTTATCGCCTTTGTTATTTGTGTTAACATTGGAGATATTATTGGTAAAAATACGGAACTCGGAAAGAATTAAGGGTATACAAATTAGAGATCAGGATTATAGATTGAGATCGTTCGCAGATGATCTGGTTGTTACGGTGACCCAGCCGGAAAACTCTGTTGTGGACCTGATGGAGATAATAATACAATATGGGAAGGTTTCTGGATTTAAAGTTAATGTACAAAAAACTAAAATTCTGGCCAAAAATATGACAGTATCGCAAAGGGCTCTTTTAGAAGGATTAACTGGATTTGAGATTGTCAAGAGGGTCAAATACTTGGGGGTGTTTTTGTCACCCTCTAATACAAAGTTATATAAAAATAATTATGAAAGATTATGGGGAAAAGTTCAAAAAGAAATGGAGAGCTGGGAGAAATTGCAATTGTCTTTGTTGGGGCGAATCGCAGCAGTGAAAATGAATGTCCTGCCTAAATTTTTATTTTTATTTCAAATGATACCGGTTCTTAAGAAAGATTTTAATCTGGAGGAATGGCAGCGAGGTATCAATAAATTTGTCTGGGCAGGGAAAAGGCCACGAGTTAAACTTAAGATTATGCAGGATACTCGTGAAAGAGGTGGCCTTAAAATGCCCAATCTTAAATTATATTATGAAGCTGCTGCGTTAGCAGGAATAAGTGATTGGATTAATTTGACACAAGAGAGATTATTAAATCTTGAGGGCCACGACTTGTTATTTGGCTGGCATGCATATTTGTTGTATGATAAGAAGGTAGATAATGTGTTCAAAGTGCATATTTTAAGACAGGCATTGTTGAGAGTCTGGAAGAAGTATAGACATAAGTTAGATTGTAAGATACCATTGTGGGCAATTCCAAAACACGCAATAGAAAATATAAATGTTGGTTTTAAACATGATGTGACTACGTATAAGGAGATTTTAAGTCTGGAAAGAAATGTCTGGTGTCTGAAACCGTACGATCTCTTGCGAGATGAGAAGATTATTCAAACTTGGTTTCAATATATTCAGCTACGGGCCAGGTGGAAAGAAGATCTGAAAATTGGTTTTACAATGACTGATGAAAATCTGATAAAGCAAATTAGAAATCAGGGTCCTGCACATATCAAACGGATATATCTTGCATTGATAGAAACTGATTCAGAAACAGAACTTGTTAAAGATTGCATGATAAAATGGGCCCAAAATATCCAAGAAGTTATTACAATGGACACGTGGGAAAAGATCTGGGTGAGGAACGTAAAATTTACACAAGCTCAAAATTTAAGAGAGAACTTTTATAAAATGTTTTATAGATGGCATTTAGATCCTAAAAAGCTTGCAAGTATGTATCCGAACTATCAGCCCAAATGCTGGAGGTGTGGTGACGAAGATGCAACATATTTTCACATATGGTGGACTTGCAAAAAGGTTAAGGCCTTTTGGATAAAAATTTGGTGGAATATGCAGAAGATCTTCAAGCAAAAGATAAAGTTTTGTCCGCAATTCTTTCTGTTGGGTATAATTACAGAAGCTACTGTTGTGGACACTAAGTTGATGTTGAATTTAATTACGGCAGCAAGACTCTTAATAGGTCAGTATTGGAAGAAGGAGGAACTGCCGACTATAGAAGAATGGACTTTAAAGGTTTCAGACCTGGCAGAGATGGCAAAGATATCGGCTTATTTGAAAGATCACTCGCAAGAACGTTACATTATGGAGTGGAGAAAATGGATTGAGTATATCCAGAACAAATACGGGACTAAAAAGTTTCATGTAGCATTTGAATAAGTCTTCCTTTCTTTTCTTTTTTCTTTTTTTTATATATTTAATAGTAATAGTGTTTGTAGTTATCCTATATGAGCTAGAGAGTGATAGATTTTAGAGTTTGTGGTTGTTAGCATTTGGATGTTTATGATTGTTTTTTTTTTATACCCTGTACTTAGCTCTGGGAAGTCGGGGGGGGGGGAAGGGGGTAGGGGTAGGGAGGGATGGGTATGGGAGGGGGAGGGGGGATTGTTAAAGATAAAATGTATGTTAAAACTTTTCAATTAAAAAAAAATTATTCTAGCTTTTTTTCTTTTCTTTTTTAAAAAAAAGATACATGTGAAACTAATGTGTTGCAAAATAAAACACAGCCTCCAATGTCCAAAATGTTTTTATTGCTATATATTACCTGAAATATTTTTATAAATAAATATTATGGTGAGTTCTCCATCTGTACAAAAAGAAAGGTAGCCGAATTCCTGGGAAACTCACCAGTTTCCCTTCTGGTAATTGGCAATTTTGTTTTGGGCCATGCTCACTATGGCAACCATTTCATAAAAGTGCTATCAAAATGTCAGATGTGCCCACTGCTCCAAAAAGATTGGAGTTCCTACAGTAAACTTGTCATTTGGCTTTCAATTGGCTCTGTTGTTACGTGTTGAGCAAGCACAATCAATTTAGAATTCATAAGAATATTTCCTTTGATTGTACAAAGGAAAAAGATTGTTGGAAATGTGCTAAAAACATCCATTCCAAGTTACTATTAGCCTACTCATTTGACTGCCTAAAGCCGAGTTTTTCAATCTTGGCAAGTTTAAGATGTGAGGACTTCATCTCCCAGAATCCCCCACTACATCTCCCAGAATCCCCCACTCGGCTGAGAAACATTGGCCTAAAGATCATATTATAAAAGGATGAAGAGAACAAAGAAGCAAAAGGATAATCTTTGGCATGAATACTAGGGTGGTAATTAAGAGAGGACGATTGATTCCATGAAAAAGCAAAAAGAAGACGTGGCAAGTCCAGAAAGCTGGGCAACCACGTGATAACCCTTTTCTTAGACAGCTGCTAGTTTAATAAATGAATTACAGCATTTACCGTGATGTTTCCAAATGTTGAGTAAGCATCAACGTATCCCAAGCATTATCTCAGAGAAGCATTTCTAAGACTATTACCAGAGAACACCAATCCCTCTTCTTTTAGTCTTTGCCTGATTAGTAAACTATCGCCACTGAATTTGTAATCAGACTGGGTGTATTTTTTTTCCTTTTGAAATTTTAAAGCAGAGGTGTGTTGCCCTACTTAATTAATCTAATTGTTATTGGCCCTTCAAAATTATGATGGGAGATATCGCCTTATCAGAGCAACTAATTATCCTTAAAGAGTAATTTACGTCAAGATAATAGTGCAGGCCAGGCCAGATGGATTGGATTTTGCACAAAACAGGATTACTTTCTAAAGTTGTTGTATTTTTACCATTCTTTTCTTTTAAAAGACAAACAATCTTGCCTCGCAGTTGTCTCCGCCCTAGTAATATCTGTTGTTTGTGTGGTATGTTTTATCATCATGATGAAGCCAGTAAAATCCATGGATGCTGTCAGAATATATGTACCCTGTCTGACAACATGAGGTTAGGCTGAGATTTACACAAAGAACTTTTACTTTGCCACAGGAGGCTGGCGTAAATGTAAAATCCATTTCAGTTCATTTACAAGGTGGAAACCAGTCCTGACATCTGCTCATTTTCAAACACAGCAAGGACAAAAGAAGTGCTCAAAAATTAAAGAGAACCAAGATGCAGACAGAGGAGATGCAATCCGCGCTATAAATTACATCTGGGGGTGGGTGGGAGAAATCCAACTGCTGTTAAATAATTTGCCATGAATATGTTTAGTTAAAATATAAGGCTTCATCTGTTTTAATGAAAATTCAGGGAGCGTTCCCAGGCGAACAGCCCAAGCAACGGAATGCCATAATTTCTCACTGGCGATAGCCCATAAAACATTCATGCTTATGTAACAGTATTAGAGTTCTTATTCTTTTCAAAGTGAAGTTGCTATTTATTTAGTTTGATTTATAAAATTGTGAAAGCCACACTTTAACGATACAGATTTCATCTGTGTACACACACAGGCGTGCACAACATGTTTAATCCAAACTGCAAATGGAACCGTGGATAGCAATCCAACCTCCATTGTCATTGATCCTTAGACACAGCAAGGTTTAGGCAGTCTGATCATCGTTCTTGCTAAAGGGCATTTGGAAACCCATGGCCTTTTTATGCCATTTATGTTAAGGAATTTTAGTAATGAGGATAAGTAGAGAAGGTAGAGAAGAACAGAGATCCATAAAACAGACGCCTGTACGACCAAAAAGGAAGGAGGAAAATAATTCATTTTCTCACAATTAGACTGTTTGCAGAACCTGATCTCTGACTTACTAATACTCTGTGTATGATATAATTCTTTACTTAACTCTCTTGGTTCCCACTCTCCCTCACTGTACAGTAGTTCAGTGTTTTTCATACTTGACAACTTAGTGTGGAGTTAGTGTGGACTAACTCTCAGAATTCCCAGCCAACATGCTAGATGGGGAATTCTGGGAGTTGAAGTCCACACATCTTAAAAGTTGTGAAGTTTGAAAAAAATACTGTTGGAGTCAGTGCTTTTTTTGTAAAAGAAAAAGGTGCCGGAACTCACACATGTCATACAACCTGCCTTGCCTACCCTACAAGGTTCCATCCAAAAAAGGTGCCGGAACTCCATTCTGAGCGTTCTGTGACAAAAAAAGCCCTGGTTGTAGTTCTTACAACAGGCTCAGGCAGAGTTAAGAGTAATGCTAGATAATGCACCCTCACTAATATACTCTTACTCCTAGATTTTTTTTAGCCCATCTGGATCCCATCAGCAAGAGATAGTGATAATACAGACAAGATAATATAGTCCACTGATGGCAATACTTTACTGCCTTTTACTCTTTTTTTCATTCATTCAAGTGTCCAGTCAACATCATCTTGCATTTCAAATTTTGAGAGGCAGATTTATTTTGACTGCTTGTTAACATGTTCTTTTCTACTTTACTTTCTTGTTTTCTCTCCCTTTCTTTTTTGCTACAGCTTTTTTTCTAGCTTCTTAGAACTGGCCCTCTAGACTTTACTGACTATTTTGTTCCTCCATTCTTCCTTCGCACCTTTTTAGATTTTTCAGCTGTGGGTTTTGAATGTCTTTCGTGATACGTGATTTCTTGGTCCAAGTAGGCTAGGGAATTGCTGCCAGCAGCTGTTCACATTTTAGAAGGGTTTTTTTTTCTACACAGCAACTTCATATCTTTTACATCAGAAATATCTAAAGCTTAAGCTGCGAAAAAATCCACTTTGGAAATGATTATTATTAGTGGGAAATACAGCTAGAATCACTTCTAGTGTGTCATGCACATCTTATTTGAAGACTCAGTTCTCATTTGTTATTCATTTTTTAATTATATCTCTCTAAAACAGACTTTATTCTTAAATCTGGCCTGTACTTCAAAAACCCATCAAACAGAAGTTTGTCTGTTTTTTTCTGTAAAGATAGTATGTCCATATCCTTCTGAATGGATGGAACTTGGATTCAGTGCAATCTTACCCGGTCCATTGAAAAGGTGAGGTTTACTCCTAGAGAAGATTTGAAATTCTGACTTTTGACCAAAGGATCTTTGGTGCCCCCTCAAGTTTCTTATCCCACCTATCTTTTTAAAGGATCTATTATATTTAATTAAAAATAAAATGGAAAATGGGCGTGCTATAAAGCAAACCTCCACCCTCAGTCATAACCTTTTAAAATTAGGGGACTGGAGGGTACAACATATAAGGAACAGTTGCTGGAATTGGGTATGTGTAGTTTAATGAAGAGAAGGAAGAGGAGTGACATGATAGCAGTGTTCCAATATCTGAGGGGCTGCCACAAAGAAGAGGGAGTCAAGCTATTCTCCAAAGTGCCTGAAGGCAGGACAAGAAGCAACGGATGGAAACTAATCAAGGAGAGAAGCAACCTAGAACTAAGAAGAAATTTCCTGACAGTTAGAACAATCGGAACAAGCTGCCTCCAGAAGCTGTGACTGCTCCAACACTGGAAGTTTTTAAGAAGAGACTGGACTGCCATTTGTCTGAAATGGTATAGGGTTTCCTGCCTGAGCAGGGGGTTGGACTAGATGACCTCCAAGGTCCCTTCCAACTTTATTATTATTATTATTATTATTATTATTATTATTATTATTATTATTATTATTATTATTATTATTATTAAAAAATAGTCTCTGAGCTGAGCCACAAGGAGAACTTTAGGTATTTTCTTTTCTTTTTCCAAATTAATATAGAACTTTTGTAGGATTAGTCCAAATTTTTTCCTTAATTCACAGCTTAGAGAAAAGATAGGGTAGTGGATTCCCAGCAACAAATAGAAGCTTTTTAGTAAATACAGATGAAATTACTTAATTTCTTTGCTGAATTAATCAATGTTCTTTTGTAGCTTTGAGGCTTTAAGATTTGTTCCCAGAGTAGATATTCGCCCTTTTCTCAAAAAACGGGGAAGGAGGTTTTCAGGAAAGTCCCACAGGAAGATGGTTAGGGAATAAGAAAGGTGAAAGCTCACCCAGGTCCTCCAGATTGCTTCTTAGTGCTAGGTAGTGCTTTGGCTTTCGGCAGGGAGCGGCTTAATGATCGGCCATCTTTATGGCCGGTCTCCTCTTCTTCAGGCCAAAGGAGATGATTCCGGATTCCAGCGGAGGGCTGCCACCCTTCCGCGATCTCAGGAAAGTCCTCCTCTCAGTAATCGCCCCTCCAGGGCGTTTTTTGACCCTTTTCAGGGTGCTCCAAAAAACAGACGGCAGGAAGCAGGCTGTTCCTGCACGTCTGGAAGTGCCACGTGCGCAAACCAGAAGCCAGTTTGACATTTATTTTGTGGCCATGCCCAAGACACACTGTTCAAACTGCAGCTATGCCTGCCGGTCAAAAAAGGATGATTTACCTTGGCCCATCTTCCCCTATCTCTAGGCAAAGTAAAGCAGCCATTTGAGGAGCTGACCATCCAACTGAGGGTGAGGCCTATTGCCTCTCTATTTGTCAGAGAATGCAGGAAAGCAATTCTAAAGTCAGAAGAGGCTCTCCTGAAAGGAGGGTATAGGTTGGTGGGGAGCATCAACCCTGATTGACAGAAGTAGATCCACCACCCAAAAACTATTTTCCCAAAAACGTATTTTCTTGTACATAGTGAAATGAATCTGAATTTGAACCTCAAGATGTTTTCAAACTTAAGATTCCTTAGCTAATTATTGGCCAGAGTAGGATAAAACTAGGGACGCGGTGGCTCAGTGGGTTAGGACGCTGAGCTTGTCAATCAGAAGGTCGGCAGTTTGGTGGGTCAAATCCCAAGTGCCGCGTAACAGAGTGAGCGCCTGTTACTCGTCCCAGCTTCTGTCAACCTAGCAGTTTGAAAGCACGTAAAAATGCAAGTAGAAAAACAGGGACCACTACGGTGGGAAGGTAACAGCGTTCCGTGTGCCTTTGGCATCTAGTCATGCCGGCCATATGACCACGGAGACGTCCTCAGACAAGCGCTGGCTCTTCGGCTTTGAAACGGAGATGAGCACCGGCCCCTAGAGTCGGAAACGACTAGCACGCATGTGCGGGGGAACCTTTACCTTTACCTTTAGGATAAAACTGCATGGCAGGTCGTCCTCGACTTACAACCACAATGGAGTCCAACATTTCCATTGTCAAGAGAGACATTTGTTAAGTGAGCTTTGCCCCATTTTACGACCTTTCTTGCCACAGCTGTTAAGTGAATCATTGCATTTGATAATTTAGTAACATGTTTGTTAAGTGGATCTGGCTTCCCCCACTTACTTTGCTTGCCAAAAGGTTGCAAAAGGTGATCATGTGACCTTGGGTCACAGCAATGGTCGTAAGTATGAACCAATTGCCAAGCACCTGAATTTTAATCACATGATCCTAGGGATATGACAAAGATTGTAAGTGTGAAAAACGGTCCTAAGTCACTTTTTTCAGTGCTGTTGTAAGTTTGAATGGTCTGTTGTAAGTCGAGTACTACCTGCACTCCACTTGTGGATGTGTTTAGTTTGTCATCTCTCCTCTTAAAATCATTCCATGTTCCATCCGCGGAAGAATAATTAGAACAATTGCAAAAATGGGATTGCTGCATTTCCCACTTGAAGCACCAGGTGTCACCAAAACCATTCTTTGTGGGCCTGGATGTGAAGTATGCAATCCTGGTAAAGAGCAACATTAAAACTGTCGTCTGTCAATTTCTTGAGCCTGGCAAAAGCTACTGCTCTCTAGGAAATATAGTGCCCTTGCAACAAATAGCAATTTGATTGGCTCTAGCATCACTAGCATCGTAAGTCTTCAGTAGCAAGCAATTCATTGAGCTCATTCATAGCAATTCCAAGCCTGAGGCAGTTGAACTTGCTGAATTTTTGTCTGTAATCCATTTAAAGATAAAATCAGCCCTATGTGGAACTTGTTGCAATAGTCTATCCAGATGATAATGAGAGAATAAGGTGCCAGACCTCCTTGCACTAAATAACACTGCAACTGGCATGGAAGATGAAGCTGGATGAAAGTCCCTCTAGCCACAGCTTCTGCTTAAGACTTGCTCCTTTGCAGGTAGTGCTTACCGTCTAGAGATAATCCTGGTATCAAGAGAGATCCCTAATGAACAAATAGCAACTCCTTACCTGGGTCAGAGTCAGACTGTTCTGTCCCATCCAGACACTTGCAGCCTCAAAGCAGCAAAGGACAACATTGATGGCATCCCCTCTTCAATAATGGATAATTGGGTACAATTAACTTACCAATGGAGGGACGTGGTGGCTCAGTGGGTTAGGACGCTGAGCTTGTCAATCAGATGGTCGGCAGTTTGGCGGGTCGAATCCCGAGTGCCGCGTAACAGAGTGAGCGCCTGTTACTCATCCCAGCTTCTGTCAACCTAGCAGTTCGAAAGCACATAAAAATGCAAGTAGAAAAATGGGGACCACTACAGTGGGAAGGTAACAGCGTTCCGTGCGCCTTTGGCGTCTAGTCATGCCAGCCACATGACCATGGAGACATCCTTGGACAAACGCTGGCTCTTCGGCTTTGAGACGGAGATGAGCACCGGCCCCTAGAGTTGGAAATGACTAGCACGCATGTGCCGGGGAACCTTTACCTTTACCTAACTTACCAATGATAAGTTAAATTGCTGGATGACCTGTCCCAGTGGCTTTATGTAGACATTGAAAAGTGGAAGAGTACAAATCCTGTAGCGTCCACAAGTTCAGAGTCCACTAGTCACCTCTCATTCCTCACCAGAGGGAACCACTCCTCCTCAGAGTGCCCGCTGAGAAAAGAATGGAACCACTGCAGAATAGCTTGCAAACCCCAGCAAGATACAATGGCTGAAAGCTGCCAAGAGGTTTAAGAAGACATGGGGAGGGAACCATTCCCCTATCTAAGTCCAAAATGCATGTCATTAAGGAAAGCAACCAGGACCATCTCAATTCCATAACTGGGCCTGAATAAGAGCCCAAATAATTTGATTCTTATAGGATGCTCAGGGAGTTGAAGAGCTGATATACTCCAACTCAACAGCTTTCTCTAAAAGCAGGGATATTGGGGGTGATTGAAGAGCCTGAAGGGACATCTGCCAGCCTCTTAAAGTAGACCAGGTCAGCAAACAGATTCCACAACTTTGATTGTAGAATAAACTCTAGTTTACTGATATAGGCTACAGTTGTATAGAATCCTGAAAACCCGATCGTGTTTTCATTCCCTGCCTCTTTTATTAAAGAAAATTAAGATTAATCTCATGTAGGATTCTTTCTAATGTTCCATCTTTTCCCAGTCTTAAATCCTGTTTTGCTAAACTATCACATTCCTTCTCCAAAGTCATTTAAGTGGTTTTTCATACCGCAACCCAGTTTATTTCAAAACTGCTGGTAGCTCTTCCTCTCATAAAGAGGTGTTGTCTATCTCCTGAACCCAGATGGTCGTGTCTCCACCTGCCCCTTGCTACAGCCAGGATTTTAGAATTTGTATAAAATACAGTTATACAATACATATAATTTGCTCTGAGATGAAAACGAGATCTAAAGTATGACCATCTTATCTGTGGTGGGCCATGAACCTCCAGCCTTTACTTGAGCTGGCTTTCAGGGCATGGAGATTAAAGTCTCCCAGCATCAAAAGACAGGTTGTTCTGCCTTGCTAGCCCAGACACCAATTCTAACAACCAGCGAATGCTCCTGCAGGTGAGCAAGGCTGACAATATATCAACAGGTGTCAGTCCTGAGAGATAGTGCAGACAGAAAGCACACCCAGATGAACTAATTCTACTTTAGTATAAGGTTACATTAACAGAATCTTGCAAGTCTGAAAGTATGTTTATCCCCATTGGCTTTTACAGCCTAAGCATTCTATAGAGGATCTGTTCTGAGACATTTGCCATGCCCACAAATTTTTTGCAGACTAAGCTGCCTCTTATCTGACTATTCCCCTGGCTGTAGCTCTTCTCCTGCCACCCAAGGTCATTCTACATTCCTATACAACATGATCCAAGCTTGTTTCTATGGCCCAGCCCAAAACACAGGCTCTCCCATCGTGATATCTCAGGAACAGATTTGTTAATTATAGGCAAACTTCCCCTCACAACTGAAGACACCACCATTTCAGCTTTGGCTAAAGAATCCAAAAATGAACTGGGCAGATTTCACACAAAGTAGAATTTCCCAGGCAAGTTTCAATGATATGTGCCTCAACCATCACCAAGTTGGGAACAAAAGTGGTCTTATTGTAGATAAATCTGGCACTGGCCATCATTACCTTGAAGCCAAGGTCCCCAGCAATCTACCTGCCTGCCTCCCTGGATGGCCTATTGGATTTTAAGTTGGGGTTGCTAACAAATCGAAGATCTCTTTTACAGTAAAATAGCCCATTTGATGCTCCCTGCCATATCTCCCTCAGCCTAATTATACCTGTCCATCTCTTGCCAAGGTGGACAAGTATTCCATCAGAAATGAACCTTCATATTCCAGCTAGTCCACTC
The DNA here is from genome assembly GCF_964194415.1 of Vipera berus. NCBI lineage: Eukaryota > Metazoa > Chordata > Lepidosauria > Squamata > Viperidae > Vipera > Vipera berus. Next base: position 205,625,578 of record NC_138202.1, read on the forward strand.
ACTGAGGCCTGCTGTTTGAATAGTACTTAGCTGGATTTTACAACCAACAATATATACTACTTGCTCACGTAAACATACACTTGCTGTTATGTACTGGGCTGAGTTGTAACACCACGTGGTTAGCTGGAGCAGCTAACGGCTCTCCAGCAGCTCAGACTCCCCGTCTCCAGAGCTGCTACTGGCTGCCCCTAGGCGGCAATGGGTTGCTTCAAACCTATTGGCTGCCGCCTAGGGGCCAGGCTATAAATTGCTGCAGGCTGCAGCCCAATTCTCAGTTCAGATCCTGCAAGCAATAAACCATGAACTTTGTTGAACTCATTTGCCTCGTCTCCTTTCCTGCACGAAGAACTCACTACACAATACTTGCTATAATATATTGATTAATTTTTCACATTTTTGAACCACCTATCTCCCTTAGACAGGGAATATACAAAAAATAACACTTAGAAATTTAAGAGGAGAGTGATTAAACACTGTTAAAATTGGTTAAAAAATGAAGAAAGGTCCCTCCAGGCACCGGCCAGCCCCACAGCTGGGTGCTCCTCTCGGCTTCCCATGTAAGGCTGCACAGCCACGTTTTCACTCCTTTCCGGAAGGCCACGAGACTGGGGGACTGTTTCACCTCCAGGGGAGGGGGCAGAACACTTCATAAGGAAGGGGCAACATAAACTCTCTGCCTGATAGGGTGGGACAGGCTGACGTAATGGGACAAAGATGGTTCCATAGGTAATCTTGTCACATTAACACAAAACTGGAAGCTCTTTACCTCCTAGGGACTGTCCCAGGGTCATCTGGACACCTGGGCTTCAACACCAGGCTGCTCTCACCATAGGTGAGATGGGGCCTCTTGTCTCCTGTCTCGCCTTTCACCCCAGGAGAGCCTAACAGTATCATGGCAAGAAAATATCCTTCTCAGATAGGGTGGGTTTTTTTGTTTCTTTCTGAAAATAGCCCATACTTTTGTAGGCCTTTCTTGCCTGCCAGAGGCCTGCAGAAGGAGGAAAAACTGCAACAGCCACAATTGGAGAGATGGAAAGCAGCATTACATGTGAGTAAGTCTCTGTGTATGGGTGAGCATGAGAAGGAAAGGTGGAGTATATTGGGGTATGAGTCAGAATGGACGAGGAAGGAGAGGTGGGGGGTGTAAGAGTGTATGCCAAAATTTATGGAAAGGATCATAATTAAGTTAGAAATCACCCAAAAAATATGTTCATAGGACATGCTTGCCCATTGCTCACCGAACTATGGTTTACTAATCTAATTCCAGTTGTCTCAGTTTACACATATAATTTACCTATAAGCCAAACAATTATATTTTAGCCTAATTTAGGGGGTATCCATGTCAGAAAGAAAAGGATAGGCACCACCTCATGAATAGGCTTTGCAAATGTGTCCTCTGGGGATGTTGGGTCATCAGGATAAGTAAGTCTGAATGTTTTGAAGCGTTTTTTAGAGGCTTAACATAACTATTTTGTCTTTTAATTCTCTTCCTTCCCCCAGCTACAATTTGAAATATCACTTCTCTTTCCACTTGCATCCAGGAAATTTTCTTTCTTGAAGCCAGGGTTGGAATGATACAGAGAATTGATCTTTCAGTGCTATGGGGAAAAAAATCATAGTCTTATAAACAATTATAGTAAATGTCACTGTAGAAATCTAGTCTGTTTTGGAAGACAAAGCATCTATTTCCTTGAAATGGACTTTTTTGAAAGAAAGCAAAAGCTCTGTGAGGAGTGAAAATTGTTTTCAGCTTTCCCACACTCAACATAATGTGAGAGAGGCATTTTACTTGTTAATCTTAGTAACCAAAATGTCACATAACAAAACTCTCTACTGATGTTTGGGGGCATATGAAGATTTATTTTGGACATCCATCTTCAAGATAGTTGTCTCCAAATTTGGTGGTTTCTATGGTGTTTACTACGTGATCTCTTTGAGGTCGTGCCTTGGTTTCCCTCAGGCACTATGTCCTCTGCATATGGTGGTTTGGCCCATTTCCAGATACAGCAAACATACCAACATTGTGAACATGTTATCCAGGGATGGTAGATGAGTCATATGCTTACCTGGACAAAAAGGGAAAGAACAGTCAACGTGTCCCAAAGGTGCTTTTTCAGGAGGCAACTGGACTTCCTTGTTTTTCTTTGAGGACGTTTCGCTTCTCATCTAAGAAGCTTCTTCAGCTCTGACATGACGGTGGGGAATGGAAGGATTTATACTCCTTACAGAGAGCTGGTTATTTGCATTCTTTTAGCGAGTCCTTGAGGCCCTTTCTCCGGAGATTAAAACAGAGGTACTCTGTGGCACCATGTCTGAGAGGAACCTCTGAAAGTTCAAGTAGATAAATCATCAGTCTCTCAAGCATAAAATAATCACAACTGTTTATCATTTTCAGATAAGAGATTAAGATATTAGATATATTCTTTCTAATTTTTGCTGCAAGGTTTTGTATTGGAAAGAAAGGTTAGAATCCTACTAGTTTGCATCCAAAGATGAAAAGTCTTCTCGATAAAATAAAGGATGCGATTTTTAACGATTTCTCCTCTATATTCTCCAGATTTATCAGGAATCTTTTGGGAAGGATTGCAGGGAGGGGGTTGTGGAGGTGTGAAGGAAAGAAGAGAAATGGATGAAAATTGACCCTCATTAGGCTGAACTAATCAGCAGAAAAAACTTAATTTGATTCTATGGCAAGAAGTATTTTTTGGAGTATTGAAAAAACAGACTGATATTACTAGACTGCTTAGTATTTAATGACTTTATGAAATTAAGGTCCATGAGCCACTGTTTCATTGACAGGATTCCCACCCAACTAGGTCAAGCAGAATATCAGCTGGCGGGGACCAGAGGATGGGATTTTTATGTGGTGGCCCCTGCTCCATTGAACATCCTCCCTTCGGAGATGGCCCCAACCCTGTAAGCCTTTTGTAAGGCCTTAAAACCCGGGCTACATTCCTGAGCCTGAGATGCTGAATGTGCCAAGGGCCCCATTTCTTGGCTATATTGCTAAGAGGTCAAATATCTTGCTCTTGTGTATCTTCAATTGAATGTTTTTAATGTTTTAAAAGTTTTTTTAAATTTTAATTGTAATATGTTTTATGAACTGTAAGATGGGTGGCCAAAGAAATTGAACAAATTGAAAGAAAGAAAGAAAGAAAGAAAGAAAGAAAGAAAGAAAGAAAGAAAGAAAGAAAGAAAGAAAGAAAGAAGAAAGAAAAAGAAAGAAAGAAAGATTTCCAAGCTTCAGCTGCAGACTTCGCTGCTATTTGTGCAACAGTGGCAGTGACTGCAATTCATCTCAGAATTATAGCAAAATAATGCATATGAAACACTTAGACTCTATGCATTTAGTATGGAGCCTGCAAATTACATTTGAAGATCCTTTTGCCTTTTCTTTCTTATAGTGACACCCAACTCTCTGGACAGAATTACCAGCAACTAGAAATCGCAATTGGAATTGGAATCAGATCTGCCTTATTCCTCCCTTCTCAATATATCCTCAATTGTCTGACCTTTAAATAGATGTTCATTTTAAATTATTTTGGAAGCAAATTTTTGTGGAAAAGACAGATTTAATATGATGAAAGAAACATGTTGGAAGCTTATACCACATGTTTAAAATACAGGAAACTCAAATCAGAAAGTTTAGGGCACCATGTAAGGGCTGGAGCTTACTTCGTGGGAATTAAAAATTGTTATGTTAACACGAAGTAAAGGTTGGCCTTTAAGGCTGAGAAACAAATGGCTAAGTATCTGTTGACTGAAAACAAGTTAATCTTCTGTGATTATATGACCTCTCTGCAGCCAGCATAAAAGCTACTTAGCTAGCATGTCCTTAAAGCTTCTGAACGGGGGTGGGGGTTGAGTTGCTGAAGAGAGGAGATTTATTGCTGGGCCTGAGACATTCTAATTTCAGAATGGTATGTAATAGTTTGCAGGATTCTCGAGGTGGGAGTTCAGATGTTTGGCACCATCACTCATCATGGATCTTCTTAATGCAACCTTCCCAGTATATGTTACTGAGGCAGCTGATAGCACTATGGGAAGGAAGCATTGGTTCAATGTGACTGCACAGAATCACACAGGTATAAAAAAATGTGATAAATAAATATTTTTTACTTTAATACAGTACTCTGCTTGCATTTTTACACATAATAGTGATGTCGTAGGATGGGAAGAGCTTACTTCTGCTCACCAATGCTAAATGCCTGTTAAATTAAGCTGATGGCAAAATCTTACCACTATTCCAAGGAGCTGTTGGATGTCTTTATACCAAAAGCAATGGCTATCTCAATTTTTGAGACGTAAAAAGAAAATTTGACATAGCAGTTTTCATTTAAGTGACCCTAGAACAGGGGTACGCAACCTTGGCTCTTTTATGACTCGTGGACTTCAACTCCCAGAATTCCTGAGCCAGCCATGGCTCAGCTTGGAAACCTCTGCCTTTCCCCTCAGCATGGCTGGCTCAGGAATTCTGGGAGTTGAAGTCCACGAGTCATAAAAGAGCCAAGGTTGCCTACCTCTGCCCTAGAACATATCTTAGGAAGCATCTGAAGCACTCTATCATTATAGTGTTGCAATGTTATCCTTTCTGAAACCTTTTTAACCTTCTTTCTCACACCCTTAAACATTTTTAAAATAAGAGACATATTTTGTGAAAAAGGGCACATCATGGAACTGCTAAGGCTGCTTCATTCTGTGAAGAACTTGAACCTTACAGTTAATTCTTTAAATGGTTATGGCCATGTTTCATTTCCCATTATTCGTGTGCTCCTTTTTATGTGAGGAAACAAGGCAGCTGCTCCCCTCTTAGGGAAATTGGGCCCTGGTTTTGAGAAAGTGCTTCCTTGTTCTCTGTGCCATTTTACTAATATGAGAAGCAGTGCAAAGATTCTGTCAAATGTCATATGTCATCTACTTTGAGTAAATTTATGGCTCCTAGCAGTAAAAAAACCCAAAACAAACCATGGGTGTTAAGAAATGGATGTGTTGGTGAGCTGGGTAGACTATTCACTTCTCCAAACAATATAAATATTGATCATACAACTAAAATAGCTTTGATCTAAAAGCCAAGAAAAGGCTTCCACACGCAACTAACATGTGAAAACTATGGAAGTAAAACCTGATACTCAACCTTAGAAACCCAGTTGTTTCTGTAGCTCTCAGAGTGCGGTGTCTGAAACTATTTTGAAGTAAAATGTTCATTTAAAAGAAGAAGGGGAAGATGCTGGAGTTCTTCAATAGCTCTCCTTAGGCCTTTCTCCATTTCTCAACTGAGGTGCACTTCTACTCTTGTTTGCCAAAAACATTATTGTCATGCAATTTATTTGCTTTCACTGACGATCCCTAACCCTATCTCTATAAATGTTAGTTCTGAGTCACCACCAAATGTTGCAGTGCTGATTAGGAGTATGCAGTACAGATTTGGCAGAGCAGTTGGTCGAGTTCTCCAGCTTTGTCTCTTGTCCTCTTTAATATGTCAGCATCTGCCAGTCATGGTGTTGCAGCGAGAGCAGGGAGCGTCTGACACCAGGATTCTGGTGGCCTCAGTTTAGACTCGCCCCAGCCTTTATTTCCATTCTGGAATAACACAAGTTTAACAGAGTGTTTTAAAAAACCAAATGGGACTCATAAAGAGAACTGAGTCTCTTGTGACCTTTCCCAAGAGCAGTGTTTGGTCCCATTATTTCACTGTTTGTTATTGCAGCAAAAGTGGAAAGGGCAATAGAAAAAGTATTTCCTACAATACCAGCTAGGCTACGGCAAAGAATCCACTCAACAGCCCCTCTGCCTAATCCTAAAGTAGGTTCCAAAATAACACAAAGTCTCCTTTAAGTCTAATCCTACCATTAGTACTAGCAAGCAATGTCCATGTAGTTTTCTTTGCAATAGCATTAATGTGAAATAGGGTTTTGGGACTTCTGGGTGTTGACAATAGAATAGGAACAGAAGAAGCTGGTTAAGGATGAGAGGAGAGGGAACATATCCAGATGTGTAATAGGTGCCTCTTTGATCATCTCCTCTATTGGTTCCTTTGAAGTGGCTGAAGGACCACGCTGGGACAACAGGCTGGCTAACGAGGTTTATTAGGGAACAAAAAGCAAGGCAGGGTACAACTGTTCGGCTTTTATAGCCGGCTGCTGTCAGATTAGACCAATCAGGAGTTAGTCTTTTCGCGCCGCGTCTTGTCGTCCAATCGCTGGAGCCGCTTTTGACAGTTCTCTCTCTCCGCGTGGCTGGCGGCTTCCCCGTGTTTTGACAGCCGCGAGCTGTCAGTTGGCTGCGCCTGCGCTCTGGCCGGGAATTTTGACAGCTGTCAAAATTCCCGCGTGTTCTCCTGTCAGTTTAGTTTACCTCATGGGTTTAACGTGTTTAACAATAGTAATAACGTTTATACACATATATACATATATTACACCCCTTACCCTTCCCCCGGATTGTTTCCTCCCCCCTGTTGTTGGTTGTTAGAGCCGGCCCATTCGTAATCTTGTAGATAAGCCGGTGCTCTTCGGTTTCGGCCAGATCGTCGCGGGGGAGGTTCATTCTCTTGTTCCCCTTCCTCCTGAGGTGGTGCAGGCAGTATGTCCACGGGGGGTGGAGTTGGGTCGTTGATAGGTGGAGGGTCTGGGAGGTGTGACGTATGTTCTGGCTGCCTTGGTTGGAGCTGGTCTATATGTCGTCTCAGGTTGCCTTCTGTTGTAGTGTGTATTAAGTAGGAGATGGGTCCTGTCTGCCGTACGACGACCCCATTTGTTGTTTGAAGTGTAAGAGCGTGCCCAAACTAGTTGACCTGGTGTGAATGTGCGAGGTGGGGGGGGGTGTTCTGGGTCTGGTATGTTATTATCGGGGTGCAGTCTGTCCAGACGTGTTATCAGCCTCCTGCCCCACCTGAGTTCTGCTGGTGTTTTGCCGGTTGCTGTACAAGGTGTGGTGTGTTGTGCCATGAGGAATTGGCTGAGGCGACGGTTCCAGTCCCCCTTCCGGAACTTTTTTAAGGCTTCTTTGGTTGAGCGAACCATGATTTCAGCCATCCCGTTCGTCGATGGGTGGAACGGCGCTGATGTGGCCAACCTAATAGAGTTCCTCATAGCGAACATCTGAAATTCACGAGAAGTGAATTATGGTCCGTTATCTGAGACTATGACGTCTGGGAGGCCGTGGGTAGCAAAGACCTTCCTAAGGGCTTGTATGGTGGCTCCTGAAGTGGTTTTCTTGAGGGGAAGTACTTCTAGCCATTTAGAATAGCTGTCAACTATTACTAAAAAACTTTGTCCCCGGATTGGTCCCGCATAATCTAAATGGATGCGGGACCATGGGTTTTTTGTAGTTTCCCATTTGTGCACTGGGGCGTGGGGTGGATCACCTCTTGTTGATTGGCAAGGGTAGCATCCTCCCACGTGGGTCTCTATGTCCTTATCTATTCCAGGCCACCATACATAGCTCCTGGCTAGGGCTTTCATCTTAACTATCCCTGGATGTCCTTCGTGGAGGGTGTCTAGGGTTTGTGGTATGTTTTTGTTTGGTATTACAACCCTGTTCCCCCACAAGAGGCATCCCATGTGGGATGACAATTCATGTTGTCTGTTACAGAACGGTTGGAATTGTGGTTCTGGGCATTTTGCTGGCCATCCCGTGGTTGCCCATCTGAGAACCCTGCTTAGAATCTTGTCTTTGGCTGTATTTTTGGCTATGATCTTAGCGGAGAGGGGGCATTCTGGTAGTTCGGATATTGCTAGTATATACCCTGCGGGAGCTGGGTCTGTGTCATTAGTTTGAATGGGCAGTCTGCTAAGGCAATCTGCGTGTCCTAGTTCCTTTCCCGGTTTGTGTATTAATCTGTATGAATACGCTGACAGGAAGGTAGACCAGCGCAAAATTCTTGGGGATAGAATTTGGGGGGTTGTTTTGTCCCACGTAAAAATTCCCAAAAGGGGCTTGTGATCGGTAAATATGGTGAAGGGTCTTCCATATAGATAGTCATGGAACTTTTTTACCCCTGCTACAATTGCTAGAGCCTCCCTGTCAATCTGCGCGTAGTTCCTTTCTGCTTTGGATAGTGTGCGGGAATAGAAGGCTATTGGTCTTTGGGTGCCGTCCCTATAAAGGTGGCTTAGTACGGCCCCGATTCCGTAGGGTGAGGCATCGCAAGCGATGCACACTGGAATGTCTTCTCTAAAGAGCGTGACAGTCGAACTGTTACAGATAATGCTTTTCAGTGATTGAAAACTGTTTTCATGAGTCCTGGTCCAAGACCAGGGAGTGCCCTTGTCTAGTAGTCTGTGGAGAGGTTCTGCTATTGTGGCTTTGTGTGGCAGGAATGCGTGATAAAAATTTAGTAGTCCTAAAAAGGCTTGGAGTTCTTGCTTATTTTTTGGACTGGGGGCTGTTTGAATAGCCTCTAATTTTTCGTTCGTTGGATGGATGCCCTTGGCGTCTATTTTATATCCTAGAAATTCTGTAGAAGTGACTCTGATGGAGCACTTTTCCCTTTTTAATTTGAGACCGGCTTTTCTGAGCCGGTCCAGAACAGCTGACAGTCTGTCAGCTAAGTTAGCTTCGTTTTCTCCGGCGATGAGCACATCGTTGAAGTATGGGCAGACCCCGGGTATTCCCTTTAAGGTTTTTTCCATGATACCTTGGAAGATCCCCGGGGCTGCCGAAATGCCAAACTGTAGCCTTTTTACTTTAAAAGCCCCGCGGTGTGTGACAATTGTTTGGGCTTCCGTGGTCTCATTGGTTACAGGCAATTGCAAGTACGCCTGCGTGAGGTCAAGTTTAGCGAAGATGGCACCGGAGCGGATGGAAGCGAGGACGTCTCTCACCGCTGGAACCGGGTAAGCGTGGGGACTTAGAGCTAGGTTTAGGGTTGCTTTATAGTCTGCACATAGTCTTATTTCCCCGTTAGGCTTAACCGGGGTTACTATTGGGGTTTCCCAGCTCCCCCCGTCGGTAGGTTCGAGTACCCCTAGTTTTACGAGGCGTTCCAGTTCGTCCTCAATTTTTTTCTTGAGGGCGAATGGAACCCTCCTGGCCCTTATCCTAACGGGTTGGATGGTTGGGATTAATTTTAAGGAAATGGGGGGGCCTGTGTATTCCCCTAGCAAGCCGTCAAAGACGTCTGCATACTTGTTGCAGACGGCTTCGAGGCTTGCAGCCTGTACTGAGTTTACCCCGGTGATGGTGATGGCGATGCCCAGGGGGCTGAACCAGTTCAGCCCTATTAAATTGGTGCGATTTCCTGGGGTTACTAGGACTTCTAGGGGTCCTTTAAATTTTTTATATTCTACTGTAACTCTAGCCTTCCCTTTCAGTTGGATGGGGGTCTTCTGGTAGTCCGCTAGCTGGACGTGGGGTTTTTCTAGAGGGATTTCCCAATTACTCTGTCGGCAGATTTCCTGGTACGTTTTGAACGAAATTAGGGAAACTGCTGACCCGGAGTCAACCTCCATGTTGCAGGTGACTCCTTGTATTTTTATCTTAATTTTTACTTTTGGGCTTAGGCTGTGTACCTCGTCTACCGTCTCCACTAGACCCCCCAGTGTTTTTTCCCTGTTGTTATGGGTGGTGTTCCTACCTGGGGGGTTGGCCTCCAGTTCGTGCAAGTTGTCGCGGGGGCGGCTTCGGCATACAGGCTTGATGTGGCCAGTTTTGCCGCAATTGTGGCATTTTGCGTTGCGGAACCGGCAGCTGCCCCTGGCATGGTTGCCCCCGCAGCTGGCACAGTTGGAGCGTTGGTCTCTTCGTGGTGGCAGGAGGTTTCTGGCTTTTTGGCGGTCCGTGGTGTCGTTCCTTCGGGGTTGCCGCCTCTCCATCCTGCGTTGTAGGGCGTCCCCGTCGGTGAGGTCTACGGACTCGTTGTCATCACTGAAGGTTGCCTCTTCTTGGTATACGGTTGCGTGACTTTCTGGTGTAGTTGTGGTCGACTTTTTTCGGTGGTTGTCTTCGTAGGCCATTATTTCTCGGGTGAGTTCAGCTAGACTCTTATCGGGCTTCGATGTGAGTTTCTTCTGGAGGCGTTCGTCCCTCAAGCCTATCACCACTTGGTCCCGGATGCGGTCTTCCAAATCTGGGAAGCTGCAGTTGCGGGCGGCATGCCGGACCCCTGCGATGAAATCGTTCGCAGCCTCATCCGGCCGCTGCTTCTTTTGGGCGAATTGTACTCGCCAGTACAGCTCTGAGCGGGCCGGCATGTAGTGCTTGTTGAGCTGGTCGACCAGGTCCGCGTAGGAGCCTTCAGTGATGGGCACAGGGCTGAACAGCCCGACGGCGTCATCGTATACCGGGGGCCCGCTGATGTACAGGAGGGCTGCGGCCTTGGATCTGTCGTCAGTAATTTTGCTGACGAGGAGGAAGCCCTCGACCTGCCCCAGGTGTGACTGCCATCGCTCCGGATGGCGTGTGTCAAATTCCCTCACGCGCCCCAAATTGGCCATGTCGTCCGGTCCTAGGTCTCGCTCCGATCGGGAAGTTAGAACTTCCAGTGACTGCTCTTTGGGCGGGAATTCCCTTCCTCGGCCGTGACTTCAGCTCGGGAGCAATCCCACCTTCGTCGCCAGTGAAGTGGCTGAAGGACCACGCTGGGACAACAGGCTGGCTAACGAGGTTTATTAGGGAACAAAAAGCAAGGCAGGGTACAACTGTTCGGCTTTTATAGCCGGCTGCTGTCAGATTAGACCAATCAGGAGTTAGTCTTTTCGCGCCGCGTCTTGTCCAATCGCTGGAGCCACTTTTGACAGTTCTCTCTCTCTGCGTGGCTGGTGGCTTCCCCGTGTTTTGACAGCTGTGAGCTGTCAGTTGGCTGCGCCTGCGCTCTGGCCGGGAATTTTGACAGCTGTCAAAATTCCCGCGTGTTCTCCTGTCAGTTTAGTTTACCTCATGGGTTTAACGTGTTTAACAATAGTAATAACTTTTATACACATATATACATATATTACATATATTACATCCTTGACTTGGCTTTTGCCACCAGTGGCAGTGAAGTATAACATATTTTATAGATTTTGATGCTATTGTTCAATAGTATTATAATGGGGGGGAGGGCTACTTTAACACCAATAATGCTAATCTTCTGAGGCATAGATGAAATGAAGGAAACATCATGAGGACAGGGGAGGAAATTGCTAGTATCAGAGGAGGTTTGTACTTGAGTTAAGTGCAAGTGGAAACACAGCCTCAGTAGTAGCAGACAACCGTATCCTGATGAAATAGGAATGATAAACAGTGGGATTCTATGAGAAGAAGGCACAATGATATGCAGGTGTCTTTCTTATTAAAATATCAGCTCAGGAGCAGTGTGTCAGTTATCTTCCTCTCCTACTGAAGATTTCCTCATATTTGATAAATAGTGAAGAAGCTTTGGCTTGATGTTGCATAAACTTAGAACAAGGATTGCCCCTTTCCATTTTCACTTCAAAATATTATTTCAGTGAACTTCAAATAAAGAACTTTGTCTAAAAACTCTCAAGCTTTTCACCGGCTCGCCACAGGGCTGCGTGCTTAGCCCCTACCTGTACTCATTGTACACATACGATTGTGTATCGTCTGACCCATCTACTGCAATAATTAAGTTCGCACATGATACCACCATAGTGGGTCTTATTACAGGTGGAGATGAAACAGCATACAGGGGGGAGGTACAAAAAATATCCATATGGTGTTCAGACAACAACTTGCACCTGAACATCACAAGGCAAAGGAGATGGTGCTAGACTTCTGGAGGAAAAGAGAGGAACCTGCCCCACTTTACATCGGGGGGGGCGGGGCTGTGTGGAGAGAGTTTCCTCCTTTAAATTCCTGGGAGTCTACCTCTGTAAAGATCTTACCTGGAAAGTTAATACAACCCAGGTGGCCAGAAAGGCCGAACAGAGACTCCACTTCCTCAGGGTCTTGTGGAAGAACATGGTAGAACATCAGCTATGACCTTCTTTTACTGGTCTACTATAGAGAGCATCCTCTTGCACTGTATTGTGGTTTGGTATGCTGGCCTGACAGCTGCGGATAGGAGAATATTAGAGAGGGTGGTGAGCACAGCACAAGACATTGTGGGCTGTCCCCTGACACCACTGGATGACATTGCCAGGGCTTGTTGCCTTGGAAGAGTAAGGGAAATTCTCAGGAACGACTCACACCCTGGTCGGTACCTCTTTACTCTCCTGCCATTGGGTAGGAGATACAGAAGTATAGCCAGCTGTACCAACAGGCTGAAGAACAGCTTTTATCCATGGGCTGTCAAGCTCTTGAACGGGAAATAATTTTATAATTTTATATATGATTGACTTGTGAGGCCGGTGTGTTGTGCAATTAGCTCACATGGTGTAACAAGATGGTGGGTTTGTTGTCACTGTGAGTTGTGGTGAAGGGCACGAAGGGAGGCTCAGCCAATCTCAATGTATACCCGGTTGTACTTTGACAATAAAGGTTCATTCATTCTGTACTATCCTGCAAGTTGGTAGGCTGGGGAAAGCAGTTTATATTTTCTAAGACTTTTAGATTACAGGTCCAACAATTCCTTGTTTTTCTGACGCTTCTCTTTGTGTAAGAATCTCCACAGGTTTAGTCTTAACTGAGTGTTCTTTTGCAATACTCCATCAAAAGTGGAATCATCTGGTGCTCAATGGATATTCAGAATTATAGTTCCCGCAATTACCATTGGCCGAAAATATTGGCTAGAGTTTGTGGACTGTGTAGTACAAAATATTTTCAGAGCACCAGTTTGGCTACCATTATTTTACCATAGTGCAAGATGGAAAACAGCCTTCTCATGAATGGAATGGTCACCTTCCATTGCTTCTGGATCTAATCACCTGTGCCGTTGGCCAAAATCACCCTACCAACCTATTCCCTCTATATCACATATTTTTAAAGATATAGCAAAGAAATTGCTAAGGTAAGTTTAGGTTTCATACACTTCTAGATGTGACAGTTTCCATGGTATATGCAAGTATTTCCCACCATTTCAATTCATGGATTACTTCTTTGCATATTTCACTAATAGCAATAGTTTATTGCTATTGAATAACACCTAAAGAAATTCCTTAGTATTGATAAATCAGTCCATTTTTCTCTCTAATTGCAACTGAAAGCAGTGTTTGTTGGTTGATTTTTTTAAAAAAATAATCTTAAAATCATTTGGAAAATCCATCTTTGTAGCAGCATGAGTAGTTTTGATGGATTTCAGGTTCTTATTATTCAAACAACCAGGAAATACATAAATTGTGTTACAGGTGGGGATATTAGTTCACACCTGTTAATACCCAAAAGATCTTTCCCCCCCAGGAATGAAGCAGCCCCTCTCTCTCCCCTGGACTCCTTTCTGCTTTCTGCTCTTTATTGAAGAAAGTTGTACAGATATGTATCTTTTGACCCATTGATTTTCACATATATGAAAAATAAAATAAAAAAAACATGGGAATCTTTTGAACCTATAGGAATAATTCCCTCTCTCATTTTGAAGTTTAACGACAAATGCTCAAGAGTAAAAAATGGGGATTAAACAATAGAGATTGTTTGGCCAACAGCTCAGTTTCACTGAGTTGACAGTCAAAAGCATGGGAGAAATTTGAGTTTCAGGAAAAACATTTTTTCACCCAGTGTAACTACAGAAAACCAAGCATATATTGTTAGGTTGCTATTCTAAGCAGGAAATTATGTCCCTAACCTTAACATTGGAGAAATCAGTCTGATTAAATTAAATTAAAATGGTTAATGCTCATCTATGGAACCTCTTCTCCCTTCATGGTAGAAAAATCTTCTTGAATGTATTGAGTTGAAATATTCAACACTGAATTCATATTAATATTCTATATGTAAGCATCATATTTGTGCTTTGATCCTGTTCTTAATTTTTTTTAAACTGAGAGCCACTGTTAAATACCAGGATAGACACATAGGACAAATTCAAACTCATTGCAATCATAAGTTGTGTGTTGTAATGTGCAAAATTGTTTCATGCAGTATGTGAACGGTTATCACAAATCAGAAGCTTGCAGTCATGTATATTACTGTGGAAGCCAGGCTGGGAGATGATATGTGGGTCACATGGCTACCATTAAAACTGAATAAATGCATTTGTTCCCAACACTCTTATTATAACAAACAACTTTGTGCTTCAAGAAGATCTTCTTTATTCAAGTATGCTAAAGCCTAGACTGAAAGATTCACCCATGGCTGTAATTCTAAGCAGGAAATAAATATTGCTCTCAGCAGCTGCTGGGGACTAGTTTGAGAATTGTAGAAGTGCAAGGATCTTTGACATTGTTTTCAATGCAAATAATCCAGACCTCCCCTTCCCCCCCATCTCATTTATGGCTGTCCAGTGTCTCTGCTTAAAGAGATACATTATTTTTTTAGGGAATATAGCTCCATGATACCCTTGATATAAAGTGAGGATTTTTTTTATATCCGTGTCTCTTTGTTCCCTTTAATCTTTTCAGAAATACACAGTTACTTCAATTTAGAAAGCCATGACAAGGACAATTGGACTGATGGTCTTCATCCGTGTCAGATTCAAGTGTCCATGGTATTATGACAGTAACAGCTGTAGTATTAGTGTCAGTAGTGAAAGCACCCTTGAGTCAAACTTGACTCATGGCGACTACACTCTATGTCATTTTCTTGCCAATAGCAGTTTGCCATTGTATTCTTTATCATCATCATCAACAGCAACAACATAGTCGTCCTCATTCTGATAGCAGCATGTAACATGATCAAAAGCGGGCAAGATAGCAAAACCCCAAAGAGTTAATCATCATTGGGATAAAGCACATGGTACTCTGTGTGTCAAGTCCAAATTCTGCCCTATTGAGATAGTGAGCTATGAGCCCATTTCAACGAGGTTGTTTGTTTAATGTGTGTGTGAAATACGAATGAGGGAGGATCAACATTTCCCCCCTTCAGAACATAGCTCACCAGGGGTATGGCAACTGAAATACCAGTAACTCATTTACCAGCTGTTGCCTTTAACAATAAGCGGCAATGGTAGGCCATTTTTCAACTAAAACCTGTACTCAATGTGTGAAGCTAATATTTCTTTACTCTTATTAGTTTTAGAGTACAACTCAATGCCCGTTTGGGTAGAGGGAAGACCCACTGTTTTCACAGGTAAACGTGCCTAGCCACTCATATTGTAAATCTGTCAATGGCACCAGAACAAAATAACAATAGTTGAATAGAGTGTTCAAGTTAGTGACAGACAAGCATTCCATAGGCTATTTATCAGCCCACCTCCAGTTGATGGTGTGAGATGTGCTGATTATGACTCCTAGCAGCCATCTGGGGATGATCAGAGTTAGTCGTATGTGCCTCCAAGACCACCATATGGGGAGGAAAGCTTTCAGAGTGGCAAAGGACTTAATATATATAACAGTGTGCATACGATAATATAAAAGGGGCAGCAGACTCATGCCTAACTTAAATCCACCTGTGAACAGTTTCTGATGATCTAAGAGAGAAAAATTCTTTGGGGAAAAATGTTGGGACATAAAATGATGAATGGGTCAAGGCAACAGGAGAGGGAAGAGGTGCGGCCGTGCAAATAAGCGTGACAGGTTTAAGTTCTAAGCAAGCCTGCAGATTGCTACTTGAACTGCAGTTTGTGCCCCTCTGCGGAAAGGGGCTCCACATGACTGGGTGGCAACTAAAGGACCAAAATCCATTTTTAAGAAAGGTTAGAAGCTGATTGATGTCAGACTGGAAGCAGATTAGCTGAAGCCAAAAAAGGGAACCATTTGTTTGTGAGAACTTCACTGGAAGAATCCAATTTATATAAGTGTTTAAAAAGCAGAGACACTTGCACACAGCTTTTTAGTTTGGCTGAAGCTACCAATAAATGGACTTTTCTTTTTCAGGAAGAAAAGTAGATGGTTTGCAGGAGAAGGATGAACTGAACGTGAGTATTTTTTTCTTCTTCCTTTCATCTGTCTTCTTGGGTAGTTTAATTTTAGCTGCCTTTGTTTACAGCACATTGCCCTGCAAGAGCTAATGTATTGTTCTGAGAGTTCTATCTATTTTTAAAGGGCTTCTTACAGGCACAATAGCAGCCCTCTCCAGCGTGTTGTCTTCCCAGATATTTTGTATGCACCAGCTTTGAATATTGGTCATGTTGGCTGCCAATGTTAGGAGTTGCAGTCCAATCCACACAAATGGCATATGGAATGGGAAAGAATGAATCGCAACTTGCTGCTATACCTCACTGCTGCTGGCTGAGAGAGAAAGGGAGGCATGAAAATTATAGTTGGAAAGGAGAGGAAGATCTGGTGAGACTTATGTCTCCCGTCTCAGTTTGCTTGAAGGATAGCATGAACTTGCCCTTCCCGATAAACTGTAGTAACGGGGGGGGGGAGGAAGAATCCCTTGAACGTTTCTGTACTGTGATCAAAAATCAACTCAAAGCTGAACAATGAAAAGATGGTCTCGGCCTTTCCTTGGGTCCTAACAACTGGCCATTCTTTGCCATTGATTCAGATCGCCTGGTTCACGGTGGACCTGAAATAGATGAAGCAAGATGAACAGGGAATGATAAGGACGAATAGGATGCAGCCTAAAGATATGACAAATGCAAGTAGTCCTCAATTTATAACCAGAATTGGGTTCAGAATTTCGGCTGCTAAGCAAGGTAATTGTTAAGTCAGTTTCACCTGATTTTACAAACTTTTGGAGCATGGTTGTTAAGCAAATCACAGCAGTTGTCAAGTTACTCCCATGATCGTTAAGTAAATCCTCCTCCCCATTGACTTAGCTTGTTGGAAGCTGACTCAGAAGATCGCAAATGACGATTCAGGGTTACAGCCTTTGATCCTGTAACCCAGAGCTTCCCCCAACCGGCTATGTGGAGAGGGGTTTTTCCGTGGACCCTAGGGAGCGTGGTTTTGTGTGCTGCTTGCATCCCGCAGATGGGGCTTTGCTTATTTGTGTGGACCGGTTGCTGACATGCCGTGGCCCAGTACCGGTCCATGGAGCAGGGGTTGGGGACCCCTGCTGTAACTGTTGTAAATGCATGCTGGTTGCCAAAACCCTGAATTGTGGTCATGTAACAGGGGACGCTGGAACAGTCATAAGAGTGAGGACTTGTCATAAGTCCCATTGATTCTCCAAATCCTTTGCAAAACTTCTTCCCATGACGTCTTGCATTTGGGGAGAAGCAGGGGGATTCACCTGAACCTCTTCGGAAGCCTGCAGGATAGGTTTTACAGAAAGGAACATGCATCATAGCAACTGTTAGGATTAAGTTATATTATGATCGCTGTATTGTCTTGTCCATTGGATGGCCAGCAGGCTATCAGAGTTGATGGGAGAGAAACCTCTTGTAAGATCCAAGAGAACTGGGACAGGGACAGTCCCAAGGAGATTGTCCAACAGCAGGGCTAAAAATGTTTCTGCTCATTTATGAAAATGAAAATAAAGTCTGAAGTGGGTTCAAATACTTACCTCCAGTGAGAAGGATGTGGAGCTAGAAATAGAGGGTAAGAGACAACACTTTTTGTGGTATGGAACCAGCAGGGCTTTTTTTCTCATAGAACGCTCAGAACAGAGTTCCGGCACCTTTTTTGGATGGAACCTTGTAGGGTAGGCAAGGTGGGTTGTATGACATGTGTGAGTTCCGGCACCTTTTTCTTTTACAAAAAAAGCACTGGGAACCAGAATATGAATGCTGTTACAAAGAATGAAGCTACAGAAGGTAAGGCAGCCACCCCCTCACCCCCACAAGCAAGCAACTTGTGTTGATGGTGAAGTCTATAGGAGGTTTTTACTCGCATTTGCTGCAGTTTAGTAAGTGTCAATCAACTGGCAGTCTTAGTTCCTCAGGGTTCCTGATAAGTCATTCTACATTTTTCAAATGAGCACCACTAGGTGGTCATTCCCTCTCTTCCCAATACATATATCCATAGTGTCAAGTAGGGAACCAGGCGCAACTCGGCATGAACAAAGAGACAGAGTTTAAGTCACCCATTTATTCAGGCCTGGACAAAGGTGGGTCCTCACATTAGGCTGGAAGAACCCCAAAGCAAGTATAGGTAGTCCTCAGCTTTCGGCCAAAATCGAGCCCAGGATTAATGTTGCTGAGAAATTTGTTAAATGAGTCTTGCCCCATTTTACGACTTTTCTTGGGACATTTGTTAAATGAGTCACTCTAGTTATAAAATTAGTTACACAGTTGTTAAGTGAATGTGGCTTCCCCATTGACTTCCCTTGTCAGAAGGTCACAAAAGGGGATCACGTGACCTCGGGGCACTGCAATCGTCATAAATATGAACCAGTTGCCAAGCATCCGAATATAAATCATGTGATCATGGGAATGCTGCAAAGGTCATTAGCGTGAAAAATGGTCATAAGTCATTTTTTTTCAGTGCCATTGTAATTTTGAATGGTCACTAAATGAATGAGGACTACCTATATATATATATATCTTTGTTAGTAATTTACACACACACACACACACACACACACACACACACACACACACACACACACATATATATATGTTTCTTAGTTTCACTTAATTACATAAACAGGAAACACAGCTCATAGCAGATAAGGTAGAGGAGTTATAAAAGTACTTGTTCACAGGTCACTTAACAATTGCAGTGATTCGCTTAAAAACTGTGGCACAAAGGTTGCAAAATGGGACACCACTCACTTAGCAATTGTTTTGCTTAGCAAGAGAAATTTTGGGCTCATTTGTTAAAGGCGAAAGATTTATACGATATGAAGAGAAACCAGAGAAACAACTCTGGCTCATTTGTTGTCATAAGCTGAGCACTACCTACATTTGGGTCAGATCAGCTGAGCGGTACCGCCTGTTAAGGCTGACTTAGACATGGCCAATTTCCATGAACAAAGAATGCATTAGCTCAACTTTGAGCTCTTTTGCTTTTCAGATAGTTTCACATATCTCTGCCCTTACTAAACACAGCTTCAGACTCCGGGCCTGTTTCTTCCCGATTTGGACCACCATGAAGGGCTGGCAATTTCAAAGCCAAACAATTTGAAACAAGGGGCATAAAGCTGTCCTGATTCACTCATCAGAGCTGGGTTTGAATCACAATCTTTGGTTCGTAAGAAATAACAAACTGATATTATATCAGCATGAGATTGAACACTGATTAAATTACCTGCTGCCTGGGAGAAGGAGAAGACAAGGGGCCACATGATTTGAAAGTCTGCCTGGCCATGTGGCAGCTTTTGCATGCTGTGATGTGCAAATATGGATGAAAAAACTATTAGCTATGATTATTGTTATGGTGATGGTTGGTTGTTTTTAAAAGAGAGAATTGTGATAGTTACAACTTCTGAAAAATGCCAAGAAAAAAACATTTGCAGATTGGTTGATCTCATTGATTTCTGGAATGTTGATGTAATTTTTAAAAAAATGTTCTCAAGTCTTTGAACAGATGTATGTATGTATTTATTTATTTACTTACTTACTTATTAGATTTCTATGCCACCCATTTCCCCTACAAGAAGACTCTTGGCTCTCGAATCAGCATCTTAATATAGTTCCCCAACCTTTTTCTTGTAATGTGTATGCATATTTCATGGCATATACAGTAGTTAAAATAGATTTTGTCATGCTGAATACATTCAAATTATAACTTGTTTTTAGTAAACATTTGTGATACTAAGCCGCTTTCTTCATTTTTTTCCCATTGGGTAAGTTATTAATCTTGTGTAATCAAAAATAGCACATGGTGCAAACATAAGCATGTTTACTAAAAAGAAAATATATATATATATATATATCATTTCAAAGGCATGCTAAACTAATACTGCCTTCCATATAGCGTCCCATAGCTTCTCACTCTCCGGATAGGTCTGAATGTAAATTAAGACTATGATGTCTGGGTTAAAAAAAAGTTCTGGCCAACCACTAGACAGCTGCAAACAGTAAGTTTTCTGAATCTTTGCACTGCTGCACTGCAGATTTTTGCAGCCTAGGTATGGAAGCCCTAGTCAAAATCCCATGATTTTTAGCAAGCAGCCTGGGCAATCAACTCAGCATTAGTTGTGTGGAAGCTATGATCTAACACATCCAGAGGGTGTGTCTTCTGTCCCATTCTAGTTCTCATGTATTCAGAAAAGAACCCACCAAATTGGTTAATCAATTTAAATGCCTAAATAAAACTGGAATGGTTTTCTGGATCAAATTGCTATCTGAATTGTGTTTTGTTACTGATTGGCAATGCAGCTATGGAATCTTGTCTGCTAAAAGCAGGAATGCATTTAATGGTCTAAGGATGAACCTTGAGAGATGCCATTAAATGTTTGTTTTGGGGGAGTGGCACGGGCCTCCTTTAACAGCAACAACAGCAACGTTCATAAGCCAAGCAGAGCACGTATGCTAAACTGACCAGAATATTTGAACAAGGATTCCAGCAAAATGTCTCAAACCAACAAGAAAATAAGTCTAGTTGCCATGACTCAACTTCCAGATAATTCTACCTGGATGACTGAGAATCTTCATCAAAGAGCTTTTTTTTTCTTTCCAATTGATCAATATTAAATAACAATATCACCTTAAAAAAGAAGAGAGTATAAGCATCTATTCTTATGTAGTTTGTTTTGAAATTATTATCTCTTTCTTTAAAATGGAAGTGGAAAAAAGAGAACAAAACAAATCAGATATGAGGTGGGATGTCAATGGATAAGGTTATTCAACATTATTTTATAACAGTTTTTCTCAACATAGTCCACATGTGCATGACCATGATGGCTGTCTGCTGTTTCTGAGTTCCTAGGGAGGAACGAATTTCGGCTTTGTTGGGTGGCCATGGTACTTTTTTACCATTGTTTGGTCCCCATCCAGTCAGCTGGACTATTGGTGGAGCGTTAGCACCCTCTCCCGTCGGGATATGCCTGGAAATGGCAGAGGACGGAGGAGGAGAAGCCGGCCATCCAAATCACACACAGCGCTGAGAAGACGCCGGCGGCTGGGCGGGGCTGACTGACTCGACTGTTCTTTTGCTGAGCCGAGTCGAACGGAGGTGTTTTTTTTTAATCCCATTTATATCACACCCTTCTCCGAAGACTCAGGGCGGCTTACAATCTAAGCACAAATCAATGTGCTTAGCAATAGCCTTCATTCTATGTACATGCCTGCTTATTAGGGCTTTCGGCACCCCCCAAGTGGCATTTTTACAAAGTCAGCTTATTGCCCCCAACAATCTGGGTCCTGGAGTTGAGTCGAATGAACTGAAACCGGAGCCAAACGCTGCTTGTACGTTTTGCTATGGGACCTGGACTGTGGCGGGGGGGTCGGGGAAAGGGGCTTTTGATATCATGGCTCCCCCCCTCCACCACTCGGCGAGCTTGGCTCTACGGACACAGTGGACCTGGTGGCGTTATTGCTGCGGCAATGGTGCCTGCTGTTGCTGTTGCCATGGTGCTTGCTGTTGCTGTTGCCATGGTGCCTGCTGTTGTGCTCGCCTCCCCCCCTTTTTTTGCCACCGCGGAGGCTGCAGCTGTTCTTGCCATCATGGCTGAACCTGTTGTTTTGGGTCCGACGCGATGGGCCGACTTTATTGTCATTGGGCTGCCCCCTGGCCACCTTATTATGGTTTCTGCTATCGCCG
The DNA here is from genome assembly GCF_964194415.1 of Vipera berus. NCBI lineage: Eukaryota > Metazoa > Chordata > Lepidosauria > Squamata > Viperidae > Vipera > Vipera berus. The sequence continues at coordinate 205,647,144 of NC_138202.1, forward strand.
CCATTGATCATTACCACGATTTTGGCTTTGGGATCTGCCACAGGCTGACTGAACTTTTTATTGATTCCATCTGCTGGCACCCTTCAGTGTCTGATGTTACCGTTTCCCTTTTGTATGCCAGCGTACACTGCAGCAGAACTTTACTCGCTGCGAGATTCCCCCCTCTCGCAGGAGCATCCATCTGTTTTACAGAAGATCTTCCTTGATGACAGGTTGTGGGAGCCTGAGAGATGGCATGCCGCAAAGAGAAACCTGAGGGGATTTTTACTAAGATTTTTAAACAACATTTTAAGGGGATCCGGGAGGGGGGAGGTCCAAGGGATCCGGAATGAACTTGGGGGAGTTCGACCCAGACAACAGTCCAGACCATTGGATGGTCACGGGGGGGGGGGAGTAGGGGTTTGAGAATGGATGCAGCTCCGAGTGAGGAGGGTCTTTCTATCCTGACAATGATTGGGAGGGGCAGAGAGTGTGGGAGCAGAGGGCTTTATCGTAATCGGGGAACGGGCCACCGCTGTCTTCAAGCGGTGGCCTATTTCTGCCCTCATTGCTCTTCTCGCTCCCCCGGGGGCATAAGATTACAGGAACCTGGGCTCAGGTTGGTCTATATCAACGCCAGGTCCATGGTGAACAAGGCTCCCCTCATACAGGATCTTATTGAGGAGAACACGGACCTGGCTTGCATCACGGAGACCTGGTTGGGCCAAGAGGGGGGTGTCCCTCTCTCGGAATTATGCCCACCAGGTTTCCGGGTGCTTCACCAGCCACGGGCCCAGGGCAGGGGCGGGGGGGTGGCGGTTATTATTAGGGAGAGTCTTTGTCCGTGAGTGGCCACTGTCCCTCAGATAGGTGGGTGTGAGTCTCTCCTTTTGAAGTGGGGTCCTGGAGTTCAGTTGGGCCTATTGATTACGTACCTGTCTCCCAGCTGCGTGTCATCGGTCCTGCCCAAGCTTCTCGATGTCCTGTCCGGGTTGGCAATTGAGTTCCCCAGGCTTATAGTTCTGGGGGATTTCAATCTGCCTTCTGTGGGTGAGGCGTCTGAGTTGGCCCAGGAGTTCATGGCTTCCATGACAGCCGACCCATAATGGAGGGCACACACTCAACCTGGTTTTTATCTCTGGGCAGTGGATTAATGATCTGGGTAGGGGGGATTTAATCATCCAACCCCTGTCATTGTCCGATCATTTTCTTCTCCAGCTAGACTTTCAGCATGCCACCCCCCACCACTGGGAGGCAGAACCGACCAAGTGGTTCTGCCCCAGGTGCCTGATGGACCCTGAAAGGTTCCAGATGGAGCTTGGGACATTTCCTGCTTCCCTTGCCCATGACTCTGCCGAGGCCCTAGTAGAAGCCTGGGAGAGGGCGGCTGCTAGGGCCTTGGATCAAGTTGTGCCTTTGCAGCCTCTGACCCGGCGCAGACCCCGGGTGGCCCCCTGGTTTACTGAGGAGCTCCGGGAGATGAAGCACCGGAAAATACGCCTAGAGAGCTGTTGGAGGTCCAGCGGATCCGAATCTGATCAAACACAGCTGAGAACTTATCTTAAGTCTTACCTAGTGGCGATGGAAGCGGCAAAGCATGTTTACTTTTCCACTCTCATTGTGTCCGCAGATAACCGCCCAGCCGCCCTGTTTAGAGTGACCCTGTTTAATCAGGGACTGAGGGATGACCCCTTGCAGGATAAGGCTGAGGAATTTGTACAGTATCTGCAGGACAAAATTGCTCAGATCCGGACTGGCTTGGACTCCGACTGGGCGGAATCCGGCGGAGTGGAGAGGGCAGGTCTTGATCATACCATTTGGGGTGAGTTTGACCCTGTGACTCTGGATGATGTGGACAGGATCATGCGTAGACTGAGCACTACAACTTGTTTACTGGACCCATGTCCCTCCTGGCTGGTTTCGGCCGCCTGGGAGGTGACAAGGGGCTGGCTCCAGGCAGCTGTCAATACTTCTTTGATGGAGGGTGTTGTTCTGTACCAGCCTACTACCGGCCCTGCAGAAAAGGCAGGGACAACCCCTTTACAAAACGGCAAGAGGCTGGAACTAAGCCTGCCAAATTTATTAACATAAAACAGAGCAAACAGAGCAAAGAGAGCAAACATGAACCATGAAACAGGAGCTATTCAAATGGTTGCCTTCAGCAAACCAGCCCTCCCACACATTCCCCTTTTAAACAGTTCAGGGCCTGGCTTCTCTCTGCCTCCTTCCGAGGTGCCCCATTGCCTTCCTCTGTTTACTCCTGATTGACTGCCTCCTGCGTCGGGCGTCCTTGAACAGGGCCAGCTGTGGGTCATCTTCATCCACGCTGTCAGGCTCACACAGCTGGGTCTGCGTCATAACCAGATGGGAGGGGCCTGGCTGAGGGCTCTGCGGAGCCTCAAGGCTATCCTCAGCAAGCTCTCCAACACCCCCCTCCTCCTCCTCTGAATCGTCCGACCCAACTGCCAAACCCACAGGCTGACCCTGAATCACAACAGGTGTCTTCCCCTCCACCTTAAAAGAGGCGGTGGTGAGGCCCCTCCTCAAGATGCCTGCTCTGGACCCGGCCTCGTTGAATAACTACTGTCCTGTCTCTAACCTTCGCTTTGTAGCGAAGGTTGTTGAGAGTGTTGTGGTGCGTCAGCTCCCGCAATTCCTGGATGAAGCGGACTATCTGGACCCATACCAGTCCGGTTTCAGACCCAGCTACAGCACAGAAATGGCATTGGTCGCACTGGTGGATGATCTCTGGCGGGCCCGGGACAGGGGCTGTTCCTCTCTCCTGGTCCTACTTGACCTCTCAGTGGCTTTTGATACCATCGACCATGGTATCCTGCTGCGACGGCTCAAGGGGTTGGGAGCGGGAGGCACTGTTTTACGGTGGTTCTCCTCCTACCTCTCGGGCCACTCGCAGTTTGTATTGGCAGGGGGACAGAGATCTACCCCGAGGCCTCTCACTTGTGGGGTGCCTCAGGGGTCGGTTCTCTCCTCCCTCCTGTTTAACATCTATATGAAGCCGCTGGGTGAGATCATCCATGGCTTTGGGGTGAGGTATCACCAATATGCAGATGATACCCAGTTGTTCATCTCCACCCCGAGCCAACCCAGTGATGCCCTTGACGTGATGTCCCGGTGCCTGGAGGCAGTGCGGGTCTGGATGGGAAGGAACAGGCTCAGGCTTAACCCCTCCAAGACTGAGTGGCTGTGGATACCGGCATCTCATATTGTCCAACAAGTTCCATCTCTTTTGATGGGGGGGAGGTATTGCCCCCCTCAGAAAGGGCTCGCAACTTGGGTGTCCTCCTGGATTCACGGCTTAATTTGGAAGATCATCTAACGGCCGTGACCAGGGGAGCCTTCGCACAGGTTCGCCTAGTGCGCCAGTTGCGCCCCTTTTTGGACCGAGATGCCCTATGCATGGTTACCCACGCCCTCGTCACTTCTCGCCTGGATTACTGCAATGCTCTTTACATGGGGCTGCCCTTGAAGAGCACCCGGAGGCTTCAACTGGTGCAAAATGCGGCCGCGCGGGTGCTTATGGGAGTATCTCAGTACTCCCATGTTACACCACTCCTGCGCGAGCTGCATTGGCTTCTGGTTACCCTCCGAGTGCGATTCAAGGTGCTGGTAATTACCTTTAAAGCCCTACATGGCTTAGGCCCGGGGTACTTGCGAGACCACCTGCTGCCATTGTCAACCTCCCATCGTCCGGTTCGCTCCCACAGAGTCGGCCTCCTCAGGGTTCCGTAGGCCAGGCAATGCCGGCTGGTGACCTCCAGGGGGAGAGCCTTCTCTGTGGGTGCACTGACCGTCTGGAATGAGTTGCCTCCAGAGCTGCGGATGGCCCCTGACCTTCGATCCTTCCACCGTGACCTGAAGACGTGGTTGTTCCAACAAGCGGGCCTGGACTGACTACGATTTTTAATTAGGCTTTTTACTGGGTTAAATTGTCTTGTAATTTTGCATTTATTGTTTAATTCTCTTTTAAATTTTTTACTCTATGTTTTTTAATTTTTATTGTTGTGAGCCACCCTGAGTCCTCAGGGAGAAGGGCGGCATATAAATTTAATAATAATAATAATAATAAAAACAGTTCACAGAAATCCTGGTTGAAATTTCTATCCAGTTAAGAGTGTGCCACAGAAACTAAAGAAAGGCACAAATAGACCACACAGTTCAAGCTCCGGCTCTCAATGATTTGTGAGTGGCATTTGATTTGTTCCTATGATGAGCAATCTTGTGGCCAGATGGCTTTCAGGGATGTTGGTCTACCATTAACGATCTTCTTGTGAAAGGAATACACTCCCAAAAAACTATAGGGGTTTTTCAAGAGTATACTTTTTGAAAGGTCTGAGAAATACACAACCTCTGAGGTAATCTTGTTCCATTGTTTTGTCTTGGTGAGCAAGAAGGTCCTGCACAACAGAAAACAAAGGCAACAGGTATCACACCATTCATGGTTGGATGAGTTTAATTTTTTATATTTTCTAGGCCTAAAGCCAAGGGGCCATGCCCACTCCCAGAAAAGTCAACAGAACCACTTAAAAACACATCATTTTAATGCTTTGTTCCAAATAACAATACCTTTAGAAATGAACTAACAGACTGTGGCAACATCAAAAACCAACTCTCACCCAGAGGTTACTATAACTTGAGTTGTTGACTTTCCACCTCTTTAGCTGGGTTTGTTTTTACTCCAGACTTTTTGAGCCACAGTTTCCAGCATCCAGTCTTAAGCACCAGATTTGTCTGGAGACGGACTATATTTTTTTCAATCAAAAATTAAAACACTTTTCATGAAATTAAATTGCACAGTTATTTGGAACACTTTCTAAGAAATATTTCATCAGTTTCCATAAACATAGCTGCAAGAATGCTTCAGGAGTCACTCTCTGCTAATATTAATCTAAATAAACTAAACTAAAATAGATATCAATACATAAAAAATTTGTAAAACAAGTATTTAAATACAGATGTATCTTAGAGTTAGATTTAAATATGGAACACTGATGGTTAGCTAGAGATATTGCAGGTTAATGGGGAAATGCAAATTATTAAGCTAGCACGTATCAAGCTGATACAGTCCTAAAAGGCATTTATAGAGAAAAAAAAATCCAAAATCTACAGAGGCAACATTTTGATAGGCCAAGCTGTATGAAATTAAAGGCAACTTTGGAGTTTTAAGAATGCTGCATCAGGCTCAGGCTGATAGTGGGGAATATATCCAAATGTGCTATGTCTATTAATAACTGGCACGATGGGGATCTTTCAGACATGCAAATTAGTATCATCCTGGGTAAGGTTATAATAAATGTGTCTAAGGTTGTGGGAGGAAGCAAGCAAATATATGTAAGCCACCGACCCATTCCTTTTAAAAATATAAATTCTAGCTGTTGAATTTAAAATTCTTTCTGTAGCATGAGGTATGCAGGCCTCTTAGCTGAAAGACAAAAAGAAGAAGAAGAAAGAAATCAGGTGAGATAGCCTTTGAGCAAAACTGGATATGATCTGAAGTGTTACTTTATATCTGTGTTTCTGAGCTTTGGCAACTTGAAAATGCGTGGACTTCAGCTCCCAGAATTCCCTAGCCAACGTGGTCCACAGATCTTAAAGCTGTCAAGATTGAGAAACACTGCTAAAAAAGAAATATCTAGTGTGGGAGTAGAATCTAACAATCTAAAAATCTTAGTTTTAGTAAGTTGATGTAATGGCCTCTTTTGCTACTGTAGGGTTTTGTTGGAAAATTAAATTTGTCGTTTCTCTGCTTTTCTTCACAGACTATAACTGAAGAATTATACCCAGCACCAAATAATCTTCACAAATGCACTGCAGTTATTATTTCTCCAGCCTGGTGTGGCTCTTTCTTCTGTGTCAAGGGTAAGTTGAGAAATACGTTCGGCGGAAGAGTATATTTATTCAGTTTATTCAGATTTATTCAGTTTATACTTTAATGCAAATCTTCCTAATCTTCAGTTCCTGAACATGAAATGAGACCTTTTGAAATTCACTTTATTCTGAATGTTGTGATTCACTTCTCCAATCAAAACATGCATCTAAAATAAATGAATAGAGAAAAGTAGGTATAAAAATTCATGGGGCAGTGAAATACACATAGAGAAATATATTATATTAGGGAAATTGCTGCTAAAATGTGCACGTTATGTCTGTACTATGAAAAATGAGCAGATTGATGCAAAAGCAGGACAGAGGGTTTAGCCTGAAAAAATAAGACGCTATGAGAAACTACAATTGGCACATTTCTTCATCTTTTACTACAGTTAATCCATTTTGAAATAGCTGGGGTTCGGGAGAAATGACCTAGTCATCAGTCATTTAGTCCAACCCTCAACCACTCTATGGATCAGCACCCTCCATGCCCCTCTGTCTCACACTGCCTCCCTCAGATCTTCCATGGTCATCCCGATGTCATCCTTTATAGTGGCCCCTTCCCCTTTTTCCGCTGATCACTCCTGCATGACTGACTTTTCGAGTGAGTCAGCTTGAATGACCCGACCAAAATATGACAGCCTCTGTTTGGCGATCTTGGCTTCAAGAGATATTTTTGGTGAGGTTCGGTCTAGGACTTTTTTCTTTTCTGTTATTTTTGCAATCCATGGGATGTGTAATAGTTGCCTCCAGTACCACAGTTCTACCCTTCTCCTTTCTGCCTTTTTCAGAGTGCAAGTTTCACAGCCATAAGTAGCAACTGGAAAAATTATTGTGTTGACTAATCTGCATTTGGTTGTGAGGCTGATGTCTTGTCTTTTTCAGATGTTATTCATGCCAGACATTGCAATTCTTCCAAGTGCCATACGCCTTGTGATATCAGGGATGCAGTCACCACTTCGGTTGATTTTAGAGCCCAGGATGATGACTTAGTATGAAATATATAATCCAAACAGTTTTTTGGGGCTGACATATGAGGAGTTTAAAATGTTTTAAGTCAGGTTTCCAGATTATAGAGATTATAGATTAGGATTCAGAAGCATTCCAGACTAAGAATAATGTGGAAAACTCTTTTTTCCCATGGGATATTTTTTTTTATTAATAGGAAGATAACAAACTAGTAAATCCCAGCTCAGGATGACCCAAAACAACTGTTTGTATCAGGGTGGAGGTATCAGCTCACCAGATGTTCCAGCAGCAGTAGCCAGCAGAACTAAAAATGAAATATTCTGGCAATTATAATTCTATACACACACACACACACACACACACACACACACACACACACACACACACACTCTTTGGAATATTATATCTCTAAAGGATGCGGATGATCCATTTGCTTATCAACTTCTCAAAACACCAATTTTTCAAAGAGCTTGGTGGCTTTTTGAATTAGATCTTTGTTTAACATGCAATGTATAATGCCAACTTGGAAAACGGCAATGGTACATTTCAGTGTGAGTTGAATATCAGGATCCTGGAAAAGCTAATGGCCACATACATACCTACTTCATTGTTCAGATTCTGTCTCCCATTTAACAGGCCTGTACAAGATGAGCTGAATTTTTTCTGCTTTTGCACATGGAAACTGACAGCCATCGCTCATGCAAACTCCAGATATGCAGACAAAGGGAGGCTGTAATTCTACAGTCACTTCCTTGTAGTAAATTTAGAGAAGCATACTTCTGAGTAGGCAGCATAGGATTGCCCAGTTCAAATTCATGCCATTTTCAGGCTGGAGTTCTTTCTATGCTTATTTACCTAGCAATACATTTCATGGAAGAATAAACTTTCTCAATGTGTATTGAATTTCATTTTTAGCTTATGATGTCACGGAATATTAATAAGGAGTTAGCACATAATGTTTGTCCACCGAGATACGCTAGTAGTCATTCTTTCTTTTAGATGGACACAAACATACATGATGTTACAGTTTGCAAAAGCCCCATTTTTTTTTCTCTAGAAGAGATCCAAGGTTCAAGTTCCACACTACCATATCCAGATGGCCGCTAGAGGGCAGAAAAGAGATAAAGTAATTCTAGGATGCCACTTAATGCTCAGGCCTATCTTTGCAACCCAAGCTTAGCAAGGGGCATAAACTTCATCTCACTCCATTGCACCACCACTACAATGGGAAAGTACAGGCCTGTAATTGTGAAATAGAAACAGCTATTTATTTTCTAAAGTTGCTAACTAGTATTTTACTGGTCTGACTACAGTTTCAGCTCTCTTCTGAGCAGGAAGTATAATCAGAAAAAAAGGTACCGGTAAATGTAATGTTCTGTGCTTATGATTTCCCTATTTTCTCTTAAGATGCAAACATCTTTCAAAGATGACTCCTTTGTATAGGCACTCCTGTTAATATTTTCTGTTGTTGTTGATGTGGTCTTCTCTACCAGGGTCAATTTTTTTTTACTTTGAGTGACTCTTTTAAAACCTCTGCTTTTCTAACTACTGTTCAGGGATAAGGGCTCTTCTTTGGAGGAAGGCACAGTTTGTTGGTGAACCAGCTTCTTAGTTACAAATATCTCAGTCATGCAAATTTTTTTAAAAAAAAAACTTTCAAAAGAAGACTGAATATTTCCCAGAAAAGAAAGAATTCTGGTGACTCTATAGCTTTCAATAGTCATGGAATATTGCCAATCGTTGTGTATGTTTGGGAACATAAATGAGCACAAGTGAATTTTGTGTGCTTCATCCCAGTCATGGGATTCACAGAGAGTAGAACCACTGAAATGACCGCTGTGAAACGGTACCTTATGTTAGGCATATATCTGAATAGTTGTTTCCATTTGAAAACACGGGAGGCATCATGCAAAAAGATCTGGACAGTTTCTTTGTCTAGCGTCCACCTAGGATTGTGTTTGTTGCCAATAAGAGCAGCTATTCTCGAGCAGCAAGAGAATCAAAATCCTCCTACATTCCCAATGAAAGTTTTTTTATTGTTCAGATCAAAGTGCTTCCACGTGGACTATGTCCCTGTTTCCTTAGAGATTAGAAGTAAGGCTGAAAGAAACTAATGGTTTATACTGGGGGCTGCAGTAGTTCATCTTTGGGTTCTGATTTATTATGAAATGTTTTTATGCTTGTTATCCATTTGGACACACACCATACCCTGTCCTAGGTATTTGTGGTTGTTGTTGCCAATACCTGAATTCTAACAAGCAGAGCCCTGGAAACTCTGGCAACTTGGACAATGGGGAGTCACTTATTCCATCCTTTTGATTGTTCTCTTAGTCCAGAGAAAGGTGCAAAGTGCTTGCCTGCTATTGTTTCCTGCCAGAATAAGTCCCTTCCCATACAATGGAAACAGTTATGGGTAGCCTTCACCACCTTTGGGATTATCTAAACAGTATGACTCTGGTAAAATAGAAGCAAAGAGTTCAGGAGGAGTAAAAAGTGCTGTCAGACTCTTGATTTTTTTTTACCACCATAGACTATCACAGTTCTTCCCATACAATATTGAGAACCAGTTTGGTTGTAGTGATTAAGGCACCAGGCTAGAAACCAGGAGACTGTAAGTTCTACTCCCACCTTAGGCACAAAAGCCAGCTGGGTCACTTTAGGCCAGTCCCTCTCTCTCAACCCTACGAAGGAGGCAATGACTAAGCACTTCTTAAACCTTGCCAATAAAACTATAGGGTCACTGATTTGGAAGCATACATACTACTCTTACAATGCAGAAGTAACAGGCTTCTCTCATTGTGGACAGCCTTTCCTATCCTACTCATCCACACCCACCCACATGAACATACACACATAGAAATATCCCATTTTCTACTCTGACTCTTCATCTCATAAAGGGCAAGCATCCTTTGGGTACTAATAGGTAAAGGTAAAGGTTCCCCCGCACATGCGTGCTAGTCGTTTCCAACTCTAGGGGCCGGTGCTCATCTCCGTTTCAAAGCCAAAGAGCCAGCGCTTGTCCGAGGACGTCTCCGTGGTCATGTGGCCGGCATGACTAGACGCCAAAGGCGCATGGAACGCTGTTACCTTCCCACCGTAGTGGTCCCTATTTTTCTACTTGCATTTTTACGTGCTTTCGAACTGCTAGGTTGGCAGAAGCTGGAACGAGTAACAGGCGCTCACTCTGCTACGCAGCACTCGGGATTCGACCCGCCAAACTGCCAACCATCTGATCGACAAGCTCAGCATCCTAACTCACTGAGCCACCACGTCCCTTTGGATACTAATATAAAAGTTATATTTCAGTCCAATGCTTTCTAGGCTTTGCTCCAAAAACTCCAAAAATTGGAAGAAGACTTATCTATTCCTACAATATTCCTATTATCATTTTTTAAAGAATCCCTGTTTCTACTTCCATATTCTTATTACCCAAGAGATGTATACCATGAGAGAAGGCAAGTAAATACATTTATCATCTAAATCAAGGTCCCCAACCTTTTGAGCACCAGGGACCGGTTCGGTGGAGAGAGGTTTTTCCACACAGAGGGGGTGTGGTTTCATGTACTGCCTGCATTCCGCAGATGGGGCTTTGCTTGTTTGCACAGACCGGTTTCTGGCATGCCGCAGCCTGGTGCCGGTCGACGGACCAGGGGTTGGGGGACCCTGATCTAAATACTAGATGAGTGTTTCTGGTCAGAAAGCTACCAAATTCTGTCATAGCTTTGTTTCCTATGCCATCCTTCTGGTAAACTCGCAAGATTTGTTTTTCTTGCCATGCACTTGTATACATAATCTGAGCTAGACTGTATTGTTTCTCTGTGTCATATAATATATGTAGGTATATGCATAATTCTGTATTTATTTATTTTTGTTATATTTATGTAATCTATATTGGAGGTGGTGACCCTGTATGCAATGAAATTTAATTTTAATATATGTTGATTAGTGTACATTCAAAGTGATAATAAAGCTTTGTTGTTGTTGTTGTTGTTGTTATTATTATTATTATTATTATTATTATTATTATTATTATTATTATTATTATTATTATTATTATTTCCCCTCCTCCTCCTCATGTTGAAAATGAATTTCCACTTGGGGATTGTTTTTTGATGGCAGATGAGCACTGTTATGCATTCCAGGCCAAACTCCAGCAAAAGGGAGGCGTTCAACAATAACTCTTGCTTGGTTGGGATAACTAATCCATGTCCTCATAAAGGGCTTTTGAAGTTCTTTGTTGTGTTGCATTATCCACTGACTTAGCCATTATTTTTATCCTGGTGGAGCCAGAAAGGAAGCTGTATCTCCCAGTGCAGACACAATGGCTTGATGTTCCAAGCTCAAAAGAACTCAGTATTAATATTTTGTCTGTATTAATAAAGTATTAATATTCTTCTCACAAAAAGGACACTGAGCCATGAATTCCCTAAATTTTCATAATTAATTATTCCAAAGAAGTGACACCTGGAACCTCTCCTCTAATTAATCCTATCTTTGCTGTTACTTTTGCTCTGCTTATATAGCCTTCATTCCTGCTTTCATTGCTCCTTCTGTTGCAATTATCACCTCCCATCCCGTTTTGTTTATCTCCTTTTCAAGTGGTCCTACCTAATGTATTCTGATGAGTCAATATCAATTACTGTAACTTAATCCGTTAAGTGGGCAATCCTAATCTGTCAGGATCACAGTTAAATGCTTTTTCTTCCTTCCCTAAACATTATTAAAAAAGGGGAGCTCTTTTTATTTCAATACACATTTTCATAAAGCAGCCCCTTTTTAGTCTGCAAAATACTTAAGGAATATTATTTAAATTTTGCAGAGTCCATATATGACTGCCTTTGATCATAGACTGCTTTGTTTCTGATATTGTTAAATAACGTATTTTGTTAAGTTTGTCCCATTTTTTCTTCTACCATCATTACTAATTTGGTGATCAATTATTTTAATATTGTTGAGGGCTAATGTAACATATTGGACTCTCTTTTAGAGAACAGTGGATAAATGCTGTTATGTACTGGGCTCATAATACCACGTGGGTTGCTGGAGCAGCTAACAGCTCTCCAGCAACCCAGACTACAAGTCTCCAACGCCACAATTGGCTATCCCTAGGCGGCAATGGTTGCTTCAAACCTATTGGCTGCTGCCTAGGGGCTAGACTATATATTGCAGCTAGTTGCAGCCATTTGCTCAGTACAATTCTGCACGAAATAAAATATGAGTTTCCCTGTACTCAGTTACCTCGTCTTCTTTCCTGCGCCAAAGAACCCGTTATTTAACAAATGCTGCAAATTTATATTTGGTACTTGATATCAGGTGAGAAGCAGGATTAAAATTTCATAGCTAAGTCAAGTAAAATAATCTTTATTTGGTTAATGGCCAGGACAAACAATTTTATGGCAGATAAGCTATGCTACTACTATACTATTTTTTTTTCCTTTTTCAGAAAGTTTATTTTGTGTCAAAAAGTTCACAGCACTGACTATCGAGTTACATCCTACCTTCCTGGATTTGGGAACCTCACTAAGGGATATAACAAATATCTCCGGCCAAATTTTGGTGGTATGTTATTTCTGTGATTCAGTCAAACAAAGCAATCATTTGTCTTTGGAGAGAGAAATTATTTTCTTGCTTTGCTACAGAAGAATAACTTTAATATTAGACTTTTGGGTGTGATTTGTTCCTACCGTAGCTGGACTATTATTCCTTGTCCATCTCTGTGCCATATGATTCATTTCAACAACTCAAGTCTCAATTCTAATTTAAACTCAAGTTAAAACCTGGAAAAGTTCTTGAAGTGAATGTCTCTATTGGCAAAAAGATTTTGATTCATGCAGTCTAAATGCTTAGATCACATCTCCACTAAAAAGTTATTTGAACTGATTTGCAAACCTGGTGCTCTCAAATTGTTCGGACATCAAGTGTCATAATTTCCAGCCCATAGCTGGATAGCACCAGAGTGGAGAACTGGGCTATGATGGGGGAGCGTCAGCACTTTTGTTCAATCACATAGTATGGGCAGGCTGGGTGAAGTTTTTATCTTCCATAATCCTGACAATTTTTCTTAATGTGCATGTATAACCAAATTATGTATTGTTTGGATTCAGTGGTTAAAAAACAACAACATTAAGTCTGTTCCATTTGTCTTTAAATGGATACAGGATGAAGAATCAACAATTTTGAGCAGAAGTCTTATTAACAAGTGCTCTTTAGGTGTGGGAAGAACTGTAACTTTGCCTGACATTTAAAACAGGGCTCAATTCAGTCACCAATTCTCATTTCATTTCCCCAACTCTCAACTGTGGAGTTAGAAACATATGTTTCTATAATGTTCTGTTATTTTTTCATGAAAATATGGCTTTTATCCATTAATTAGGGACATATGCCTTTGGTTAATGTAAAGGTTCCCCCGCACATGCGTGCTAGTCGTTTCCGACTCTAGGGGCCGGTGCTCATCTCCGTTTCAAAGCCGAAGAGCCAGCGCTTGTCCGAGGACATCTCCGTGGTCATGTGGCCGGCATGACTAGACGCCAAAGGCGCACGAAACGCTGTTACCTTCCCATCGTAGTGGTCCCTATTTTTCTACTTGCATTTTTACGTGCTTTCGAACTGCTAGGTTGGCAGAAGCTGGGACGAGTAACAGGCGCTCACTCTGTTACGTGGCACTCGGGATTCGACCCGCCAAACTGCCAACCTTCTGATCGACAAGCTCAGCGTCCTAACCCACTGAGCCACTGCGTCCCTTTGGTTAATGTAAAGAACCATATATTGATCTTCTGAGCTGCAGGGGATTATGATGGAAAATGAAATAATGGATATGATTTGGGTTATCTAAGGAATGTCTATGTGCTAGGATGCTGCTTTTGGACTCCTTCATTGTACTTCTTGTTCCCTGAAATCAGTGTCTGTTATTAGAGATGTGTGAGAAAAATCTGCTGGGTTTCTATGCAGACAACAAGAAATATCATTTTGCTATTATAATGGAACTTTTTTCCCCATTTCCTAGGAAAACCTGTGACAATAGCAATGACCCTTGATGTTGCTAGTATTTCCAGCATTTCAGAAAGTGATATGGTAAGCAAATAATCCCTGCTGTGCATATAAGGAAATAGAACTGCATAGTTTACTACTGCAGCTTTGAGAATACGAAGTCCCTTAGACTGCTAATATTTTGCAATCCAGATTGACCCAGAATTAAGTTCCATCACTCTCTAGTAAGTGTACTTAGCACTGAAGAAGTACAGTTTGAAAGTAATTTCATGGCTTTAATAACATTATTTTAATTCCCTCATTTTTTAAAAATAACATTGGGCATTTATATAAGTGGCAGAGAGAGCATTTAAGTGAAGTGGATTTTGTTTCACATTCTGCATTTGAGGATCACGCTTCATTCTATCAGGAACTTTTTTTAAAAAAAATATTTTATTAATTTTCTATTATTACAATTCATTAGTGCTTAATGAACAACTTGTTGTCTGGGTTAATTTTTGCTTAGTAATAATAGAAGTTAAGTTCTTACTCTCTGTCTATCTCATTTTTTCAACCATTGATAAAATAAGTTCCATGTCTGAAAATATTCTGTCTCTTCTTTTTCTTTGATTCTCAATGTAAGTCTATCCATTTCAGCACAGCCCAGTATTTTCTTGATTATCTCTTCATCCAATGGTATTTTTTTCATTTTTCCAGTGCTGGGCAAATACAATCCTTGCTGCTATTAATAATGTAATGTTAAATATACACTTTGTTTATCAAATTTTTCTGGAATTATACCTAATAAAAAAGTTCAGGTTTAAAATCTATGTGTTTCCCTAACATCTTATGTATGTATTTTTGCCCAAAGGATTTTTGCTTTAACACATGTCCAGCATGTCTACCACAGGTGATAATATGTACCAGGATTTTGATTACATTTCCAGCATTTACTAGACACATTTTTAAACATTTTGGCTAATCTGACAGGTGGAAGATGCCATCTATAAAACATTTTATATAAGTTTTCTTTATACGAAGTTGCCGTTGTCAATTTATAGTTTCTTTCCCAAAGATTTTGCCATTTCTCTAATTCTATATTGTATCCAAAAAAATTTGCCCATATTATCATTGTTTCTTTCACTTGTTTGTCTTCCATTTTCAAATTCAATAAGAAGTTATACAATTTCTTAATCAGTATTTCATCAGAAGTCAACAACACCAGACTTCCAGTTTGCCACTGCGGCACCTGCAGATGCAGGAAGGCGAGCTCTGTGTTCCGCACCCGAATTCATCCCACTGGGGGACCCTGGAAAGGGTTGAAAGTCGCCCTGTAGGGGCGACGAGCAAGGAAGGGACCCCTGTGTGATCGCAGGAGGGTGGAAACTCTTCCGCTTGATCCAGGGCAGCTCTCCAAACCAGCGGAGGAAAGACCAGCCATAGCAATATGGCTCGTCACTAAGCTGCTGACAGCCAAAATAAAAATTACTACCAAGCACATTTAAAACAATGTGGATGAAACTGGGTGAGATCTGATCTTCTCTTTAAGTCTTTAAATATCTTTTCCTATAAAAGCTGCCCAAAGTACTTTTCCCCCTGTGAGGAGAAAGGGAAGGGAATTTCTTCCCCACCCTCTAAGAACAGTGGCGACTAACTACCCAGGAGAAACAGAGCAACGATTAAATGCAAATAGATAAGATGTGTATTTAGAATATTAGATTTTGTTATGAAAAGGGAAAAAGGAAGAAGTTGAGATAAGGGAAACTTTGGTTACCTACAGCTTGGAAATTATAAATACCAAATGTTAATTTGAATATTGATGGGAAATTAAAGCTTGGGAAAAAAGTAATAACAAGACATTGATTGTATATAAGGATTGAATGTAAACACAAGATATGTATAAACTAAAAATTATTTAAAATTTAACAAAGATGGTTTTACTTAGTTGATAATAATAAGAACTATACTAGCTTAATATGCGATAGTAGATATTAAGGGAAAAAGAGAGGAAATATCTGATGTTGTAACTTGAGATTTGTACTAAGGATTTATGTATGTTATTGAATTATTGACTACCCAGCCACCATGTTGCTTTATAAATGTTTAATCGTAAAATTAGAAAACTAATAAAATATTAGAAGTCAACAACATATGATCAAACATTGTCTGGTCATTATAAAAATTTATATTTTAACATCTTTATCATACCTCGATTGCATTTGCAGTTGAGATCACCATGATAAGTCAATACCCTGATCTTCTAACTCTTGTTTAGATTTTAATTTCCCATCTGTATTCAAAATATCCTTATATGTTAGAATTTTCTAAAATTTAACTAAGTTTGGGTGAACAAATGCTTCCATTGTTGATAGCCACCCTGGGATTTTCATATAGATTTTAGTTTTATCTTTTCCCATACAAATAATAATGCATTTCTTATGTAATGGTTTTGGAAATATCTATGGATTTTATTCTTTTCATACCATAAAAATGCATGCCATCCAAATTCCAAGTCATGTCCTTCTAAATATAGCAACCTTTTGTTTCTAAGGGATATCCATTCTTTTAACTGTTAGAGCATGTGCGTGGTAGTATAAGACCCAATCTGGTAGTACAAATCCTCCATTTTCTTTAGCTTCTTGTAGCATTTTCAGTTTAATTCTGGCTTTCCTTCCTTGCCAAATAAATTTCAAGGTCATTTATATAAGTGGTAGAGAGATCATTTAAGTGAAGTGGATTTTACTTCATGTTCTGGATTTGAGGATCATACTTCATTCTATCATGAGGGACATTTTGTCCACACCTCAGGGGAATTGGTACAAATTCAGAGTGGACATTGGGAGTGTGATGTAACAGGTCAGGCAAAACAGTTCACTAAAATCTCTCAAAGGTCTGAAGAACTGCTACTGATTATGCATGAGATTTTATTTTTAAAATTTCATAATACAGGAACAATGGGATATCAATGTTGCTTTAGGGCTCATTCAAACCCTTCCAGCTGTATCTTGATGACAATTCACTAGCCATTCTTGACAGACATATCTTCATCTCCTATGTCTTATCCCTAACCCACAGCTGAAGCCCCTTGGCTTTCTCTTTAACTAATTCAGTCTTATAGTGTTGTCTTCTCTCTTTTTCTAGTATAAACCTTGCCACATTCATTACTGTGTGTTTAGTAATAACCAGGGGGCTGCTTATACTGTGGTTGGCATCTTTTTGGCTCTACTGAGCTGTTACAGGGAGTCTCCCACCCCTCTCTGACTGTTTTAATTTTGGCAGCGGACGCAACAGCCACTAAGCACCCATAGTGAAGCACAGGTTTAATTTAATTTAATTTAATTTAATAATATTTATATACCGCCCTTCTCCCTGAGGACTCAGGGCGGTTCACAGGGCAGAATAAAATACTAAATACAAACGTTAAAACAAGATTAAATAATTGCCCATATTAAAACAGTTGGAATCAAGTTCTAAAACACCAAGTTAAAATTAAAACACAAGACTAAAAACCCCACCAATCCCCATCAGGCTAGGCCGGCTTGAACAAACAGAAACGTCTTGAGATCGCGACGAAAGGAGCGAAGATCGGGCGCCATCCGGAGCTCTACCGGTAGCTGATTCCACAGCTCCGGAGCGCCCACAGAGAAGGATCTCCCCCTGGGGACCACCAATCGACATTCTCTGATCGGTGGCACCCTGAGGAGGCCCTCTCTGTGGGAACGCACAGGGCGCAGGGAGCTTGATGCCGGCAGCAGATGTTCCCTAAGGTACTCCGGCCCCATGCCATGAAGGGCTTTAAACACTGTTACCAGTACCTTGAATCTCACCCGGAAGACAACTGGCAACCAATGCAGCTCACGGAGCAGCGGTGTAACGTGGGAGTATCGGGAGACTCCCAACACAACTCTCGCGGCTGCATTCTGTACCAGTTGGAGCTTCCGGGTGGTCCTCAAGGGCAGCCCCATGTAGAGAGCATTGCAGTAGTCTAGACGAGAGGACACGAGCGCATGAGTGACCGTGCACAAATCATCCCGGCTAAGATAGGGCCGCAACTGGCGCACCAGGCGAACCTGGGCGAAGGCCCCCCTAGTCACAGCTCCTATATGGTCTTCCAGGGTGAGCCGTGAATCTAGGAGGACTCCCAAGTTGCGAGCCCTATCTACGGGGGGTAATAGTTCACCCCCCATAGCCAAAGGTGGAACATCCGAATAAACCCGGGATGAAGGTATGCAGAGCCACTCAGTCTTGTCGGGGTTGAGCTGGAGTCTGTTCCTCCCCATCCAGACCCGAACCGCCTCCAGGCACCGGGACATCACGTTGAGGGCATCACTGGGGTGGTTTGGGGTCGAAAGGAAAAGTTGGGTATCATCAGCGTACTGATGATACCCAACTCCAAAGCCACGAATGATCTCACCCAGCGGTTTCATGTAGATGTTGAACAGGAGAGGCGAGAGGACCGACCCCTGAGGAACTCCACAAATGAGAGACCTCGCGGTCGACCTCTGCCCTCCTGCCAACACCGACTGCGAACGTCCCCGGAGATAGGAGGAGAACCACTGTAAAACTGTGCCTCCCACTCCCAATCCCCTGAGACGCCGCAGCAAGATACCATGGTCGATGGTATCGAAAGCCGCCGAGAGGTCTAATAGGACTAGAACAGAGGAATATCCCCTGTCCCGAGCCCTCCAGAGATCATTCACCAGCGCGACCAATGCCGTCTCCGTGCTGTGCCCGGGCCTGAAACCCGATTGGTACGGGTCTAGATAATCCGCTTCATCCAGGGCCAGAGGGAGCTGATGCGCCACCACACTCTCAACAACCTTCGCAAGAAAGCGAAGGTTGGAGACAGGACGAAAGTTGTTTAATACAGCTGGGTCCAAGGCAGGCTTCTTGAGGAGAGGCCTCACCACCGCCTCTTTCAAGACGGCGGGGAAGCAACCCTCACTCAGAGAAGCCGATATAACTGCCTGGAACCAGCTGCGTGTCCTCTCCCGGGCTGCATAGACCAGCCAGGAAGGGCACGGGTCCAATAAACACGTGGTGGTGCTCAGCCTCCCCATGATCCTGTCCACTTCCTCCGGAGTCACAGAATCAAACTCCTCCCAGATGATATCGACAAGACCGCCAGTGTCCTGATCGTCAGACTCTGCCCAGTCAGAGTCCAGACCGGTCCGAATCCGAGCGATTTTGTCCGACAGATGTTGGTTAAACTCCTCGGCACGACCCTGCAAGGGATCCTCCCTCACCTCCTGATTTAGGAGGGAGCGAGTCACCCTAAACAGGGCGGCCGGGCGATTATCTGCGGACGCGATAAGGGTGGCGAAGTGGTTAGACCTCGCCTCCCTTATCGCAGCGAGATAAGACCTAATGTAGGCTCTTAGTCGCAATCGGTCGGATTCGGATCGGCTGGACCTCCAACCGCTCTCTAGGCCCCGTCTCCGACGCTTCATCTCCCGAAGCTCCGCAGAGAACCATGGAGCTCGACGGGATCTGCACCGGGTCAGGGGCCGCAGGGGTACAACTCGGTCAAGAGCCTCAGTGGCCATCCTTTCCCAGGCTTCCACTAAGGCATCTGCCGAGCTGTGAGCAAGGGAGGCAGGTGGGGACCCCAGCGCTGCCTGGAACCTCTGGGGATCCATTAAGCGTCTGGGGCGGTACCATTTAATTGGTTCCAAGCACCCACGGCGGGGGGTGGCAAAACGGAAGACCAGCCGCAGGAGATGATGATCGGTCCATGACAGGGGCATAATAATTGGGGAGCCCCCACCAAGATCATCTAACCACCGTCCAGATAAAAAAACTAGGTCAAGGGTGTGGCCTCCCTCATGAGTCGGTCCCGAAATTACTTGCGTCAGGTCCATGGCCGTCATGGAAGCCATGAACTCCCGAGCCAACTCAG
Organism: Vipera berus; assembly: GCF_964194415.1. Taxonomy (NCBI): domain Eukaryota; kingdom Metazoa; phylum Chordata; class Lepidosauria; order Squamata; family Viperidae; genus Vipera; species Vipera berus. The sequence continues at coordinate 205,666,843 of NC_138202.1, forward strand.
ATGATCCTCCCAGCGATGGTAGATTGAAGTCCCCCAAAACTATTTGGGCACTTTATTTACACAAAGAGATCAGTCATGGGGTGGGTGGGAGTTGCACCATCTGATCTGTGAATGGGAGCTTCCTGGGGAAAAAAAAGAGATTCCCACCTATTCACAGATTTTTTTTTATCTCTCTCAACCCTCCCTCCCTTTCCTCCATGACAGCAAGGTGATTGGAAAATGTACCAATCACTTTCCTTAACTTCTGAACTGTAACACTGTTTGAAAGGAAAAATAGAAAATGGCTGTGAGGACTAGAGCCAAATAAAGATATTTTATTTCTTTATTGCTGCTGAATGGACCAAATGAAGAGGTCTCCTTAGAAGAGGTGCTTTCCCTGCTTCCTTGGCCTGGGGGATATAGGTTTTTCTACTCTTTTTCTGCATAACACTTGTTTAGTCATAGACCAATTTATTATATTCAATCAATCAAGAAAACCTCATCCATGGAAGCGTTATATTGTTTAGTGAAAATCCTAATTGAGACATGTCATGTGTATCTAAATGCCCCAGCATTTAGACTCAGGAAGGAAAGATTTCCCCCCAACCTCCATAAGTCTGTTTCATGGGAATATCTCAGAGTTATCTTTGATCCTACTACATCTATGTTTGTTTATGATGATGCTGTTATTGTCACTAACAATAACAGCATCTTATCTTTATTTCGTTGCTAATTTGTTTATGATTTAGTTTGGGGAGTACGACATCCAGAATGGTACCAAACAGTTCCATGAAACAAAATGGCTGACACTTTCAGATTTGAAATGTTGGAGGTATCATCTTAAAGTAAAACACTCTGGAGATGAGGGTGACATATACATTGGAAAAATCCAAAGCCAATAGCCTTGCCTTTAAAACACCACATTTTTCAGCCTAAAGACAGTGCCAGGTAGAAAGTTGTGATCTAATGAGGTTTTGAACCTACAGGAAACATTAGATAGCTTGACATAATCTTTCATGAAGCTAACTTTTCTGATACATTAGAGCTATTAATCAACAAATGATTTCTGCATCCACTAGTGATTCTTATTGTATATCATGTGTATTGTCCAGGTCTCACATAGAACATTATATAGATGTATTCTAGATCTAGATAAATAATTGAAGTATAAATGACTCAGGGGATTTCACCTTCATTGCAGGGATTAATAATTCACTGCACTGAAATGCATAACAGTGAATTATCTCAGTCATTTAGGTAAACAGGTTTTCTTCCTCACAGCACGAAGATAAAATCTGGAAGTCCACAGTGTGTCTTTGGTAGTTAAGAGTTACATGCTGAATGCTTTTTCTTTATGCAAACATGCATACAACTATATGTGTGCACGTGTGTGTGTGTGTGTATTTTATTGATATTTTAAAATTATAATTGATTTTTTTTCTCAAAATCATTAAAATTAATAGTGGTTATTTACAGGTTTATGTATAAATATTCATGATGCCTAATAATCTACCATTTTAGTTTTATAGTTTTATTCATGTTTTGTGGTACTTAGTACTGTATGCAATTTTGGTTTATGACCATAGATAAATATTATCTTTATATAAAATATTATTTTTGTATAAAATCTGTACAAAAACAATTGTACAGAGAAGGAAACTATTTAAGGAAAAAAAACTAAACAAGACCATATGTAAACAAAGAAAAACCAAAGAAAACAAAAGGAGATTAACTAAAAGAAAATCTAATAATAAAAATACAAAAAAATTCACATTTTAAATTGTCATAGGTGTTCTACAATTTTAAAGTCTTAATGCATACAAAATAATCCACACACACCATTAAAATTTCATTTTCAAATAATAAATTGAGCCTAGATCATAAACCTGTAAAACAACCTACTGATTTTTTTCAGCCAGTACTGAAGTAAAATAAAACTTGATATTTGAATGCTTCATATTTGACTTGACACATGACGACCTAAAAATGTAGACAGACAAAAAGATTCATCCACACCCAGATTGTATCTGCCTCAAAGGTATGAATTTAAACAATGTTGGGTAGTTATGCAATGGTATTTATGGCCTGGAACAGTACATAAATAGCCCTTTCATTAGAGTTTTTTTTTTAAAACAGAGTCTGGATAATTATCTATAAGGTCTCTTGCTGTTGATTCCAATAGAGTGCAAGCAGTTGGACTGGGTGACCTCTTATGCCCCTTCCAACTCTATGGTCTTATAGACAAAAAGAAAAAAGAAAGAATATAGAGCAATTTGAGAACTACATAGCTCAGCATGGGTACCTATAAATAGTGCTTATTAAGACAAGGGACAGAATTTGTTAAATGTTTAATGTTAATTCTGGAGAAAATGATGGAACCATTTCTTGCTGAAAGACCTTGCCTAGTAAATTTTATTCAAATTACAAAAATCACAGTCTTGATTCTCCTGATTCACTATCCTTCCTAGGACTATACTGCAACAATATATTTGCGGCAACGCTGGACCGATCCCCGTCTGGTTTTTCGGGGAAACGGAAGTTTTACTCTGGACGCCCGGCTGGTGAAATACCTATGGGTACCTGACACATATATTGTGGAGTCAAAAAGATCTTTCTTACATGAAGTTACAGTAGAGAATCGGCTTATAAGGTTGTTCTCCAATGGGACTGTCTTATATGCTTTGCGGTAAGTCTTGCTTGCCTTCTGATGCACCAGTTCTGCACAAGGGTCTATAAACAGATGCTTAGTCCAGTAAGATGAAGTTATAGTTGGAGAACGGATGGGCTGGTTGGAAACGTGTGGCTGAACTAACTTTGAAAGGGGTTAACCTTCCCCTAAAGGATCATGTTTGACGCTCCATCAATGTTCTTTTGCATAGAGTGCTTGTAACAGCTTGGGTTGGCTAGGTCCTACCTGGGTAAAAATAGCTTGATTTCCACAATCTTACATCTTCTCATCTAGATTACTGCAGTCAATACTAGTGATGGGAAACTCCTAACTTGGTTCTGCTAATGTGTCATACTCATCCACCCACCCCTAAATAAAAAAGAAGCAATTCATATTCATTTTTATATAAAAATATAGTCTAACCGTATGCATGATCTCCAGGATCTATTGTGTGGCACTTATGTGGAAGCTGCACTAGAGCACACCCCATTCTTGCACAAAGTCAGCAGTTTGTGTCTAATGTTCTAATATCTTGGGTCCTCTTATTTTTGTAAGTGAAGCTATCTAGATGCATGATAACCATCAAAGGAAAGTCTCAAAGATGCTTTTTTTCCAAAAGGCAACTGGACTCTTGATTCTTTTTCCCCAAAAAACATTGCGCTTCTCATAAAAGTGGTTTCTTCAGCTCTAAGTTAGAACTGAAGAAGATGCTTGGATGAGAAATGAAACATTTTCAAAGGAAAAAACCAAGAAAGTCCAATTTTGGAAAAAGCACTTTTGGGACTACTATGACATGGAAGATTGAGAATCTCCATAGAGATCAAAGGAAAGTGTAACTTGCAGTTACAATAAGTATTAACAGTTGCTTAATCTTCAAAGCAGAAACATTGCCATCTATGGACTGCTATGAAGAATACAGATGCCCCATAATCAACAGAAGTCAAAAGGCATGATGAAAATTCTTTAATTTCAGAACATATAGACAGATATAACCATAGTTTCAATTGGGAAAATGTGACAATCTTAGAGCAGGCCAAATCCAAAAATGCCAGGGAATTTCCAGAAGCCTGGCACTCTGACAAATCAGCCATCAATAGACACATAGACATTAACAACATCTATAGACTATGCAAAAGAGACAACCAGCCCAAAAGGGAACAAAAAGACTCCAGCAACTCCCCAACAGTAATCAGCACTCAAATCAGCATAGATTAACTCCAAGGTCACCTTCAGACTAACAACCAAGTAAGCAATACCCCAATCAAGAAACTGCCAAAGAGCCATTAGTAAACAGCCCAAAGAATCCTTAAGTCTGCTCCCATCCACCCAGACAGGCAAGACACCAGAATATAAAACGACAGCAAACAGCACCCCTTACTAGCCTGATGATGTTACCTAGTTTGGGCAATGAAACGTTTGCAAGAAAACAAGCAAGCTCAGAGGGCACCAAGGACATTCCCCCCCACCACAATAATAAATATCCAGGTGGCTTCTCTCTTTTTGCAGAATCACCACCACTGTTGCATGTAACATGGATCTTTCCAAATATCCACTGGATACACAGACCTGTAAGCTGCAGATGGAAAGCTGTAAGTATCTCATTCTAGAGGAAAGTGAAGATTTTTTTCTTCTGTCTGGTCTGAGTTGTTAACCCATAATTAGATTACCAATTTGAACATCTCATTTGTATTTTTGACTGTAAAGGTTTCCACTTATCCTTTTAATTATGGAATTATTTAAAGATTTTTCACTTCATTCTAATGTTACAGAAAAGCATGGAAAGAGCCGTGCCATATTCAACTAGACGGGCCAACACCTTGACTTTACACCAATCTCTATGCATTCAGCTTTTATGAATGGGCTGGTTATGTGCTGGAAAACTTTGCTGACATCTACCTAAAAATAAGCTAAATTGGGGGCAAGTGTTCTTTTGTTTTGCATCATTCCATATTTTTCAGCTTCTTACGGTCTTGGAAGCCTCTTTCAGGAAATGTGACAGATATGGCAATAGACTTCCATCCTCAGAGTAACATTTCTTGACTTTGGATGAGGGCATTCAATAGTCTTTTACTATCATTGTTAAAGTTTTACAAAACACGGCCCTGTAATAGTTCTCCCCTGTTCAGAGCTACTATTATGGGAGCAAGTTCTCTAGAATTGCCACCACAGCATTTTGGGGTATAATGAAGAGCATTGATTGATGCTGAAAATTAAAAAAGCTTCTGCTTCTATAATATACTGGTTTGAAAGATGACTTCCATTTCAGTCAAGTAATCCTCATGTGGTCAGTATCAATGTAACACTCATGACCCATTGCAGGATCTGCAATTGAAACAAAACAGCAAGTAAGGAACTAAGGAAATGTCTTAAGGAATTCAAATGTAATGAAGGAAATTTTGTCGTTCCACATAAAAATAACTCAACAATTGTTAAGATACAGGAAGATTAGGCAAGTAAAGCAACAACCATTCTTGGAGGGGCTCCAAATCACCATGTCTACTTATCAATTGGCCTCTTACTATGATATAGTTAATCAGTAGATTAGTTAGGGTTCAGCAAAGACAGTAATTTGGACCTGTGACTTCAGAGGCAGATTGGGACATTTCTGTGAGCTATGACCCAGATAAGATACAGGATAAATCTATTCCTTGTAAATCTTTCTAAAACTGATTTAATTTCCTTTGGGATGAAATATAAGTGGACCAAATATCCAGATTCAGAGCATTTGTTGTACTTTAACTATACTGACTGACCCTTATTGACAGAAGTGGTACATAGTGTGTGTCAGAGCTAGATTAGAACTTCTAGTCATCGGAACACTGCCTAGCATCGATCTAAAGTCTTCTCATGACTTGGGGAGTTTTGAAGTCCTTTGAGCTTGTTGATCAGAAGGTCGGCAGTTTGGTGGGTCAAATCTCGAGTGCCGCGTAACAGAGTGAGCGCCTGTTACTCGTCCCAGCTTCTGCCAACCTAGCAGTTCGAAAGCACGTATAAATGCAAGTAGAAAAATAGGGACCACTACAGTGGGAAGGTAACAGCATTCCATGCGCCTTTGGCGTCTAGTCATGCTGGCCACATGACCATGGAGACGTCCTCGGACAAGCGCTGGCTCTTCGGCTTTGAAACGGAGATGAGCACCGGCCCCTAGAGTCGGAAACGACTAGCACGCATGTGCGGGGGAACCTTTACCTTTACCTTATTTCACTTTAGTACGTCACTTTTTAAAAATCTGAACAAGGAAGATGGAACAAAATCTTGTCAACTTTTACTTTAACCTGAGAAATTACAAACTTGCTGCATGTGCAAGAACATTTCCTTAGTAGCTAGCTAGCTAGCTGAGAGTGAGAGTATCTTAGGAAATAGCAATAGCACTTAGACTTATATACTGCTTCACAGTATTTTACAGCCCTCTCTAAGGGGTTTATAGAGTCAGCCTATTTCCCCCAACAATCTGGATCTTCATTTTACCGATCTCGGAAGGATGGAAGGCTGAGTCAACACTGAGCTCTGTCAGGATTGAACTCCTGGCAGTCAGCAGAGTTAGCCTGCAATGCAGCATTCTAACCACTGCACCACCATGGCTCTTAATCAGCTCAATCATAATCCAGAAAAAATACACAAGTGACTATTAAATTGACATTATCTGACAGATTTTCTGCCACTGGGCTGAGTCTGAAATTGTATTACTTGCAATATTACAGTATTAGGCCACAAATTTTGCTCCAGAGGAGGCCAATGATCCTGATCCCCATTCTTCTGTTGGTCTAGATGTATTATTTATACCATTTTTGATAACAACAACGTTACAGCTAAATTTAAGCAGCGTTGCTTGAACATCATCTGTCTGTCTATCTATCTATCTATCTATCTATCTATCTATCTATCTATCTATCTATCTATCTATCTATCTATCTATCTATCATCTAGCTAGCTAGTTACTTTTTAACCACCCATCTGCCTCACACAAGGGCCCTGGGCAGTGAATAAAGATCATTCTGATCCTTAGTAGCTTTACTTGTTACATGCCACATTTTCACCTAAGGGATTTATAGCACATTTCATCCAAGTAGCATGGTTTTCCAACTGTGTTAGCACTTTGTGACTTTGCCACTAATTTTTCATCTTTAAATATGTCCCAAAGAGGTGGCATTTTCATCTCTTATGTTGCATCTATTACAGCCTTTTGCATATGGAGCGGAAGTACTTTTTCATCCTCTTATTAATTGATAATATATACCCACCTCAACTGTTATGTATGCAGGCACCTGCATAGTAACAGCCGCCAGGGGGCGTTGGCCTGAACGGTTTTCGGCGGGAAACCCAGTTTCGGTGGGAAACCTAGGGCCAACCCCATTGGCTGTCCGCTTACCTGGCCGGGTATTTAAGAAGGCCAGATAACCCTCAGTCCCCAGTTCACTACCCCCTTCCAATAAAGAGCTGAACTCACACACTGGCTGGCATCTCTTTCTTGCGTCGGACCCACTACACAATATCAACTGCTTCTATTTCCTTTCTGACATTTTCTCAATGCTTCCTGCTTGGACACACACATGAAGCCTCAAGAACTTGAAGACTTTTCTCTTTCTTCTTCTCTGTAACATGTTCAATAATTACTTAAATCTCATTATATGAGGGCCAATTTTTAGTTCCCAGCTACTAGACTGAAGTTCCAATGGAAGTCACTATTATTTTCACATTAAAATCCTATTAGTTTGCATGATTAATTTTATTTACAATGCAGAAAACTAAAACAGTAATGACTAATTTTCTTTTTAATATGTACCTGGTTTTAGCATTAAAAAAAGATTGGCACAGAAAAGAGAGAAAATAATTGGTTCCCCTATCAAACTTGCATGTAATATTATTCTTATTAAACTACATGCACATTGCCAACAAGAGAAGCCAGTACGATAAATGTCTAGAATTAATGCAATTTAAATATACTAAATGAACAATCTCTAGATGAAAAACAAGTCATTTATTACATAGTTTCCCTAAGTAACTGCAGCTATCACTATTATGAGGTAGGCAGAAATTTTAAAAAAAGAGATTTGGATAAATTGTACTAGGAGAATAAAAACCTCCTGTAGTATTAGATACTTGATTTACTCATGTTTGCCTAGGGTAAAACACAGTTTCTCACTGTGGGATATTCATCAGGGCTTTTTACATGACAATATTGTCTTTTTTATTGAATGACAGATCCACACATAAATTACCAAGAAACTAAAGTATTTGCTTGTTTATTGCACTCTGATTTTAGGAGAGCTGTGCACCTCTTAGATTTTGCAATGATTTATGTCTGAGGAATGAGGGAAGGGGCAGGCTTGTCCCAATGTCTGAATTGGTTGAACAGTTGCATCCTAAGCCTTTATTTATTTTGCTATAGAAATAGCTGTTTTAGATGGATAGGGAGTTTCATTCAAAGTATTTATCCTCATTATTAAGAGGGCAAAAGCTACAGTATGAAATGGACTACAAATCTTTGTCTCTGTCTTGGAACAAAAATGATGACATCTGTAACAATTATATGGATGCTCTGCATTTTCAGGCTCCCAGTTTTTCCTTTTGTGAGGGAACCGGTTCCGAGTGGCTCTTTCACTGTTTCAGGTTGCTGATCCCTGTTCTAGCTTAATTTTCATAGGCAGCAACTCAGCCAAGTGATTCATTAGGGGTGCATTCCTATACCAGCTAAAAATCAGAACTGAGCAACTTTCTATTCATTTGCTCTGAAGCAGCAAGGGTTGGAGGAGCTATTAAAGGTGCCATGCTAAAGGAGGCAAGGGAAATATAGGAATCATCCTGCAAGAGATTGGCAATCAGGGAGAACTCTAGGACATCATAATTTATAACCTTTGAATCAAGGAAAGTTATAGAAGAGATAAAAGAACATGACAGCTCCTAGACCCAATCAGCTAGGAGATTCAAGGAGGAGTTATTCCAAGACTCAGAAAGAATGCATGGAATCTATTTGCATTTTGTGTTTTCCATTTTTCTATGAAATTGTGAAGAATTTTTTTAATATAAAAATCGATAATTTTTATCGGTTTTCCAATGTTACAATAATATCTTTGAAAAGCAACATGGTATCTGGGTTACAATAGTTCCATTTCATACAAATACATATTATTACAAATCTCCAGTTTGTTGTAACCAGAATTTCCTCTCTTTTTCCCTTTAATACATATTATCTCTTATCTAAATTAACATACTTCTTACTGTTATCCATCAGTTATTTAGTAGTTTTCTTACATTTGTCAATACTTTTTGTATATTTTATGTTTTAACATTCCATCTTTAATACATCAAACACTTTATATACTTTCCCAACTTTAATTTTGCATTGATATTAAAGTTAAACATTTGAAGTTTCTCATTTTTATATTTCTAGGTGACCTCCCTTCCCTTTACACAATTCTCTTCAATACCTAGTAATATAAATACACTTCTTATCTATCTCATTTCCATATCAACAAGTTGGTAATACAATATAATATTCTTGTTTTCATTATAGTTTCCACATATTGAAAATTAGCTAAAATTTCTCCCATTTCAACATTTAATACATCCTTTCATATCACTACATCCAAGTATATTAATTACATTATATCATTCTTAACATATATACATCTTAATCAATTTCATTTAAACAGCTCAATATTTCAATTTAACTGATAATATTCATACCTCTGAGTTATTTTTTTAATTAACCAACATTTTTATCTACTCATCATAACAATCTCTCATAATCCAAGTACAATCCTGTCTATTTTAGTATTTTACATTTCAGGCCTCTTAAACATGTCCATTCTTCTTCAATCTTATTTTTGCTTTTTTCCTTTGTCATATCATTTTTCGCTTCTTTGCTTCAGGGTCATCAAAGAATTCTTGTGTTATTGTATCATATTGAAGTGACCCTCCAAACTTCCTTTTTGAAGGGTTGAGGGGTCTAATAAAAGCACCAAATCTTCTCATTATTTTCACCTCTTGATATAATTGTCCTGAATGGTATAGTTTTTCTTCCATCTGTTTCTCATTTTGATCTTCAAATGTCTGTGCTTGTTGAGTAGTTAATTATTCTGTCAATGTATTTGATTGTTCAGTTTTTTCTGTTATGTTCTATCCCGATAAATTATTAGTTGTAGTCACGATTTGAGTTTGCTTCTCCAAGACGCTTTCTAGTTTCCCCCCCCCAAAAGCTCTTATTTCATCACAGGCTGTAGACAGGAACTGATAATTTGGTAGGTTATTTTCATCATAGCATAGATTTGTTTTTGTATTCCTTCCATGGTGGAGTCTCACATCTGGTGTTCAAGATTAGTCTTATCTTGTTTTTCTAAGGAATCAGCCAAGTCTCTTCTCTCTCTCTCTCTCTCTCTCTCTCTCTCTCTCTCTCTCTCTCTCTCTCTCTCTCTTTTAAGACTGTCAGATTGCAATTTCAGGTTTAGCCACAGGGTGTCACCCAAGTGCTTAGAAAATTCTTTTCTTTCCTTTTAGGGAACTACCTGTTAATCTCTTTTCAATTATTTCTTCTATTTTTTTTATTATTATTACATTTATATCCCGCCCTTCTCCAAAGACTCAGGGCGGCTTACAAGTTTAGCAGTAGCCTTCATTCTATGTATATGCCTGCTTGTTAGGGCTTTTACACACACCCCAAGCGGCATTATTACAAAGTCAGCTTATTGCCCCCAACAATCTGGGTCCTCATTTTACCTACCTCGGAAGGATGGAAGGCTGAGTCAACCTTGAGCCTGGTGGGATGCGAACCTGCACTAATTGCAGGCAGCTGGTGTTACTTAAGGAGGCATCAGCCCACTGCTCCACTAAGGCTCTTTTCTGCTCTTTTAGAAGAGCAGAGCCAAATTTTCAAATAAGAGTAGGAAATGAGGAGTAGGTAGTCAAAAGCTTTTAGTCCACAAGTTATAAAGTTCTAGTTGAGGTCAATTCGTTTTTTCAACTTTTTTTTAAAACACCCCTGGAGGCTTGAACTCCCCCCTCCCTCTCCACAGGGGGGAAAGTACTTAGCAGCTTATTTAGGTGAAAGGAAGAAGATTGGAGTATAAGAGAGGAATCTTACCCAGTCTCTTCCACACTGCTTTAATGTTGCCTGGTAGTAAGTGTGACTTCAGCTGTCTGCAGCCTAGTAACCGGCCACGTTGCTATGGCCGGTCTTTCGTCCGCCGGTTCAAAGGGAATACAGGCACTAATGGGGGAGTTGCAGCTCCCCCGTGTTTCTTGCTGGTCATCCCTCCAGGGCGACTGTTCAGCCCTTTTAGGACCCCCCACCGATGCAAAACTGGATGTGGAAGATAAGAGCCATCCTCCAGACGTCCATAATGGCGGTGTTGGCAAACCGGAAGTCCGAAATTGTGAAGAATTTTTACTTTGAGGAATTATTTTTTTTATTTTTTATTTTAATTCCATTTATATCCCGCCCTTCTCCGAAGACTCAGGGCAGCTTACAAGCTTAGCAGTAGCCTTCATTCTATGTATATGCCTGCTTATTAGGGCTTTCACACACCCCAAGCAGCATTATTACAAAGTCAGCTTATTGCCCCCAACAATCTGGGTCCTCATTTTACCTACCTCGGAAGGATGGAAGGCTGAGTCAACCTTGAGCCTGGTGGGATGCGAACCTGCACTAATTGCAGGCAGCTGGTGTTACTTGAGGCATTAGCCCACTGCTCCACCAAGGCTCTATGTCTATACCCTTGAAGATAAATTTCTTGCTAAATGCAACCATTGTTGTTGCTCCATCTTAAACTTACAATTGGTTTGATAATTCTCCTCTTCCAATGGATAATCAGTCTGAATTAATTACCATGAGCTGGCTTGAGATCATTATCTGCACTCATGGAATACTGATTGCCCACTCCTCTCAAGATAAAGGCAGCATCCAAAAGTAGGAGTTGCTGAGGTGGGCTGGTGGAAGTGGACTTCCCATCTCTTCTGAATCCAATTTAAAATGCACCTAAGTTTGTGGTATTCTTGGCGTCCTGTGAAAATGCTTCTCTTGCAGATGTTTCATTAATTGGCTAGGTACCATCATCACTGCAGTGCACTGATAATGAATCATCTGCAGGAAGACAAACAAGCTCACAGAATATCAAAAAGCCCAACAACTCAACCTTGAGCCACATATATTCTCCACTATGGTACTCAATACTCTGGAAAGTTACAATTGATGTCAAGGAAAGAACATGGGTATGCTTGCATGTTTGCAAGAGTAAGGTTCTCATAAAATTGCTAATTGGCTTTTGTTCTTTTTTGTCAATAGCTGGGATGATCCTCACCAGTACTCAGCTCCTTAATGACCTTTTCCTCTTTTTAATGTTATCACTAGGGGGATATGATGAAAATGATGTACGTTTCATGTGGCTGAGGGGAAATGATTCTGTCCATGGCCTTGAGAATTTGCGACTCTCACAGTACACAGTGAAACATTTTTATACGCTTGTAACCAGGTCGCATCAAGAAACAGGTAACAAATCAGCAGTGGAAGTCAAGGTGGTGTGGAGAACAAGATTTATGTCAGATATGCCTATTTTCGGTGCCCTAATCATCCCTGAAGCTTTCTCTGACAATGACAGTACAGTTTGTACGAGGCATTTGCTGACTAAAGTAGCCTTAGAGCTGGAAGGAAAAGATACCCAATCCCAACAACACAAGAGAGAATGCTGTAACACTGAGAACTAATTGATGGCACCATATTATCACATCCCATAATCTTGCCTCATAATTTACCAGAATTTCTGCCCTGCCCTGAATTGCCAAATCCTCACAGTGTATCTTTTTTATAATAGCCATTTTGGCACCCAGTATGCCAAAAAATCTGTCTTGGTATTTGTATATGGCCTAGCTGATTCACTGCAAAGATCTTTCTGTGATAGGGGAATTCTGGCTTGGTTGCATTGCATGAGCTTTGATTCTGATATCAGGTGCTTCATCAGCTTTTGCGGAAGGACTCTTCTTGAATCCATGTGATTCGGAGGTGAACATTGCAATAAACACAGCATGTAGAAAGGCTCCACTCTGGGCATCCAAAATTTAGGGTGGGCTCTTTGGTTTGCTTGTGGCTTGTCACCTTTTCTCGCTTTACATGCCATGCTGAAAACAGCACTGACAATAATGCTAAACTTAAGGCTAATATCACATTTTAGGAGATGTAGGCAATAGATCAACAAGCCTTCTGTTCTACCCTGGTTGCATGGCTGTTGTGATGGTAGCCTCTAAGCTATTTTTAAGCCAATTGGCTGTCACGGACATCTCAGTTTGACAGCCAAGGGTTCCTCTGGAGGGTAAAGGAGAGATTTATGAAGTGGTCTTCAAAACTCTCCTCTCATTTTGCTGATCATTTACAAGGAGAAAACCAGTGCCAGCAAAGCCAAGGAATATGAACTAGTTCTGCTCTGCTCCCTCTGTTTCTGCAAGACACCGTATCAAAATCATATGCTCAGCCTTTACAGTTTACGCTACCTTATATTATTATGTCACAAGGACCTTTGGAGTAATCTAGTGCCTAGTGAGAAGTAGCACATTACTTCCTTCTCTGAAAGAACAATAAAGAATATATTATATTTTTTCTTTCTTGGACCAGGCATTTATCCAAGACTAGTCTTGCAATTTGAGCTCAAGAGAAATATCCTTTATTTTATTCTGGAAACTTATGTGCCAAGCAGTCTACTTGTCATTTTATCTTGGGTTTCTTTCTGGATCACCCTGGATTCAGTTCCTGCAAGAACATGTATCGGTAAGTGACAGAAAAAAGACTCACTTGTTTTACGCAGGGCTTTTTTTCCTCATAGAACGCTCAGAACGGAGTTCCGGCACCTTTTTTGGATGGAACCTTGTAGGGTAGGGCAAGGCGGGTTGTATGACATGTGTGAGTTCCGGCACCTTTTTCTTTTACAAAAAAAGCACTGGTTTTACGGATGCAAAAATGAGAGGTGGACTGAGGAAAACTTTGCTTAGATAAAAACACAGATTGTGTTACATGTAAGAATTAAAACATTATGCTAGCAAAATGAATACCCACCAGAATTTCATATTGGTGGAGTTTCCATTTTCCCCCCACATTTTGGATGGGAAGTTGTAGAGGCATTCATTATTTGATTTTGCATCTGGAATGTAAAAATGATAGATATTGCATGATTTGTATTGGATGGCATCACCTGATGATTTTGATTTTGGCCTGGTTTATATGTAGAATCTCATAAGCTATAAATTGCCCAACATCACTGACAGGGTATCTGAAAAAGCAGTATTGGATAAAAAAACATAAAATAAAAATTTTAAAATGCTATTCTATGTCAATCTTAAAGCAACTTCAAAATATGGGCTATTATGTTTTTATATTTTACACTGTCTTCTGAGGATGCTCAAGTGTTTTGGAAATTTATTATCAGATATTTTTCAAGCAGACGATTAGTAATAGGGTGTCAACTCACTGAAAAATTCAAATTTCACAAAAGACGTATCTCCCATCACTACATTATTGTTCATCATGAATGTTCTCTGTAATATTAAGAATATAATGTTCTAGGATATCCTTTTCCTTCATATGAGAAGGAGTAAAATTCAATAATGCCCTTGCACACGCTATACTTATTCCAAGACCCTTTGCATTACTCTTGAAAACAAGTTGAATTGTCCTTGAAGGCTGGATGGTAGAAAGGTCTGACTGAGGATGGATAAAAAGATGGAAAAATAGAAAGAAAATGATAGAAAGACCAAAAAAGAAAGGAAGGAAGGAAGGAAGGAAGGAAGGAAGGAAGGAAGGAAGAAAGAAAGAAAGAAAGAAAGAAAGAAAGAAAGAAAGAAAGAAAGAAAGAAAGAAAGAAAGAAAGAAAGAAAGAAGGAGATGTTTTGACAATGTCACAGTTTGAATGGAGATTTTAATTCATCCTCACTTCTACAGTGTAAATACTATGGGGAAAATCTATTTGGTTATATGGCTGTTTTGCAGAACTGTAGGACACCTGTTCCCGTCTTCCAAATGCATGACATCCCCTTTTCCCCCCTTGTTTTTTTTCTCCCTGGGTCTTTATCCATTTGAGGGGGGAAAATGGGGGAACTGTTTTCTGCTATCATCTCATCAAAAGCTTTCAGGATTTAACAATGTTGCCCTAAAAACAAAATCAAAAAGCATTCTCACATATCAGAAAATACCAGGTGATTATGATCATCCATGGCTTCTCCTAAAAAGGTACCATGGAAGAACCATCTATTATTGTGTCAAATTTCAGACAAAAAAAAAGAATATACTAACGAATGAAGACAAATATACGTGTCCCAGGATAATGTTTGCAGGATGCAATCTGGATCGGTCACCAGGACCAGAGGGTTTTTTTCTTCCGAGATATTGGAGTCTTGCTGGAGCCCATCCTCAGGGAATCTCACTCTGGCTAGAGAGAAGTGCTCCAGCACAAGGCTGACCCAGATTGGATCCTACAAAAGTATTCTGTGTTCTTTTTTATTATTATTATTAAAAAAAATCCTATTACATTTTTTAGGTGTAACCACAGTTCTCTCAATGACAACTTTGATGATGGGGTCCCGAAAGTCAATAACAAATGCCAATGGTTTCATAAAAGCCATTGACATTTACCTGGGCATCTGCTTCAGCTTTATATTTGGGGCTTTGGTGGAATATGCAGTAGCACATTACATCACATCACAGAAACATGCAGCTAATGAGACCCAGAAGGTAAACCTTGTTCAGTCAGATTATGTAGTGAACAAACATTTTCAATGGACGAATGAATGGGTGGATAGCTAGAGACTTATATAGATAAATAATTATACATGGATTTGTTCCCTCTAGGAGATATGACAGTAAAGCAATTGGGAAAGCTGTATTCAGACTTTAACATTAACATTAGACAGTGGATTTGCATAGTTTGCTGGGAGGAGGGGGAAGAGTCCGGGGTCTCCTTTCCTCCAAACCCAGAAATGGTTTTTGAAGAAACAAGTCAGACTATAAGAAATAAGGTGAATACTCTCTTTAGTTCAGCCTATGACCTTCCTTTGGGACTCGGAAGTCAGGGGATCTTCATTGCCCTTCCCTTTCTTCCCTATACAAATTGAGTAGACTAGCAGCTGATTCTTACTCCAAAGTTTTGGATGGATCATTCTCCTGCCTTGCCCATGAGGAGAGCAGGTTGGTTTAGAAGATGAATATGGTGGAGTCCCATGGACTATGAAGCTCAATAGAGTAGCCAAGGCTATTCTCCCCTCTTTCCTGCCTGGTTTCAGAGTCCAAACAGAATTAGCTAGAGGATCATGGCAGGTTTTTGTGAGCAACAATGCTGCTTGTGGTGTTACAAGAGAATTAAATTTATTCAGGTAAGGTGATCCCCAAAGTTATGTTTATATTTAGAGTCTAGATTGAATACCTGGACAAGGTATTATTATTTCTCTTTTGGAGGGGGGTCCTTCTGGCCTTAGTACTAGTGAATCAGAATTTGGCTTTTGCTAAGACTTCCATTGTTTGTTAAAAGTCCAAAGTGAGGTTACATTATCAGCAGTCATATTAAAGTCTGTTTTTTCAAAACTACTTATTTTTTTAAGTTTGAATTTGCTAACTCACAACATACCTCTGTTATCTAACTGTAACTGTGGTCTATTCTAGACTTCGACAAAAGATTCCATCAGAGAAACTGAAAATAAAACCACCATTGATATCTTCAATACATCACTCACTGCCAATCTCAATCAAAATATAAATTTTGTCTATATTGATAACGACCTTTGCAACAGCTTACCCTTGAGCCCAAAGGATAAAATTCAGTGCCTCTTGAAGAACAAATTTCAGAAATTCACCAGCTATTTCACAATTCAAAATCCAAGCAAGATTGATCGCTATTCGAAATGGTTATTTCCTTTTTTTTTCATATTAGTCAATCTGTTCTACTGGGGCTATTACTTGATTTTCTAGAAAAGAACAGAAACTGGAAATGGGTCAGCACTATGGATTCAGGATTTTACTTTCAATTCATATAGATGTTTCCATGGATGTAGCAAATGCGCTGGCTCTTCGGCTTTGAAACGGAGATGAGCACCGGCCTCTAGAGTTGGAAACGACTAGCACGCATGTGCGGGGGAACCTTTATGATGTCTCTGCCCTTAAGTAGAGAAGAGCAAAAGCCACAGACTGTGGGCCAGGAATAATACTGCTTGTCTATGTTTCTTTTCACATGCAGATTAAGCACTAATGAAGATTTGCTCCTGATTAAAAGTCATAGGATTGTTCTCTGAACCATATCCAAATTAGCCAATATACCTTGTGTCTTACAGTTTAAAGATATAGGAAGCCTAGTTTAGATCAGAACTTGATGTGGTGTGGGATAGGACAAGGAGTTAACTGATTATCTACAATTGCAATCCCAGTTGGTTCCTCCATGCTTGCAGTTGGTATCATGAGGAGAGCAACCAGGGTGGGCACAAATGGGAACTCTTTTCCAGGGAAAATAACAGGTACTGGGGACCCAATGAAGCCTGGAATGCAACAGAATCAAGAGTTAAGCCCCATTGCTTTAATACATGTGTTGAAGTGGTTCAATCCAAACTGGGAATAAACAACATGGCGACCTTTTTAGAAAGAAGGTTGCAGTTTATTGAAGAGGAGAACCAGACAGAAAGATGGTTCTGGAAGAAAAGAGAGACAGCACATGTAAGGAGTGAGTTTTTATACCCTCTGTGGCTCTTGAGGTTGTTTCCTGTTCCTGTTTGAGGCTTTGTATTTCCTGTGTCATGTATTTTGACCTGAGTCTGAGTGTTCCCCTTTGGCATCTGTGGGTTAATCCTATTATGTCCCACCTTGGGGTTTGGGTGGGGTATGTAGATTTTAGGTGTCTTTGTCTTCTTAATCTTCTAGTTTCAACCTTCCTGAATGGTTTACATCTGCATTTCTACAGAGCTGGTTTCTGCTTGGAGGAGGGAGACTTGGGGCTATTAAGAAAAACTGGGCATGCTTTTCTGCCTCTTTAAGATCCTTTGAGGAAATATATTTTCCTGCCCTTTTAATATTTCCTTCTCTGGGGGTTGACTTCCCACACATGATTCTTCACTTATATCTGGACATTGCAGATCCTATCTGCTTTCTGAAAAGCCAGTAAGACCTAATGGCAATTGTGACTTGTCCAAGAAGAAAAAAATCCAGCATGTGTGTCAGAATATCTCTTGCTATTTTTTTCAGTAAAGACATAATAATACCCGATTGTCTGGGGCTGTGCCATGAATAGGATCCAAGGCTTTGAGAACTATTGTATATTTAATATAGGCTCACAACTGGACAAATTTTCTAAGCCATTTACTTTGGCAACTAACCATTAGGCTGATCAATTATGTCTAATTCAAGAAATGTACTGCATATTGTGCAGTGAATAAAATAATTAATGCTCGCCATATAAAATAATGGATGGGGTTACTTGATTTCAAAAATTCTCTGGCCCGCCAGAAATTCTCCAGTCACTTAACTATATTCATTCTGCAAGCATGGTTAATACTGATGTACAGAATTTTAAGTAATGAAGGAGGTAGCTTAGTATATTTTTTGCATTTCTGTCAATCCAACATAGGTTTCTACCAAAATAGGGCAACTTGACTCTGTAGATTTCTTTTTTAAAAAAAATAATTTTATTGAAGTTTTTAGAAAACATAATAAACCTAATACCAAGTAACTAGAAGGAAAAAGAAAAGTAAACAACAGGTACAGGAAAGAAAAAATTAAAAGAGAAAAGAAAAAGTCAACAAAGACAATAATAAAGAAATGGCTTCCAAATTTCATTATACTGAGCATAAGCTAATATAACTTTTCACCCTCTTTTAAAATTACAAATAAAAAATCCTCTTCTTCCAAAAGCCTAACTTTTAACTACTTTTTTTTGCTTTTTACCAATTGTATATTATTTTATACTCTTAGTCTCTGTTTAAAATTCATGAAATCCAAAGAAAATAAACTCACCAGAAGTCAAATTAAGCTCTCTGTTTTTAAGGTCTCTAAGATCCATAAAGTAGTTAAGACCGACTATTTCCAAATGTGATTAGAAATAAGCTGGCTGATTATAACTTCCTAAAGTGACAGAATATAATTTCTAGTTTGAGTTGGTGGAGAACTTCTAGGCTACATATCTGTTTCCCTAATAGGTGTTTACTCTGTGATTGGTTCAAACTTTTCTGCCTACCCCTCCTATCAAGAGAGTTAAATATAGGAAACATTATGGATTTTTCTGTAATAACATTTTATTGAACCATTTCCCTACAATCCACTGTGAAAATCAAAAGTGCCTGTTTGAAAATCAATCACTACATAAAGTGCAACATTCAGGAAACCACCCCAAAATAGACTTGCTATGTAAGATGAATAAACACATGTTCTAGTAATGACAGGGGACTTTGTACACCCTGTCATTTAAAATATAAGTTATATAAAATGTAGGATGGATTTTTTTTAAAAAAAGTGATGATACTTGCTCTTTACATTATCTCTTTTCAATCTCAAATGGCATTTTTTCTTTGTTCACCAAAGTCAACCTCTTTAAATATTATCAGCGTAGTATATTACATACTTATGTGCTAATAGTTGGCATACTTTTCATTGTCAGGAAGGCTCCCTACAAAACAGACCAAAATAAAAAATGCTGAACAGTTCTATGCCTATGCCTTGAATCTATGAGATTCAAGGTGCTAGTAATGGTGTTCAAAGCCCTCCATGGCATGGGGCCGGAGTACCTCAGGGAACATCTGCTGCCGGCATCAAGCTCCCTGCGCCCTGTGCGTTCCCACAGAGAGGGCCTCCTCAGGGTGCCACCGGTCAGAGAATGCCGACTGGTGGCCCCCAGGGGGAGATCCTTCTCTGTGGGCGCCCCGGAGCTATGGAACCAGTTACCGGTTGAGCTCCGGACGGCGCCCGATCTGCGCTCCTTTCGCCGCGATCTGAAAACATACTTGTTCGAGCAAGCCGGCCTGGCCTGAGGGGGGATTGGTGGGGTTTTTTTATCATTTTTATTGGGGTTTTTACTGTGTATCTATTGTATTTTAATCGGGCATGCATTTAATTATCTTTTAGTTTTTGTAAATTTCTGTGTTTTATTCTTGCCCTGTACACCGCCCTGAGTCCTCCGGGAGAAGGGCGGTATAGAAATATTAATAAATTAAATTAAATTAAATTAATAATAGAATCATGAAAATAGAAAGGACTGCTAAGGTCATCAAATCCAAGTCTCAGTATGGCTAAGGAAGCAACTGATAATTTGGAAGTTTTCACCTAAAGATGTGAAACTCATACATTTTTCATGGGCACTACAGCCTGCGCCAATAGCTGATCCATCCATGTCATGCATTTGGAGGGGAATACATAAGAATAAACAAAGAATCTAAAGGCCCCCATCTGCATAAATCAAAGCTGTGTCAATCACAATACCATTAAAGTTCTGCCATTGGCTTAACATCTTGTACATTATAAAGGTCTTTCGATTGGGATAGGGTAGAAAAAGACTTGGGGACAAAAACATTCTTAGTCCCAGCCCACCGTTATCACTGCCTTACAAACCCACCAGCAAGCTAGCTAGCATGGAGGAATTGAGATAGCAATGTCCAAATGGGTAGAATATAAAGCGTAGAGTTCTAATTTCTATTGGTCTATCTACTCCAGATTTACAGGTGTGGTTTAGTGATTAAGAACTAGGATCAGGGAGAATCTCAGCCATAGATGTTCACTGGATGATTTTGGACACCCCCCCTTTCTTTCTCTAAAAGCCCATCCCAAATTAGGGTGGATATTGCAGGGAACAACTGCAGGAGGGGGTGCTATGTAAGGTGAACTCAAGCTCCTAGATCAGCGGCCCCCAAACTCTTCAGGTCATCAACCCCTTCATGAAGTTTCAGATTGCCCATCAACCCCCAAATATTTATTACAGGAAAGTAATGTAATATTACCTTAACTAATAGTACTACAAACAATAATAATAGTAAATATTGGCATTGACAAAATCATCATCCGTTGGTTGCAAAAGGCAGCTTTACTTGGAACAGTTTACATTCTATTTAACACCATCAAACAATTTGCTTATTCTTGGGAAGGACTCAATAGGTGGATAAAAATCCAGTCTAATTATCTGGCTGACTATGGGACTCATCATAATAAATAATATTATTACTCTCCTATTGCTATGGGTATTGAGAATGTACTGGCTCTCCAAAGTTCAGAGAAACAAGGGGGAATGGGGAAGGTCACAGACACACAATACAAAGGACTGTAGTAAACAAGCTCAGTAACACACAGCTGACAGAGCCAACTCAAGCCATTCTCACTGGTGGCTGACCATCCAGCTCTGAGTAACACCTTCTTCAAGGGAGGGACTGGCATGGAGCTCTACATGGCTTTTGTTTCATTGTCCAGCCTTTATTTAGACAAAATTTATTCAAATCTAGCAAGACTTCAGTGTTTGTTTGTTTGTGTATCTTGGTCAGCAAAGTTTGACATTAATGTATATGTCAAAGTAAATTTTTAATGTTAAAATATAGTTTTATTAGTCACATGCTGAATATCACTACATATGTAGCATAATTCAAAAGAATCTGAAGCTTAATATAATACAAGTGGAAGGGAAGAAATGAATTTAAATGCAATTTCCTAAACAATTCATGTAGACACTGCAGTTCCAGAGGAATGTGTTTCACAAATGTGTTGATGGGGAAGCATCACTTCTGCTGATAACAATGTGAATGGACTTTTATTGGAGATATTTGTTGTTTCATCTTCTAAAGAGAGTTGTCATAAGAAATTTCATTTACTCTATGAGATAATTCCTGTCCGTGAAGCTAAAACAAGATCATGGTGTTCTGGAATAATGTAAGCCCAGAGCATCTGAAACAATGGTGTTTCTTATTTAAGTGCTAAAAATGAAAATAACAAAATGGAATTAAAATGCACCTGCCAATTATTCAAAATTAAATCTCCAAAGTCTGACACACAAACAGACACATACCGTAGCTTCACCCAAACCTGATTTATTCCTTTGCCATGTCCTTATTCCTTTTGCTTGGAATTCAGGATGACCTTTACATGGAATTAAATATTGTGATCCATTAATGCTGCCATGCACCATCTAAAATTTTTGTGCCACTTCACAATCTTATATATTGGTAGAGCGATAACAACATAATAATTTTAAAAAGGAGGAAATCTTGCAAGTGATCTTCTAAAATTTACTGTTCACCCAAAATTTGATTATCTCTCCGGATTTTAATTTTTTCCACATTTTTTAAAAAATATTTTAAATTTATTTTGAGGTATTGTGAATATGGGGGTTTGTGAGCACTGGCTTGCTCCTCCAATAAGAGATTCAGCTTCACAAGGCCCGGATCCATTAGAAGGGATCGCTAAAGACTACAAAATAACTTGGGACTACTGCAGTGCACTCTATATGGGGCTACCCTTGAAGACTATTTGGAAGCTGCAATTGACACAGCAGTGCAAAGAGTTCTGGAGGGGGGCCCACATAATACTGCTGTTGCGTGAGCTGCACTGGTTGCCAGTATGCTTCTGGGTCCAATTCAAGGTGCTTGGTTACCACCTTTAAAACCCTTCATGGCATGGGGCCAGGTTATCTGAGAAACTGTCTTGCCCCAATGGGATTGGTCTACTCCACTTGTCATGGCAACAGGGACGTAGTGCAGACATCATCAGTCAAGGAATTTCAGCTGGCAGAATCTGGAGTAGCCTATTTTTTTTGCCATGGCCCCTTTGAGACCTCATTCTGCTGAAAGTAAGGTTCACTGCCACCCTTTTGGCCTTCTGGAAGGACCTTAAAATCTGACTTTGCTGGTTGGCCTAATCAATTCAAGGCCTAATCAAGTTTTCATCTGGGGATACGAGGAAAAAAGAACAACCAAAATTGACAATTGATATGGCTTCTCCCAGCCTTTCTACAAACATCGTGCAATGCGTAGCAGGAAGTGACCTATTTTGCGATTACTTCCATTCTGTTATTAAACAATACAGTGCTACACTTTTTCCTAATCCTTTTTTACAACTATGTCAGTAACTATATCTGAGTAGAAATGATTGTACCAGGTAAGTGGGCATGTCATGAGACTCAATGTTAGAGATGTTCATGCATGTATTCATCCCCATCTGTGTATTTTCTTTTACAGAAATAAATAATCAAACCAATTACAAGTCTGGTAATCCTAACATGGGAGAATAAGACATTTCAGTAAAATTAATAAAATCAATCATGATGGGAATTATCCCTACAAATTCCATGTGGTATGACTCATTTCCAGTTGTGCTCTCTCCCAAAATGATATCTCTAGTGATCAAGTTGGAGTGTCATTGCTTTTATAGTCACAATGAAGTCATCTTGTGCATGATAGTAAGGTATTAGTATTGGGTAACACCATCATTCTTAAGGAGGTGTTTGTTTGTTTGTTTTTTTAAAAAGGATACTTCTAAAAATTGGGGGGGGAATTATCTTTCAAACAGTAACCACACAATGCCTATTTTTTGTTTTTTTTTAAATTAGTGCCCAGAGTGTACTACTGAGGAAGGATAATTATGAAGACAGGGAAACTAACAGAATTATTAGAAACCTGAATTGTCCATGAATATTTCAGAATATTTCTGGAAAAATGGAAGCAGTACCCCTTATCATTTTACAATGTCTTCACATGACTCAAATTCTCCTTTCCTGATGATGACATTATGGTCATGCCTGTTTTTACTCCTGCATGACCTTTCCCAAATCCAAGCGTTGGTTTTACATCTTCTCAGGAAAATACTTCATACTTTAGCTTGCAAACTAGTAATTGTCATGAGATTTTGGAAGCAGAAGAAATTAGTAAACGAGTGGTGAGGATAAATGAGAGAAGAATCAGAAGTGATTGGATACCCATTAAATGTTCTCCAAGGAGCTGCTGTATTTAGAAGCAGCTTTCCATGCCAATTTTACTTTGAAGATGCATAAATTTTATAATTCTCATCATTAGTGCTATAAGCATGGTAAGGAATAAGTTAATTTTACAGTAATGTGATTATTAAAACCATTAGTCAAAGCCAGGGGATCCATAATTAACTTAATCTCCAGCATCAAGTAAATGATTCTACTGTGTGCTTTAAGGAAGCAATTGTTCACTGTTATGCAAAATACACCAGAGTTATTAGACTATAAAGCTTTGTAATCTTATAATTAAATTATAAATTTTACATATTTTAATAACCCACTTTATATATTTTAATTGGTTTCTACAGAATTTTGAAAAGAACTATAATTTTACTTTTCTGTCTTTTAGCTAAACTAGAATGTTCCAGTGTATAGAAACTTTGCTACTTACTTCCTGAGACTACTAGTTGTCTAAGTTGGATTTAGGTAATAAGCGATGAACAGAAAATTTTTACTGGAGTAGGAAAAAAAAATCAAAATCAAGAAGGATGTCTTCTGAAAACAGAAATGAGATGGAATCCAGTACTATAAAATATACATTGTGGTATATATGATTATCTCACAGAATATAAGCAAGAACCAACAAAGAAAAAAGAAGTTGAGTTTTATGTATCATGTAGTCACTATGACCTATTAATGTCACATGTTGTAAAGACATATGGCCTTCCCTTTCATATGCTATGTAGGTAGTATTCTCTTACTCCCCGGTAATCCCAAATTACAGGAATTATGGGTGAGGAAAATAAAACAATATTTATTTAGAGTCCTTCAAGTTTTGGGGTTCTATAATCTCCCAAGACCTGAAATGGATATCTAACATTAGAACCATTATTAAAAAGGCACAAAAACTGTTCTTCCTGTGTCAACTCAAAAGGTTCCGTCTGCCCCAGGAGCTGTTGATACAGTTCTACAGAGGAATTATTGAGTCTATCATTTGTACTTCTGTAACCAGGGCTTTTTTTCTCATAGAACGCTCAGAACGGAGTTCCGGCACCTTTTTTGGATGGAACCTTGTAGGGTAGGCAAGGCGGGTTGAATGACGTGTGTGAGTTCCGGCACCTTTTTTTTTTTAACAAAAAAACCACTGCTGTTTGGTACAGCAACCAAACAGAACAAGCGCAAGCTTCAACGGGTAGTTAAGACTACAGAAAGAACAATTGCAATCAGCCTGCCTTCTCTAAAAGACCTATATATTGTGTGTGTCAGAAGGATGGCTGAGAAGATATCTACAAACCACTCACATCCTGGACATAAACTGTTTCAACTCCTTCCCTCAGGCTGCCGCTATAGGGCATTGCCTACCAACATAATTAGGCACAGGGATAGTTTCTTCCCTCATGCCATCACTCTGCTAAACACCTAATTCTCACAGTGCTGTCTAATGTCTTGTTTATCTGCCCACGTAGTATGGCTGTAGTATTATTATTTATCCTTATTATCTTCTTTACTACCCTCTCTTTTTGGTATTATGATGATGATGATTCTGCTGCTTTGCATGTACACTTGAGAGCTTCTGTACCAGAGACAAATTACTTGCATATGTAATCACACTTGGCCAAATAAAGTTTTCAGTTCGATTCAATTCAATTCAATTTAATGGATCAAGGAGGGAAGCAACCTAGAACTAAGAACAAATTTCCTGACAGTTAGAACAGTTAGAATCAGTGGAACAACTTATCTGCAGAGGTTGTGAATGCTGCAACACTGGAAGTTTTTAAGCAGAGATTGGACAACTGTCTGAAATGGTATAGGGTTTCCTGCCTGAGCAGGGGGTTGGACTAGAAGACCTCCAAGGTCCCTTCCAACTCTGTTATTCTATTCTATTCTATTCTATTCTATTCTGTTCTATTCTATTCTATTCTATTCTATTCTATTCTATTCTATTCTATTCTATTCTATTCTATTCTATTCTATTCTATTCTATTCTATTCTATTCTTTCAAGTCACAAGATTGTATATCCTGGAAGCACTGTTATGAAGGACAAGCCAATCATGAATGGGTGGGAATCTTTCCTTTCCCAGACTAGAGCCTAGAAGAGCTGGCATTTAAGAGGCAACAAAGCAGAAACTGTGCTTTACTTGCAATATTGATGCCATTGGGGGCTGCAGAGCTGGTAAGCACGAGCAGTCCTATAAGAGGCAATGGGGTGCGAGCTCAATCCCCACACCTTGGAACCAGGAGAAATCTGATGCTAATATCACTTTAAAAAGCCTATAGGTCTTCTATCAACCAGTTTCACAAAACCAGCTGGAATGTGACAAGCTTTGTTTTGCACCTTCTGAGCCATGGTGGCGCCAGTGGCGTAGCGTGGGGGGTGCAGGGGGGGCGGCCGCACCGGGCGCAACATCTGGGGGGGCGCGACCGGCGGGCTAGGGCAAGGCTGCTCGCGAGCGAGCGGTATCTGTGCCTGCGCCGACACAGAAACGCTTCTCTCTCCGGGTGGGGGAAGGCTCGGCGGCTCCCTGGGTCTATATACGCCTCTGTATGCGCACGCCGCCGCGCGCTCCCGCGAACGAGAAAGAAAGAACGGCAGCGGCGGCGTCTGCGAGCCTCGCCAGCGGCGGCGTTCCTCAGTGTGGGCGTGCCTGCGTCTTTGGGTGTGAGGCTTTCGGAGAGGCTGCCTTTGGCTCCTGGTACTTGCAGCCGGTGTAAAAGAACAAGTCTGTGAAAGCGGGCGAGAATTTCAGGGGGGTGGGGGGGGACGGGAGATCGCGGGAGGCTCGATTCTTCTTACGCCAGGGGGGTGCCAGGCGTGCGGTGCAGTGCAAGAGCAAGGGGGCGCAAATTACTTGCCTTGCCCCGGGTGCTGACAACCCACGCTACGCCACTGGGTGGCGCAGTGGTTAGAATGCAGTACTGCAAGCTAATTCTGCTGACTGCCAGCTGTCAGCAGCTCGGCAATTCGATTCTCACCGGCTCAAGGTTGACTCAGCCTTCCCTCCTTCCGAGGTCAATAAAATGAGGACCCAGAATGTTGGGGCAAAAATATGCTGACTCTGTAAACCGCTTCGAGAGGGCTGTAAAGGACTGTGAAGCGGTATATAAGTCTAAGTGCTATTGCTATTTCAATCCAAAGGGACGAATCCCTGCTGGATATAGCTGTCCTGGTAATTTACTGCAACTTGCTCAACCCTTCCCCACCTGGTGTCATTGCAGCTCAGAAGATAACTAAGGATCCTGCTGTTTTAAATTATGCTTTGGGCCTAACAAATGATCAGGCTGAGACAATATTAGATCAATCTGGCTGCTGTCCAGAATGTTGCAGCACAGAAAAGCAGGTCTGCAAGTTGGACAAAAAGAATCATTTCTGTATCCACTGCTCAAAATGGATGTGGGAACCATCACATTTATGGAGGAAACCTTGAGGGGAATTTGAGGGGAAACCTTGCAACATCTCCCTTCTTCTACATTTCGTGTACCGAAAGGATAGAAACATTGATTGAAGCAATAAAGGATCCTGTACAAGTAATCCTCAACTTACGACCAGAACTCAGCCCAAAATATCTTTTGCTAAGTAAGACAGTTGTTGAGTGAGTTTTGCCCCGTTTTACCACCTTTTTTGCCATAGTTGTTAAGCAAATCGCTCCAGTTGTTAAGTGATTCATGCAGTCGTTAAGCAAATCTGGCTTACCCCACTGACTTTGCTTGTCGGAAGCCAGTTGAGGAGGTTACAAATGGTGATCACATGACCCCTGGGACAGTGCAACTTTCATAAATACATGCCAGCTGCCAAATGCCCAAATTCTGGTCACGTGACCAGGGGGGCGCTGCAACAGTCAATGGTCATAAGTCACTTTTTTCATTGCCATTGTAACCTCAAATGGTCACTAAATAAATGGTTGTACGTTGAGGACTTCCTGTAATGTAAGAAAGAAAAGGCATCATGACACTTAACATATACTATCATTGATTTTTTTTAATTGGGTATCCCCGAATCTCTGTCTGTGTGCAACAGAACAACCTGACAGTCATTATATCCTATTACTGGGATTGAGGTACATGTCCCAAAGTTGCATTTTCACGAGGCAGCTGGACTTTCTTCTTGTTGTTGTTTTCCAGTTGCCTCATGAAAAAGCACCTTTGGGACAACTATGACCTGCATGACTTAGAATCTCCAAAGACGATTGTGGTAGATAAATGGCAGAACAGTTTTTGATCTGACTAGAGAATAAATTGTCAGTTTGAGTTACCTAAGGCTATGATCGCTAATCTGATGCCTTCCAGATGTTTTGGACATCAACTCCTATCAGCCTCACCTGCTACAGTCATTTATCAGTCAAAAAACTGGAGAATACACTGTCCAAAGGGATTGGCAGAAATGCAATCTTTTCCAGGTTTATAATTGTTCCAAATTCTAAGAGCTTTCTCATTTGATTTTTTTGCTGACATTTTCTTAAATAAAAATTCCCATAAACAGGGAGGTGTAATGTGTAACCTGGAACTGCTTTTCCTGTGTTGCCCAGAATCCTCTGATCATACCGCTAACATTTGGGAGTACAATCTCTAAAACACTGGCAACATGGTTTACTACGATTTTTCATTTAAATAGGAACGCTGAAATATAATTCAAGAAACAGATTTAATTTAGCTTATAAAAGAACTGTCCTCACACAATGGAGAAAGATAGACAATTTTGGTCCAACATATATATATAGGTGACCTCATCTCGTCCATTTTTCATTGTCACCCTCTTGTTTGGTTCTTATTCTTCCAAAACGTGAAGTTCTATCCAGGACAACCAAAAATTATGACAATCATATGAAATCAGAAACAGCTGCAATGAGAAATCCTGTTCAAAATGTTTATAGTGGCATTAAAGCAAAGCAAAATCACTAAAACCAAACAAGGCAAGCTTTTGGTAAGTTTTCTCAACTTCAGCATCTTCAGGATAACCTTTGAGATTTTCTTCAAGAAATTCTTTCAGTTATTGAAATACCTGGGATTCAAAAGCAAAATGACACCACACCATGAAATATTGGTACCATGTAACATATGGACAGAGTCACTTTAACAGGTTACATCTTTACAATGAAGCAATCATAATTCATAGGCCCAAGGATGTATGGGTTATTTTAAAAAGATTATGGTGCTCTTTAGCAATAGGCAGTCCTAGAATTTAGCTCTTCCAGAGAAAAAGAGTTCCAACATATTTTGGGAACAATTGGTTCCAATCAAGCTCCTCTTACAGCTTGGGAATAAGCATTTGCCCTCCTGTAACTTAAATCCATTAGGCTATGTCCATCTTGAGTATAAAAGAGAAATCTGGGCTGCTTTTTATATATTTTCAGGTCTTTGAAGAAAAAGTGATATCGTATCATTTTGCAAGGTTAATCACAGCCAGCTTCTTCCCTCTGTCTTCACTGGGCTTAGTTTCTAGTTCCCCAAACTCATTATTTTCTTCCTCCAGTCCATAAACGAAGGGCCCAGAATTGGACATAAAGTGCAATATGTATGACCAAAGCAGAACAGAGTGGGACAACTATTTCCTGTAATTTGGAAATTATTTTTCAGCTGGTGCAGCTTAAAATGGCGTTTGCTTTCTTTGCAATCACATCACATTGTTATTTTTTTTTTGCTAAGTTTATCTAACTCTTGAATAAATATCATTCTTTCTGTATATTCCCCCATTTGTAGATAGCTTTAAATATGAAAGCAAACACAGGTAGTCCTAGACCTACAACCGTTCATTTTGTGACCATTCAAAGTTACGGCAGCATAGAAAAAAGTGACTTATGACTGGTTTTTCATACAACTGTTGCAGCATCCCCATGGTCACATGATCAAAGTTCAGGCACTTGGCAACTGGCATGACAGCTGCACTGTCCCAGGGGTCGTGTGATCAGTTTTTGTAACCTTCCCAGCTGGCTTCCGACAAGCAAAGTCAATGCAGGAAGCTGGGTTCACTTAACAACCTCATGATTCACTTAACAATTGCAATGAACTGCTTAAGAACCACAGCAAAAAGCATCCTAAAGGGGACAAACCTCACTTATCAACTGCCTTGCCTAGCAATGGAAATTTTGAGCTCAATTGTGTTCGTAAATTGAGGACTACCTGTATGTAACGATTCATTTTTGGTAGAAATTATTTTAAGCTGGGGTAGGTAAACTTTCAGAACCCCAGTTAGGAGACCGAGGGCTGCTGTTGGTGGAGCAATGATACAAAATCTTGCATGTTTGCAATAGTTTAAGATTGTTGCATGTCTATATATTAAAAAAGTTGGCCACAGGGAAGCTTTGGATGGCTTAGTTTTCTTTTTTAAAAAATGTTATAACATCTCTATTGGGGCATATCCTAGTTTCCATCAATTTCTGACTTTAAAAACGGAAGAAACAACATCACTAATTTTCAGCAATTATGGTTAGACTACCTTTCAAGGGCCACATAGGGAGAGTTATGTAGTAGAAAGGTTGAGGCCCTAGATAGATGGATAGTATATACTTTGATTAATTTTACAAAATAAGATCTCTGAAGTTCCTTATGGTGTTAGGCAGAATTAATTAGACCACACAATAGGATGAAGTTTATTTTATTATATCAGGAAAAAACAACCCTCTGCATGCATCTTTATAGCATGTGGGGGAAAAACAAAATGATAACTGAATGGTCAGATGAATTATTAATCTGCTGCCAACTTTATAGCTTGATGTGCAAATGATTTATTTTTTAGCAACTAGAATTCCAAATAATATGACAAGCTCCTTGGGAGGCATCTCAAAGAGGATATAGTGCAGTTCTGCATTGAGACATGAAAATAAATGACTATAGAATAATGTAAGCTTTTTTGTGTGAAGTTGAGTGGTTTCATATCATGGCCAGGTATGTCGGTCTTCAACTCTGGTGTTTCCTAATTAGAGGGGCAACAATATATCTGGAAGCTTCCAGATCAGAAAAGCTGATACATAACACTTCCTCACTACCACATGCTGTGCAGCCATTGTGCTGATTAAAAATGTGTCTTGATATAATGACCTGCAATGTTAGCAAAACGTGGCTGTAGGACTATTGTAGTTTGAAACCTATCATGTAGGCTTAGAGAAGAGCGGTGTGGTGGCCTATAGTTGGAGCTCTCGCCTCACAATCAAGAGGCTGTGAGTTCGATTCTAGGTAGCAGCAGATATTTCTCTCTCTGGGCACAAAGATAAAATATCTGGTGTGAACTCCGCATAGGTGTCAGGAAGGGCATCCCGGATAATAAAGGCTCAGCTCCGTTAAGTCACCCCAACTCCATTCCAATGCAAGGGATTACAGGGTTGTTAAAAGAAAAAAAAGTGGGTTTAGAGACTAAGGTCTGGTTTTGTTGTTGTTGTTACCTCCGAAGTCGTGTCCGACCCATCATGACCCTATGGACAACGTTCTTCCAGGCCTTCCTGTCCTCTATCATCTTCTGGAGTCCATTTAAGCTCACACCTACTGCTTCAGTGACTCCACCCAGCCACCTCATTCTCTGTTGTCCCCTTCTTCTATTGCCCTCAATCTTTCCCAGCATTAGGCTCTTCTCCAGTGAGTCCTTCCTTCTCATTAGGTGGCCAAAGTATTTGAGTTTTAGCTTCAGGATCTGGCCTTCTAAAGAGCAGTCAGGGTTGATCTCCTCTAGGACTGACCGGTTTGATCGCCTTGCAGTCCAAGGGACTCGCAGGAGTCTTCTCCAGCACCATAGTTCAAAGGCCTCAATTCTTTGGCGCTCAGCCTTTCTTATGGTCCAACTTTCACTGCCATACATTGCAACTGGGAAGACCATAGCCTTGACTATACGCACTTTTGTTGACAGGGTGATGTCTCTCTCTAGATTTGCCATGGCTTTCCTCCCGAGGAGCAAGCATCTTTTAATTTCTTGGCTACAGTCCCCATCTGCGGTGATCTTAGAGCCCAGGAAAATAAAATCTGTCACTACCTCCATTTCTTCCCCATCTATTTGCCAGGAATTGAGAGGGCTGGATGCCATGATCTTGGTTTTCTTAATGTTAAGTTTCAAACCAAGTTTTGCACTCTCCTTCTTCACCCGCAACAAGAGGCTCTTTAGTTCTTCTTCACTTTCTGCCATTAGAGTGGTATCATCTGCATATCTTAGGTTGTTGATATTTCTTCCGGCAATCTTAATTCCAACTTTCGATTCATCTAGCCCTGCCTTTCTCATGATGTGCATTGCATATCAGTTAAATAGGCAGGGCGACAGTATACAGCCTTGATGGACTCCTTTCCCAATTTTGAACCAATCAGTGGTTCCGTGTCCAGTTCTCACTGTTGCTTCTTGGCCCACATATAGGTTTCTCAAGAGACAAATAAGATGGTCTGGTACTCCCATCTCTTTAAGAACTTGCCACAGTTTGTTATGATCCACACAATCAAAGGCTTTAGCATAGTCAATGAAGCAGAAGTAGATGTTTTTCTGGAACTCCCTAGCTTTCTCCATGATCCAGCGTATGTTGGCAATTTGATCTCTAGTTCCTCTGCCTCTTCGAAATCCTGCCTGTACTTCTGGTAGTTCTCGATCCACATACTGCTGAAGTCTAGCTTGTAGGATTTTAAGCATAACTTTACTAGCATGAGAAATGAGTGCAATGGTGCGATAGTTTGAACATTCTTTGGCACTGCCTTTCTTTGGAATTGGAATGTAAACTGATCTTTTCCAATCCTGTGGCCACTGTTGAGTTTTCCAAATTTGCTGGCAAATTGAGTGTAGCACTTTTACTGCATTGTCTTTTAAGATTTTGAATAGCTCAGCTGGAATACTGTCACCTCCACTAGCTTTGCTGTTGCTCAGCTTTTCTAAGGCCCACTTCACTTCACATTCTAGGATGTCTGGCTCGAGGTCAGTGACCACCTCATTGTGATTATCAGGGACATTAAGCTCATTCTTGTATAGTTCCTCTGTGTAATTTTGCCACCTCTTAATCTCTTCTGCCTCTGTTAGGTCCCTGCCATTTTGGTCCTTTATCATGCCCATTTTTGCATTAAACGTTCCCTTCATCTCTCCAATCTTCTTGAAAAGATCTCTGGTCCTCCCTATTCTATTGTTTTCTTCTATTTCTTTGCACTGTTCATTTAAGAAGGCATTCTTATCTCTTCTAGCTATTCTCTGGAATTCTGCATTCAATTGGGCGTATCTTTCTTTTTCTCCCTTGCCTTTCCCTTCCCTCCTTTCCTCAGCTATTTGCAAAGCTTCCTCAAACAGCCATTTTGCTTTCTTGCATTTTTTTTTCTTTGGGATGGCTTTACTTACTACCTCTTGTACAATGTTGAGAACCTCCGTCCATAGTCCTTCAGGCACTCTGTCTATCAGATCTAATTCCTTAAATCTATTTGTCGCCTCTACTGTGTATTTATCAGGGGTATGATTTAGTTCATATCTGAGTGGCCTAGTGCTTTTCCCTACTTTCTTCCATTTAAGCCTAAATTTTGCAAGGAGAAGCTCATGGTCTGAACCACAGTCAGCTCCTGGTCTTGTTTTTACTGACTGTATAGAGCTTCTCCATCTTTGGCTGCAGAGCACGTAGTCAATCTGATTTCTGTGTTGCTGTCTGGTGATGTCCATGTGTAGAGCCGTCTCTTGGGTTGTTGAAAAAGTTTTTGCGATTATCATCGTATTCTCTTGACAAAATTCTGTCACCCTGTGCCCTGCTTCATTTTGTACTCTAAGGCCAAACTTGCCTGTTATTCTGGTTATCTTTTGACTTCCTACTTTAGCATTCCAATCCCCCATGATGATAAGGACATCGTTTTTTGGTGTTAGTTCTATAAGGTGCTGTAGGGCTTCATAGAACTGGTCAATTTCATCCTCTTCAGCATTGGTGGTTGGGGTATAGACTTGGACTACTGTGATATTGAATGGTTTGCCTTGGATTCGAACTGAGATCATTCTGTCATTTTGAGGATTGTATCCCAGTATTGCTTTTCCTACTCTTTTATTGACTATGAAGGCTACTCCGTTTCTTCTGAGGGATTCTTGCCCGCAGTAGTATACCTGATGGTCATCTGAATTAAATTCACCCATTCCTGTCCATTTTAGTTTGCTGATTCCTAAGATGTCGATGTTCAGTCTTGTCATCTCTTGTTTGACCACGTCCAGCTTGCCTTGATTCATGGATCTTACATTCCAGGTTCCTATGGAGAAAAAATCTTTACAGCATCGGACTTTCCTTTCACCACCAGACACATCCACAGCTGAGCGTCCTTTCGGCTTTGGCCCAGTCGCTTCATTCTTTCTGGCGCTACTAGTACTAGCCCTCTGCTCTTCCCCAGTAGCATATTGGACGCCTTCCGACCTGAGGGGCTCATCTTCCAGCGTCATATCGTTTTGCCTTTTGGTACTGTCCATAGGATTTTCATGGCAAAGATACTGGAGTGGGTTGCCATTTCCTTCTCCAGTGGATCACATTTTGTCAGAACTCTCTGCTATGACCTTTCCGTCTTGGGTGGCCCTGCACGGCATAGCTCATAGCTTCATTGAATTATGCAAGCCCCTTCGCCATGACAAGGCAGTAATCCATGAAGGGGAGGCCTGGTTTACAAAGACATAACCTGGGGCTGCAATTAGCTATAACATACTGTACATTACACCCCTTCATGGATTACTGCCTTGTTGTGGTGAAGGGGCTTGCATAATTCAATGAAGAGATTAAGAAGAGGTGGCAAAATTACACAGAGGAACTATACAAGAATGAGCTTAATGTCCCTGATAATCACAATGAGGTGGTCACTGACCTCGAGCCAGACATCCTAGAATGTGAAGTGAAGTGGGCCTTAGAAAAGCTGAGCAACAACAAAGCTAGTGGAGGTGACAGTATTCCAGCTGAGCTATTCAAAATCTTAAAAGACAATGCAGTAAAAGTGCTACACTCAATTTGCCAGCAAATTTGGAAAACTCAACAGAGGCCACAGGATTGGAAAAGATCGGTTTACATTCCAATTCAAAAGAAAGGCAGTGCCAAAGAATGTTCAAACTATCGCACCATTGCACTCATTTCTCATGCTAGTAAAGTTATGCTTGAAATCCTACAAGCTAGACTCCAGCAGTATGTGGATCGAGAACTACCAGAAGTACAGGCAGGACTTCGAAGAGGCAGAGGAACTAGAGATCAAATTGGATCATGGAGAAAGCTAGGGAGTTCTAGAAAAACATCTACCTCTGCTTCATTGACTATGCTAAAGCCTTTGATTGTGTGGATCATAACAAACTGTGGCAAGTTCTTAAAGAGATGTGAGTATCTGACCATCTTATTTGTCTCTTGAGAAACCTATATGCGGGTCAAGAAGCAACAGTGAGAACTGGACACGGAACCACTGATTGGTTCAAAATTGGGAAAGGAGTCCGTCAAGGCTGTATACTGTCGTCCTGCCTATTTAACTTATATGCAGAGCACATCATGAGAAAGGCAGGGCTAGATGAATCAAAAGTTGGAATTAAGATTGCCGGAAGAAATATCAACAACCTAAGATATGCAGATGATACCACTCTAATAGCAGAAAGTGAAGAGGAACTAAAGAGCCTCTTGTTGCGGGTGAAGAAGGAGAGTGCTAAAGTTGACTTAAAACTAAACATTAAGAAAACCAAGATCATGGCATCCGGCCCTCTCAATTCCTGGCAAATAGATGGGGAAGAAATGGAGGTAGTGACAGATTTTATTTTCCCTGGGCTCCAAGATCACTGCAGATGGGGACTGTAGCCAAGAAATTAAAAGACGCTTGCTCCTTGGGAGGAAAGCCATGGCAAATCTAGACAGCACACTAAAAAGCAGAGACATCACCCTGCCAACAAAAGTGCGTTTAGTCAAGGCTATGGTCTTCCCAGTTGCAATGTATGGCTGTGAAAGTTGGACCATAAGAAAGGCTAAGTGCCAAAGAATTGAAGCCTTTGAACTATGGTGCTGGAGAAGACTCCTGCGAGTCCCTTGGACTGCAAGGCGATCAAACTGGTCAGTCCTAGAGGAGATCAACCCTGACTGCTCTTTAGAAGGCCAGACCCTGAAGCTAAAACTCAAATCCTTTGGCCACCTAATGAGAAGGAAGGACTCACTGGAGAAGAGCCTAATGCTGGGAAAGATTGAGGGCAATAGAAGAAGGGGACAACAGAGAATGAGGTAGCTGGATGGAGTCACTGAAGCAGTAGGTGTGAGCTTAAATGGACTCCAGAAGATGGTAGAGGACAAGAAGGCCTGGAGGAACGTTGTCCATAGGGTCACGATGGGTCGGACACGACTTCGCAACTAACAACAACACTGTACATTATGTAAATTGTGACAACACCTTGAAAACATCATTTGCCTTGCTACAATTCATGGTATCCTATATCTTGAACAGCTCTGAATGGTGTTATATTTTTGTATAAAAATAAGGAAGTACAGAAATAAATATCTAATATATGTGCACTAGTATTTATAAATGTCTATGGAGATTCTCAGTCATCCGGGTCATGGTTGTCCCAAAGGTGCTTTTTCAGGAGGCAACTGGACTTCCTTGTTTTTCTCTGAGGACATTTCACTTCTCATCCAAAAAGGTTCTTCAGCTCTGACTGGATGGTGGGGAATGGAAGGATTTATATTCCTTGCAGACAGCTGGTTATTTGCATTCTTTTAGAGAGTTGTTGGGCATTAGTTACAGTATTCCAGTGGCTCAACCATGACTGATTGACAGCCTTCTGTACTATCCTTGGTTAAGAAAGGCAAGGGCTGAGTGGTTATAAAGGTAAAGGTAAAGGTTCCCCCGCACATGCGTGCTAGTCATTTCCGACTCTAGGGGCCGGTGCTCATCTCCGTTTCAAAGCCGAAGAGCCAGCGCTTGTCCGAGGACATCTCCGTGGTCATGTGGCCGGCATGACTAGACGCCAAAGGCGCACGGAATGCTGTTACCTTCCCACTGTAGTGGTCCCTATTTTTCTACTTGCATTTTTACGTGCTTTCGAACTGCTAGGTTGGCAGAAGCTGGGACGAGTAACAGGCGCTCACTCTGTTACGCAGCACTCGGGATTTGACCCGCCAAGCTGCCGACCTTCTGATCGACAAGCTCAGTGTCCTAACCCACTGAGCCACCACGTCCCTGAGTGGTTATAGTTCTCTGCAAACAATTAAAACAACTCAATTCCACCCTGATCAAGTTCCAAGGGGAAATGGAAGAATTGGGCAATGGATTGGACTGCCTTTGTTTTTATAAATAACTCAAGGCAGTGAACATACCTAATACTCCTTTTTTTCTCTTATTTTCCTTACAATAACAACCCTGTGAGGTAGATTGGGTTGTAAGAGAATGACTGGCCCAAATTCACCCAGCCAAAAAGTTATCTAGAAGTACCCAAAGTTGTCAGAATGGAGGATATTGCCTTCTATTTTTTATTTTCCAATGTTCTGCACAATATTTTCCATCAATGTTCTTATCAAAAAAATGTATTAGGACAGAAGGTGATATAACTACACAAGGTCTCAGCGGCATTTGGAGTCTTATGCCTGAGAACCCTGGGTAATAAATGGGACAATGAACAGTAAAAGTTTATGGGATTATTTTTAAAAAGTCAAAAACAGCAGCAGTCACATAATATAATTAGTCCAAATATATTGTATTAGTAATGTTTGCACACAATGGCTTAAGGTCACCAGGGTTTGCAAGGGAGATGTGCATTATTCCATTACAAAAATCTGTTGGCAAGATTTTTTTTCATCAAATAAAGTCAGTCTGGTTGTTGGCCTAGCAAGGAAGAGGAACTACTCAACTCATCACATGGCTGTTGTCCTGTTCCTTCAGCTTGGCTATTTCAGCATGCTAAGCTTTGATTTCCTTACTATGGTTTAGGAATTGGTCCCTTCACAAATGAGGGTCCACTAGCTTCTCCTCCATCATGACCCCAATCTAGTTACGATGCAGCTGGGAGACCCAATATTATTTCTTTTACCTCTAAAATGTTCCAGGGACGGCATTTACCTGTTTGGTTTTCAGTAGAAAGAGAAGACAAAGGAGAGAATGTGACTAGATAGAACTGTATCATTGGCCTCATATGAGATTTCCAGAGAAGACCACTTCTGAATAATGCCCTATTTTTTCTGCCTCTATTGCCTGCTTAGACATAGAGATACAGGCCTAAATTGTCCAAGAAAGAGAAAAAGGAAATACGTCTTTCCTTCCCCCAAGGCTCTCACATTCCAGCAATTCCAGAGCAGGTTGCCTGCCTAAAGGCAGCAGTGAGCCTCACACAGCTAAGTTTTTCAAGCAATAGACTCTGGAAGCTATCTTATACATGACATGCTTGAAAGTGAATCTCATTACTTGTTATTTGGAAGAGTAGTTATCAGGACACATGGGGGTGGGTTATTAAGCCTAACATAGACCCTCCCCATACAATAAATAAATAATGTCAAAGAGCTAGGAAGAACCCATTTCTCGAAATATTTTGGTTGACTGACTTAATGATGATTAACTGATTATATGCTATCAAACTGGTGTCAGATCTTAACAGATTTTCTCCATGGCATACAGTCCCTAATCTGTACTCCTGAAGGACCCACAACTACTGGAGTTACTGAATACTTGGAGAAACCATGAATTGCTCGCAGAATGAGATAGGCAATTCTCTGGAGATATCATTTAAATATTGAGGCCATATCATGAAGGTTCTTTATACACTTGTCTGAAGACTGCTATTAATCAATATTAACTTAATTTACAATAATAAAAAGTATCTGAAACTCTTAAGTTTGTCCTGAATATAAAACCTCATTCCCAAATGAACTCCTGCCTATATTCTTTCATGGTTCACACTTGCCCTATACAAGATGTTTCTTCCCTTCTCTATTGTGGATTTTGTCATAAAATGGCTGCCACAAAAGGGCTGATTCTTCAAGCCATGAGTGGAGCTCAGAAACAGTCTTGGAAATCAAGATAAATTATGTTGAAGCCTGCTTGGCCCTTTGCTTTGCAGCAAGGCAGCTTCTTTGGAGGAGACAGGAGGAACAATATCTAAAAATAATAGCTTCCACACAAACTATGTTCATTCTGTATATCCTACCTAGTTGACCACAGCAATATTTTCATTTTGCAATGTTCACTTTCCCAACTGGAGCCAGATTAATGGCAAGAGGATAGATTTTGTAAATATTCAAAGGAAAAATATTCCCACAAAATATTTATTTTTCCATTGCTCCGTAATTGCAGTGCTCCAGTCTTTTACACATTTAATCTGAAAGTGTGATTGAAATCTGCATAGTGATTAAATTAAAATGTGTCCTCCCCAAACATAATGATTTTAATAGCTTGATCAAAATGAAAGTTATAAAATAGAATTTAGTGCCCAAGTGGAATTGCAGCAAATCACACAGTTTACAGTTATAACTGTCCTTCATGCTGGGTTCAAAATTAACAGCCATCATGGGTGGGGGGGGGGAGGGGATCTAAGCATGCTTAGAAACAGATGGGATATTTTGCTTCATTGCACAGAACAGAGGTAACAAGAACCAAAATAATGTTTTGGAGGAAAAAGTTTTTAAAAATGAAGTTGGTCATGCTGTGGCAAAAGGATGTTGAACTGATGGCCCACTCAGTTTCATTTCAGACTCCAAACTTAATTCATGAGTGTTCGCGCTGGTGAATGGTCTCTGGTTGGGCTCAGGACAGGGGTTTCTCCTCTGTCCTAGTTCTATTAGACCTCTCAGCGGCTTTTGATACCATCGACCATGGTATCTTACTGCGGCGCCTCAGGGGGTTGGGAGTGGGTGGCACTGTTTTACAGTGGTTCTCCTCCTACCTCCTGGGTCGTTCGCAGTCGGTATTGGCAGGAGGGCAGAGGTCATTTAAGGGGATGGTCCTCCCTCTGCAAAGTGAGCAATGAACTACTAGGTTGGGCTGTGATCAAATAAAGTACAGTACACCAGCCAAAATACACAAGAATGCTAAAGATAATATAAGGTGGAAAAGAACATTTTAAAACTGTAGCAGAAAATTACATTCAGAAGGCACATTTGTGATGGAAGGGTAGTGGCTACTAATTCATCTGAAAATATTATTTTGAGTTTATTGGATTCCTCAAAGAATGTTAAAACAGGTGGATATTAGATTTCTTATCCTGGCAATAGAAGAAATACAAAAGTTCTTTAATTCACTTGATTTGGTCTTGTTCTTTATTGCATTGTTTCAGATTAAAAATTGTTAGCATAATTTTGGGGTGAGATATTATATATTAAGATCCCAAGTTGAATTATATTTTTAGACTCTAGGACAGAAATGTCAAACACAAGGCCTGGGGACCGGATCCGGCCCGCGAAGTGGTTTCATGTGGCCCGCGAAGCCATCCTGGAAACAGTGAGGGAATGGCCCCCACTGCCTTGGCCCTGGCCCAGAGACTCTCCTTCTGCCAGAGACCCTCAGATCTGTCCCACTCCTGCCCAGGCCCCCATAGGCACCCTTGATGCGAACGATGTAGAGCTGGCCACACCCACCCAGTAGGCCATACGCACTCTAGCCACGCCCACCCAGTAGGCCACGCCCACCCTGGCAATACCCACCCGGCCCCCTGAGGGCAACCGCAATGCTGATGCGGCCCTCAATGAAATTGAGTTTGACACCCCTGCTCTAGGATTTGTCAAATTATGGAAAACTTTGGTTTGACTGAGCTTGGGACAAAGCAAAGAGGATAATCTTATTTAAATGGAAAGGAAGTTACTCTCCTGATTTTAATTTATTAAGTTTATCTGCAACCTGACTTCCAGGAATAGATCCAGGAAATGATTTTATCTATTTTTAAAAGTCTTTATGCTCTGAAGAAGAGAAGATCGTATGTTATCTTGGTATATGGTCCAAATTTAACATTAGGCTCAATAACTAAATTCTATAAGGGTTTTTTACATTGGACCTTTTCCTTTTATTATTTTTGTGGGAGTTATGTTTATTTCACTTCATCACTATAAATATTTAGGATCTTCCCATATTATCTTTATCCAATTGTAGATTTTTGTATGTCACTAGCAATATAATTATTTAAATAAATATATTCTCCCTCCTACCCCCCCCCCCCCGCCCCACCGCTCCCATTCTTGTCTTCCCAAAATGTTTGCTGGCTTGTTCTGATAACAGGGCAATTAGGCCACGTCCATCTAAGCTTCAACTGAGGTAGAGATACAGTATATGGGCATACTGAATTTAACAGAACGTATCTATGCTCTCAGGGAAATTATTACATACCATTGATGGCTTTCAATTATATTTCACAACATTTCCTTAACATTTATTGCTTGTATGTTTGTTGTTCTAATACCACAACTTACAATATTGTATTTTTAGCTTATTAAATCCGTAATATTTTGGATTTCAGGACACATTTCATTCTGTTACTTTTCCCATTTTGCTCCGAACAAACAAATTGATTCTTCATTTTTCTGGTCCTCATGTCTGCCACTTTCCTTTTTATCATTATCTTCCCATCAAAGAATTTCATGACTTTGTCCACGCCAAAACAGAAGGCTGGTTTTAGAAAGCCAATGTAATTTAGTCTTCCAATTTGATGTCAAATGACATAACCTATCAACTTGTGTTGGAACTGATACGGGAACAGAAATCACCATTAGTTAACCATGTCAATGCATCTCAAGTCTGTGACTAAAGCAATATAATGCCTTCTTATATTTAGCAAGATTTGGATGCCTTTGGTTGAACCCTCTTAAACTGGCATCCTGGGACTACATCACAAAAGGTAATAGCTCATGGGAAAAGCTTTAAAGTAGAGTAGAATTAAAAGGGAATATTATTAACAATTAATGCTGTGAACCCAATTGGTCAAGGAATTTCAGCTGGCAGGGTCCCAGGAGAAAAGGCTTGTCTGCCGTGGCTCCTGCCCTTTGAAACATCGTGCCCCCTGAGGTCAGATCTTCACCCACCCTACTGACCTTCAGCCAAGTGCTGAAGATCTGGCTCTCTCAGCTGGCCTGGGGCTCCAAGAGAGGATACATCATTCTGGAGGTGGCTATTGGATTAA
Organism: Vipera berus; assembly: GCF_964194415.1. Taxonomy (NCBI): domain Eukaryota; kingdom Metazoa; phylum Chordata; class Lepidosauria; order Squamata; family Viperidae; genus Vipera; species Vipera berus. The sequence goes on from NC_138202.1 coordinate 205,708,389, forward strand.
GAAATAATCCCACCTTTACCTATATGCCTCTTGCTCCCTTCCTCGCCATCTTTTAATTGTAAATTGTTGTTGTTGTTGTTATTGTTATTACTGTTAACTGGCTTTTAATGTTTGCAAGCTGCCCAGAGTTGCCTCTAGATGAGACGGGCAGCAGACAAGTCAAATAAATAAATACATAAATTCATTAAGTTGTTAAGGATAGTATGTACATCCTTTTATGAGCACATTCTTGCAATAATTTCCATCTTCAGGTGTCTCTCAGGTTTAAACTAAGAAACACACAAGTCAAAAATCAACCATATTTTCTCCCTCCCTCATGTACAGGCATTAAGCCTTTTAAGTGGGGAATGGTTGAGAGCCTGCAATGCAGTTGTGGTGCTCTGGAACAAACTCTAACACATATAGATCACGAATGTCCCTTCGGGAATTTTCAGGGCACCTGGGATGACCTCATGGCAGCCACACTGGAAGCAATTAGATGGTTAGCTTCCTTAGACATTGAATTATAACATCTATCTTATTGCAATTTTATGGATCTATATTATGGTGATTTTATTATGGTTTTATCTTAATTCAATATTTTATCCCCTATGTTGTATTGTCCACATACCTGTACCTGTGTGTGTCTGTGTGCTGATGATGTATTTCAGTGTTTGCGTGACCTCTATGGATGCCATACACTAAATAAAATAAATAAAAATGTACAGGCATTCAAGCTTTTCATATGTAACATCAGCATCAGGGATTCCTATAGGTGGGCAACAGAATCTGCAAGGATGTAAGGCCCTCACTTCAGGTAACAGAAATTAAGTGAAAGAGCAGCATGTAATTAATTGCTGTATTTTTCCTGACAGGAAGAAGTGCTTGTATGATTTTATCCTGATGTGCCAAAATAACCTAGGCAGCTATGATGTACATTAATGGACTGTTTTTTAATGAGGATGGGTTACATGCAGATTTAACCTTCATTCATTTCACAGCGAGACTTTGGGCAGCCTCCGATTTTAGCCTAATCTGTACCTGCAGAGTTGTAGGAGTAAAATTGTCCCTTTGTGAGCCACATTTTACTCTAGTATGATGTGCATTTAGGGTTATTTGAGTTTACTCTGATATGTAAAATAGATTAATTCAGCAAATTATTATCTTCTACCTCACCTTTGGTCAGTGCAAGGCAGCATCCACACTACGAACTTCTGAATTATTCCCAACAAACCTGTGAAGTGGGTTGAGCAGAGAGCAAGTGACAGATTCAAAGTCACCCAGGGTACTTCTTAGAAGTGGGGTGGGGGGCTTAAACATACCTCCCTTTCCCCACCATAATAATAATAATAATAATAATAATAATAATAATAATAATAATAATAATAATAATAATAATAATAATAATAATAATAATAATTTAATTTCTATACTCTTTTAACACTTAATTGCTATGCCACATCACCTCCTGGTTGCAATATAGAGTCCATTCAGCATAGGTCAGTATGCCACTTTGGTGTAATGGCTAGGATGCTGGGCTAGAAACAGGAGAGGTGAGTTGTGGTCCTCTCGTATGCATGAAAGCCAGGTGAGTGCCTTTGGGCCAGTCTCTCTCAGCAAAATCTACCTCTCAAAGTTGCTATTGTGGGGATAATAAGAGGCAGGAACACTAAGTACTGTATGTATCTGGCCTTGACTTGACCCCAAATCAACCCCAAATCCTCCTTCTCCACATTGGGATGAATGACACAACAAAGTATAATAGTGAGAGATTATAAACACCTAGACAATAAAGTTAAGAAGCTAGGAGCACAAGAAGTGTTCTCATCAGTACTCCCAACAAAAGGCCAACACCCACTGAGGGGGAAAAATAATTCTAGAAATAAACCATTGGTTAAAGGGTTGGTGTCGCCAAGAAAACTTTGGTTTCCTGGATCATGGACTGCATTTCCTACACAAAGGACTCATGGCAAGGGATGGGCTGCATCTCACGAAAACAGGGGAAAATGTACTTGGAAAAAGACTAGCCCAATTTATCAAGAGGGCTTTAAACTAAAAACAAGGGGGAAGGTCGACCAATCTTTAGAATCTCTAGAACCCCAAACCAATCATAAATCCCAAGAAAACAAATCAAACAATGGAGTTGGCAGTGATGAGGGAAAAAAAACAAACTCAAACACCAGGAGATGCAGGAAACATATCCACAGAGAGGCATAAAAGTCTTAAATGCTTATATACAAATGCTCAAAGCTTGGGGAACAAACAGGGCAAACCAGAAGCAATAGTACACGAGGGTGGGTACGGTGGGACAAAACCCATGAATGGAATGGTCTGATGGATGGATACAAATTGTTCAAAAGAAACAGAACTACAAAAAGAGGAGGGGGAGTTGCACTATATGTAAGAGAACACTACATATCTACAGAAATGCACATGATCAAAGACAAAATCTCTCCAGAATGTATATGGTCAATATAAAAGAGAAAAAAGTGACATTGCCATAGGTGTATATTACAGGCCACCCAACCAATCAGAACAAATAGATGAACTCTTTGCCAACCAGTTAACAAATGCATGTAGGAAGCATATCACAGTAGTAATGGGAGACTTCAACCATCCAAATATCAACTGGGAGACAAACTCTGCAGCGAACAGGAGATCAAACAGATTCCTAACCAACCTAGCCGACAACTTTGTCATCCAAAAGGTGGAGGAGGGAACTAGACGTAAAGCTATATTGGACTTAATTCTTACTAATAGAGAAGAAGTGATAGAGGAAGTTGAAGTTGCTGGAACTTTGGGTGAAAGAGACCACGTCATACTGTAATTTAATATAATGCAAACACTAGCAATAGTAAACAATCCAACCAGTGTCTTAAACTTTAAAAGAGCCGATTTTAACAAACTCAGAGAGAACCTAGGAAAGATTCCATGGATGAAAATCCTAAAGGGGAAAACAACCCAAGAAGCGTAGGAAACTCTAAAAAATGCGATCATAAAAGCCCAGACCAGCACAATACCACTGAAAAAGAAAAACAAGACATTCAAGAAAAAATCAGCATGGCTGCATGAAGATCTTTCTGACAAATTGAAAGGTAAAAAGGACAAGTTCAAAAAATGGAAAGAGGGGCACATAACTAAGGTTGATTATCAGCAGACAGCCAGAACATGCAAAGATGAAGTCAGGAAAGCAAAAGCTCAGAACGAACAAAGACTGGCAACAGAAATCAAGGATAATAAAAAAAATTCTTCCAACATATTAATAACAAGAAAAAAGTTAAGGAAACTGTAGGTCCACTAAAGAGCCAGCACAGATTTGTTAAAAACAGATCATGCCAAACCAATCTTATTTCATTCTTCGATAAAGCAACTAAACTAGTAGACCAGCGAAACGCTGTGGACGTTGTATACTTAGATTTCAGTAAGGCATTTCATAAAGTAGACCACAATCTACTCCACCTTTTTCTAGCTTACCAAGCAGTAGGCCGGCAAACTACTCACTGAGTAGTCCTCAATGGCACTACTGTACATCCACATGAAGTAAGCAGTGGAGTACCACAAGGTTCCATCTTAGGCCCAGTACTCTTCAATATCTTCATAAATCACTTAGACGAGGGAATTGAAGGGGAACGCATCAAATTTGCAGATGGCACCAAACTGGCAGGGGTTGCCAATACCCCAGAAGACAAACTCAGGATCCAAAAGATCTTCACAAACTTGAACAATTGGGCCCTGTCCAACAAAATGAGTTTCAATGTGGAGAAAAACAAAGTTTTACATTTAAGCAGGAAAAATCAAAGGTACAAGCAGAGATTAGGTGAGACCTGGCTTAAAAACAGCAACTGTGAGACAGACCTTGGAGTCCTACTGGATTATCATTTGACTATGAGCCAGCAGTGTGCAGCAGCCGCCAAAAAAGCTAATACAATCCTGGGTTGTATAAACAGAGGCATAGAATCAAGCTCACACAAAGTATTTGTACCGCTTTATAAAACCCTAGTAAAACCACACCTGGAATACTGCAGCCAATTTTAGTCACCATATCACAAAAAAGATGTTGAGAGTTTGGAAAAAATTCAGAGGAGCAACTAAGATGATCAAAGGCCTGGAGACTAAAACAGGCTGCGGGACTTGGGTTTGGCTAGTCTAAAGAAAAGAAAAATAGGGGAGACACGATAGCATGATATTTCCAGTATTTGACAGGCTGCCACAAAGAAGAGGGGGTCACTTTATTCTCCAAAGCACCAGAGGGCAGGACAAGAAACTGGTTAGAAACTGATCAGAGAGAAGCAATCTGCAATTAAGGAGAAACTTTCTGAGAGTGAGGACAATTAACCTCTGGAACAGCTTGCCTCCAGAAATCGTGGGCGCTCCATCACTGGAGATTTTTAAGAAGAGGCTAGACAGTGGTGGTATAGGACTACAGGTTCTCCTGCTTGAGCAGGGCTGGACTAGAAGATCTCCAAGATCCCTTCCAGCTATTCTATTCAAGGCAGGCGAAAAATAAATAAGTAAATAAATAGGTCTCCAGAGTCCTGAGAGGAAACGTAGGATAAGCAGTGCATAAGATATTAAAGAGAGATGAATCCAATTCTGTGCATGCTTATGGCACGAATCGTCAGGGACTGCTTACTTCCGGGGAGTAGTTTGTCCCTGTAAACTGCAAAAAGCCACGGATATTTCCTCCGGCCCTCGCTTTCTATCCCAGCTTCTTCCTATGGGTATGAAAGCAGAGAGGACATGCCGACGGACGAGACTGGTCTGATGCCCCATGCTTAAGCCATAATGTGTTTTGGTGCAGGGTTTACATCAACCAAACCGCCGCGACTGCAATCAATAGCTTATCGCTCGGGGGTTGCGGGATGCCTCAATTGTGGCTGATTCCACTGGGGTTGGCATTCAACCCCGGGCCAGCACCGTGTGCACTGGCTTCGTAAGCCGGGCAGCGTTTGCACCAGGTTTCGCGCTACATTTCCTCCGCCTAAAGTTAAAACAAAAGCGGAAGGAAAGAGATGGGGGCAGGTTCGGCTCGCCCTCCTCCTTCCACGGGGCTCCCCGCATCGCTTCCCTTTTCCCGCCTAAACTCTCTCGCTCCCGGCCTCCCTCCCTCCGCTCGCCCCAAGCCGCTGCAAAGCGCCAACATTTCCTCCCGGCGGGCCCCGCTGCCCTCCGCTTCGCTCCTCCCCGCCCGGGCACCGCAGCAGCCTGCGCCTCCGCCACCCCCCCCTCCGCCCTGGCTCCTCTCGGCGTCACCCTCCTGCCTGGAAGATGGCGCTGGGCGGCCAGGTTGGTGTGCTTGGGAACGGGGCGGCGGGCGTTGGGCGCCCAGGCAGGCCGTTGGGCGGATAGGCCGGGAGAGAAGAGGCAGGACGGGACGAGGAGGAAAGGCGCCCGGAGCCGGGGAATAGGGCGTTAGGAGGGAAGCGCATCCTCCTGGGCAGGCAGTGCCTCCGGGGGGGGGGGCGGAGGGCTGTGTGGCGGCTGTGTTTGGAGGGGAGGCAAGAAGTGGCTCTCCGTCCTCCCCGCCATCTCTCTCTCCCCCCCTCCGCCTCTCCCCCAAATGAGGCGTTGCAAAAAGGAGGGTGGAAGCAGAGGAAGGCCAGTCCTTTGGGACGGTGGGTGGCTGGCTGGCTGGGGCTCTCCCCTTTCCCGTTTTGGAGAGGTGGCAAACTAGGGGGTGGTCTCCTGGGGAGGTGGTCTTTCGAAAAGTGATGGCTCGTTGGAAAGTGATGGCTTGGTCCCAGAGATGTCTGAACTAGTGGCAGAGGAAAGGGGACCTTACAGAGAGCTTCAATCGACACAAACCCCAAAACCTGGGTGCAAACCCCTAGAACCGTTTCTTCAAGCCCCCTAGGGGAAAGCTTTGCTGAGCATCTTGTAGAGCAGGTGGGAAATTGTGTTGTAGAAGCTAGGAGTGACTGAGGCAAAGTGTGAGTGTAGGTGGCATGTGCGGTGGTAGAGACCCACTGAAGATTTTGTAGTGTGAGTATTTGCCGAGATTCAGCTGCAAAAGAACCTATGGCTGTATTCACAGCATCCAGTGGTAATGTGTTTTCTTCTTCCCCGGCATGCTGAAATAAATTAAGAACTCTTTCTAAAAGAAAATATTTCCCATTCTTTAGCCCTGTGAACAGACAGCATGTGTTCTTCATCTGCTGTACTGAAGATTCAGGCAGAGCATAATCCACAGAAAAAATAACTATTGAATTTGTAGACAAATTTAGACATTTTTTTTTCAAGAATTTGGATGCTCAGATAGATGGGGTGGAAAGTCAATCAACGTCTGCTAGTTTATTATCCGATGACTAGCACAAATAGGTGCCTACATTTCAACAACCCAGGTTGGAGTTGCACAACATGTATAAATGAGAGATGATTTCTTACTGCTTAGCCTATTTTCAGACGCTTCCTTGCAGTTGACCACATGGCCAGGGCTTGCCCTCAAAAATGTAGTTGATTGGTTTGTGTTCCCCGGGGAAATCATCTGATCTGAGTTTGTGGAAAAAGGCATAGCAGTTAATAATTATTCTTCCATTGCCCATAGATCATCTGGTTATTTTACCTTAGTGGGAATGAAATTTATTTTTTTTCTTCTAAAAGTTGGGTCTGATGGCTTCCTATGACCTCTGGAAGGAAGTTTTAATAATATTATATTGTCTAATATAATTAGAGAATTTTTGAAAGAGACTGGATGGTTGATATCATAGGACCAAGGTGCAAAAAAGCTCTTTTTGTTGACTAAATAAGGAAATAGGAATTTTGTATGAATAATGGGGAAATTTTGCAACTCAATCCATAAGATGGAGAAGTTGTAAAACCAGAAGGTGAGGTGTCAAATGAAATGTTCATGAATTGTTACCTGGTCTCTGGTATAGATTTGTGATGGGAGATGAAATCCATTTTACCTGGGATTTGAGTTTTGCTAAAAGACAGACCATATTGAACTGTCTTGAGACAGCATAATTTCCTACATACTTTTAGAAGAGTTCCTATTACCCATACATTGTATAAATAATTAGAGATAAAAAATTTCCTGAACATTTTGAAGCAATAAAAGAAAATCTAGTTTTCTACTGAAAAAAAGGAATGTTTTGGACAAAATGAAAATGTACAGTGGATATAAAAAGTCTATACACCCCTGTTAAAATACCAGGTTTTTGAGATGTAAAAAAAATCAGCGATAAATCACTTCAGATTTTTTTTCCACTTTTAATATAACATATAAGCTGTAAAATTCAAATCGCAAAAGAAATCTTTTCGGGGGATATAAAAATGTACAATAATATGGTTGAATAAATGTGGACACCCTCTTATAAATAGGGATATGGCTTTGTTCAAAATTAACCAATCTCTTAAAACTGATGTTAAATAGCAGTCAGTACACACTTGCCATCAGTTAAAGTGACTAATTAAGCCCATATAAAATTCAACAATTCTTGTAGGATTTTTCTGATATGGTCTGCAAAGAGCTTACAAAGCATCAAAGGGATCTCTTTGGAAGGTGTCAGTCAGGAGAAGGGTACAAATTTTTATTTTATTTTATTTTTATTTTAATTCCATTTATATCCCGCCCTTCTCCGAAGACTCAGGGCGGCTTACAAGCTTAGCAGTAGCCTTCATCCTATGTATATGCCTGCTTATTAGGGCTTTCACACACACCCGAAGCGGCATTATTACAAAGTCAGCTTAATTGCCCCCAACAATCTGGGTTTCCAAGTCATTGGATATATCATGGAACACAGTGAAGAGTCATCAGCAAGTGGAGAAAATGCACCACAGTGACAATCTGACTGGACCTTCCAAAATTGATGAAGAAACAAAAAAAAAACTGGTCTAAGAGGCTGCAGAGAGGCCTACAGCAACATTAAAAGAGCTGCAGGAATTTCTGGCAAGTGCTGTCTGTAATACTTGTGACAACAATCTCCCATATTCTTCATATATATGGGCTATGGGGTAGGTGGCAAGTCTTTCTTACAAAGAAAAACATCCCAGCTCAGTTATATTTTGCAAAAACCTTATCAAGTCTGATGAAAGCATGTGGAAAAATATGTCATGGTCTGATGGGACCAAGGTTGAATTTTTTTGGCCATAATTCCAAAAAATATGTTTGGTGCAAAAACAACGTTGTGCTTTACCAGTAGTACACCATGCAGTGGAGCATGATAGTGGCAGCATTATGCTTTGGGGCTGCTTTTCTTCATCTGGAACTGGGGCTTTAGTCAAGGTAGAAGGAATTATGAACGGATCCAAATACCGTACCAATCGGTTTTGGCATACAACCTGCTAAAATGCTGAAGAAGAAGAGGATTTTCACCTTTCAGCATAAGAAAGACCCAAAGCATACCTTCAAATCAACAAAAGAATGGCTTCACCAGAAAATTAAAAGTTTTCAAATGGCCCACCCAAAGTCCAGACCTTTTCCAATTGAAAATCTGGAGGGGGGGTGACCTGAAGAAGGCTGATCGCAGGAGATGCCCTGGCAATGGGACAGATTTGAAGTGCTTTTGAAAGGAAGAGTGGGCAAAGATTCCCAAGGCAAGATGTGCCATGTTGATAGGCTCCTACTCCAAAAAACTGAATGTTATAAAACCAAAAGGCATTTCAACAAAATTTTAAGAGTGTGCACACTTTATGCAACCATGTTATTCTACATTTTTGTTATTTTATCTTAAAATTTTCAGTTTGATTTGGATGCTTGGCAACTGGCATTGTCCCAGGGTCATGTGAGCATCTTTTGCGACTTTCCCAATGGGGAAGCCAGATTCTCTTTAACAATCACTACACTAACTTCACAACTGCAATGAAGGTCTTTGGTCAGAAGCAGTTTAGTAAACATAACTTAATTGTAACTATATTGAAACAATTACAATTAATTAGTTTTGACTTAATGCCTTGATGTGCTTAATTATTAATTTTTATGTTAATTATCAATATTTACATAAATACTGCATTAGTAATCTTTTGAGATGAGTAAATAAATGTATTTTCACTGAATGGACATAACTGTTCTAACTATTCATACTATTATCCTGTGCGTCAGGAATAGAAATGAATCTAGGCTAGGATAATATTTGGGAAAATGGATCTTATACTTTTAATATTGTCATAGAACAGGAAATTAAGGGAAAAATAGATTAAAATTAGAACCTGGCATCCATGAAGTGAGTGGCACAGATTCAGCTTAACCCTGAAAATGTTGATACTCATTACTAGCTTAGCCTAAGTGTTTGATCTATGGTAATTCACTTCATGGATGGCAAAGTGGGAAAAAGCATGTATTTCAGATTATTAAGGAAATTTAAATGCTAAATGCGGTATTTTTTGCCATTGTTTCATTTTTTTGCCAAGGTGTTTCATCTGAATGATAAATGAATAAATTAATGACATATGGATTTGCATGAACATTCAGGGAAAATATATACGTATGTAGTTTTAATATCTGACATTTTATTCTTCCCAACAGAGTTTAGCAGAATTAGAAGTTCTTTGTAAACAGCTATATGAGGGCACAGATTTAGCCCAAAGATTACAAGCAGAAAAAGTTCTTTTGGAGCTTATTAACAGTCCTGAATGTCTCAGTCAGTGCCAGCTTTTACTGGAACAAGGAACAGTAAGCACTTTAAACTTTATTATCGATGTACATATCTGTTACGCAGTTTTGCTCAAATCTTCTTCCAGGTACCAAGACTGTCTACGACTACGTATTATCAAGGTACATTTGACTGTCAGATTTTTCTTTAGCTGTACATTTGTTATATTTTATAATAGGTAAAGGTAAAGGTTCCCCTGCACATGGGTGCTAGTCGTTTCCGACTCTAGGGGCTCATCTCCGTTTCAAAGTCAAAGAGCCAGCACTTGTCCGAGGACGTCTCCGTGGTCATGTGGCCGACATGACTAGACGCCAAAGGCGCACGGAACGCTGTTACCTTCCCACCATAGTGGTCCCTATTTTTCTACTTGCATTTTTACGTGCTTTGAAACTGCTAGGTTGGCAGAAGCTGGGACGAGTAACAGGTGCTCACTCTGCTACGCGGCACTTAGGGTTTGACCCGCCAAACTGCCGACCTTCTGATCGACAAGCTCAGTGTCCTAACCCGCTGAGCCACCGCATCCCTATATTTTATAATAGCAATAGTAAAATTGATTAGTGATCATAGATAAAGAACTCATAAGCTTTTGCAACATTGGACCAACGGAGGAAACAAAACAAAGACATATATCCTCAAGTGAGATTATATTCTTATCCAGAGTAGATTGCAGCCCCTGGTATATCTTGATAAAAGTTAAGCAAGGTCAGACTTGGTTGGTGTTTGGATGGTAGATACCAGGAAAGGCCAAAGCTGTAGACTAGGCTGGAAAATTGAGAAAATATCTTGGGAGAAGGCAGTTGTACACTATTTCAATATTGTTTTCAAAAAGGTTACATGAGTTCACGGATGTGACCTATATGTATAGTCCTCAACTAAAAACTGTAATTGAGCCCAGAAATATGGTTGTAAGTCGTGAGTTGTAAATTCTTTAGTTGGTCACTATGTGACTATGCCTGCTTTTACAGCCCTTTGTGCCGTGGTTGTTAAGTGAATGCCATGGTCATTAAACAAAGCCGTTTTATCCAGTGGGAATTTTTTTGCCAAAAGCCTTGGTGGAGCAGTGGGCTAATGCCTCCTTAAGTAACACCAGCTGCCTGCAATTAGTGCAGGTTCGAGTCCCACCAGGCTCAAGGTTGACTCAGCCTTCCATCCTTCCGAGGTACGTAAAATGAGGACCCAGATTGTTGGGGGCAATTAAGCTGACTTTGTAATAATGCCGCTTGGGGTGTGTGTGAAAGCCCTAATAAGCAGGCATATACATAGAATGAAGGCTACTGCTAAGCTTGTAAGCCGCCCTGAGTCTTCGGAGAAGGGCGGGATATAAATGCAATTAAAATAAAAAAAAATAAAAAAAAACTGGAAGTAAATGGTGAATACTGGCAAAAAAAAGCTGAAAGTACATGATTGCAGGATGGTGCAAATGGCCGTAAATGCGAGCTGGTTATCAAATGCTCACAACGTGATCCTGTGATTGTAGCAGAGATCCGGTTGTTAAAATTCAGGATGTGAGTCATAAGAACCTTTGTGGGGAGGTCTGGTAATTTTGGTCGCTAAGCAACCATTCATTAAGGGAGGATTACCTGCGTGTAATTTGGGAGGAGATAATCTGTTGATGTTCTGGTGGATAGTATATTTATTTATTTATTTGTTTGTTTTATATACCGCCCTTCTCCCGGAGGACTCAGGGCGGTGTACAGAGCAATAAAGTAAGAATACAATAAAGCAATAAAGTGAGAAAATTTTAAAACCCAAATCCATCAGGCCAGGCCGGCTTGTTGGAATAGATAAGTTTTTAGATCACGCCGGAAGGAGCGAAGGTCGGGGGCCATCCGGATTTCAGCTGGTAAGCGGTTCCAAAGGATTGGCGCACCCACCGAGAATGCTCATATTGACCATGTGGTAGATAAGGAACTTTAAAGTAGTCCTCAGTTGCAACTGTAATTGATCCATGCAATTACAGTAATTAAGTCTTGACAGGTCACGTGACCAGATCCAATTTTATGACCTTTTTTGCGGTGGTTGTTAAACCCCGTTTATTGCTATAGAGCAGCAGTCCTCAATGTTTCCAGTTCCACAGACCAGAAACAGCAGCAGGCGAGGTGGTTGTGTTGGTTTTGCAGGCGCAACCTAATCCCGCACATGAGCATATGGGGCTGTGTGTGCTCACCGACTGCTTGTGTGGCCTGGTTTCCAACAGGCCACAGACCAGAGGTTGAGTATCCCTGCTACAGAATGGTTTTGCAGCCTCTTGGAGCATAACCTGTTTATAAGTTTGTTTGTCCTGTGTGTGTCACAGACTGTCTTAAAAAAAGTTATTTTGTAAGCGTCCTTTTATGAAATGACAACAAATAAATGACACTTTCTCACATCAGTGGGAAGTTGTAACTACATAAAAAACCTTGTTGATAATTAAGGAAAGCTAAACATTGTTTAGAATTTAGAATACTTGTATATCTTCTATCAAATTGTTGGGGGCAATAAGCTGACTTTGTAATAATGCCGCTTGGGGGTGTGTGAAAGCCCTAACAAGCAGGCATATACATAGAATGAAGGCTACTGCTAAGCTTGTAAGCCGCCCTGAGTCTTTGGAGAAGGGCGGGATATAAATGGAATTAAAATAAAAAATAAAAAATAAATTCTTTTTGGGATTCAGTTACAGTCTTAAAGCATTCCATATGCTATAGAAAATTTCAGTGACCGCTTGAATTTTTGACTTAAAAAAAATAGTATAAAATCCTGCGCTTAGAAGGTATTTTATTTATGTGTTTGATGGACTACAAAGTTTATTCCCTTTTAGTTTGGGATTAGTAATCAAAGGCATATTGCCAGCTGGAAATTCCTTGATGGAAACTTGAGGACATTAAAAGAAATAGCAGATGTCCATTTCATTTGTTAAAACCCTGTTGGTACCAATGAAGCTATAAGATACGTGCAGATGTGTATGGATGCCTGAAAAACCTTATCTATAATGTAGATATAGCTAGTACATGTTGGAAATAATGATACTAGTTATATGTAATCGTATACCCATATAATAAATATATTCATATAACAATAACTTAATTGTGTATTGTATTGCTACATGGTGTCTGTGTGGCTATGTAAAGCAGAGTGTATTACAGTATTCTGAAAAATAGTTATTGGTGCCTGCAATTATTTTATTTACAAAAACCAATTATAAAAATGAGAAAGGCTCTTTTATAAGTAAAATGATAAATAAATGGTAAGTTACTAAAATGATAAAATAATAAATATAGGTAGTCCTTGTGTTACGAGCATAATTTAGCCCAAACTTGTCATTGCTAAGCAAGGCAGTTGTTAAGTGAGTTTTGCCCCATTTTATGACCCTTTTTGCCACAATTGTTCAGTGAATCGCTGCAGTTGTTAAGTGAATCATGCAATCATTGAACAAATCTTTGCATGGTCAGAAGCTGGTTGGGAAGGTTACAAATGGTGATCACATGATCCTGAGATAGTGCTGCTGTCATATATGTATGTGTATATATGTGTGTATGTATGTATGTATTGAAACGAAAGTACGAACACCGGGATGAGATAAAAAACCAAAGCAGTTTTAATAAAATCGAGCTTTCTTTGGTCAACTGCCAACATTGTCAGGATAAAATTGCTGGAGAGGTGAAACTACATTTATATCATTGGCGCTTTTGCGCTCCACTTATGGAGCGCGTCACTGGTTGTATTCTCTCGAGCTGCTTTGCACTTGTTCTTGTGGAGTGCAATTGCCTCTGAGTGCTTGCTGTCAATGGGGGATCATTATTTGTTCTTCCAGTTATGATCGATGCCATTGTCATTGAGCATGTTGTCCTCATGCCAAAAGTCCCTGGAGATTGCTCCTCCCTCTTTCTACTGTTTGTAGTGCGGGGTTGCTGTGTGATCATGCGATCTTGGTCTTGGCTCAGCGGTATAATCCGTGAGTTTTCGCGTTGTCTGCACCATCCTTCTTCCCAACTCCTAAGGGCTTGGTATGCAGGGAGGAGATCTATATGACGATTAATTGAGGAATGGTCCAAAAACCAGACCTCTTTAAATAATTGGCCGCCCTTGGTGTTGTCTTGGGCAATTGCCTCAGCCCCCACCAAATCAAAGGTATGTTTTTTTGTAGCCATGTATGCCCACACCTGCGAATGTTGTTCCTGTCTTTTAACTGCAAGCTCGTGTTCATGTATCCTAGTCCCCAACCGTTTCGCCATCTCCCCAGTATAATTGCAATGGTAGTTCTCACATGCTGTCCTGTATATAACTGAGGACTTCTCTTCATTGGGGAGTGGATATTTTGGACGCATGACACGGGCACACAGAGTTTGATCAGGTTTCTGGGCAACACTGACTTTATGGGGGGCCAATATGCACGCTGTGGCTTCGGATACACCATGGATGTAAGGTAGTGTTATCCGTTGTAAGGTAGTGGTGTGTGTGTGTGTGTATGTATGTAAAACTGGTCATAAGTCACTTTTTCATGCTGTTATAACTTTGAACAGTCACTAAACAAATGGTTGTAAGTCAAGGACTATAAGTAAATTATAAAAATAGTTCTTTTAATATTATTTATACAGTGTTGGGTTCTTTGCTTATTATAATGAATCATGAATTATTCCCCAACCTTTCTGGCTTTGCGGACCAGTGGGGAGAGGGGATGGTTCCACGCGAATGGCCAGCAAGTCCATGCAAAGTTCCAGTTTGAGTGGTGTGTATGCATGCCTGCCGCACGGAAATTAATCACATATGCACATGCTCGCCCGCTACTCGCAGAAGGGGGGATGTTCATGCTCGCTAATCCACCGTTTCCACGGCCCTGTTGCAAATACCTCATGGCCCACTACTGGACCGTGGAGATTGGAGACCTCTGTGTCAGAATAGATATGGTTCGCTAAATAGCAAAATGTTAGGAAAAGAATTTCTTGTTGCAAGATTATCTGTTTGCTTTAAAACTCTTTAGTATTATGCAATGTTACTATTACCATTTCAATTGTGTATATTTTTGTCTAGACATCCTATGCGCAATTGTTAGCAGCAACATGTCTCTCAAAACTTGTATGCAAAACCACACCTTTACCTATTCAACAAAGAATGGACATCAGTAAGCATTTTTTATTCTTTTCAATAGTAAAATTGTGTTTATAATCTAAAATGTAATTACTAGCAACTTAAACATACAACTTTAAAAAAATTTATCATTATAGTTTCATAATCGAAGAGTGTGAATATTTCCTATAATCTGCGGTTTCTCATCTTTAGGCAATAGAAGAGGCATTATATGTGTTCAATTGCTTATGTTTCATATACAATAGTGGCCAAAATTGTGGAAGTCTTTTGGGAGAAGTGTACAGTAGAAATGCCACCTTTGGTTAAGTTTCCACCAATTTTTCTTCTAATTTCTTTATAACTGTAGCCTTGTTCACTTAATATTACTATTTCACATCGCTTTCTGGGCAACCAGTCAACTCTTTGCATCATTACTTTAATATTACTACGTTTTACAAGCTCACTAAATTAAAAAACACAAAAAACCCCAATCAACTTGATAGCGATCATATAACACACTGACAAATGTCCTCCTCTCAGCTTCAATACATGACATCAATAACTGAATCCTGAACAAACTTTGTTGCATTACATTCTTGATTAAATTATCTTTCCATTGATATATAATTTTATGGTACTACTCCACCCCAAAAAAGTTGTGTTATTAGCCATCAAACCTCAAAAATACACTTTTCCCAAAAGGTTTCCACAATTTTGGCCACTACTTTAAATAATTATAAATACCTGAGCAGGAGCTGAATCACATTTGTACAAGCATTTGGTATATCTTTCCAGTCAAATAGTTTGGTGATGGTAATGTTTAGTCCTTAAAATGAAAATAGTGATAGGTATCATTCTTACCTGCTTTGTAGTGTGTTATACTGATCTTAAATACAAAGTTATTTATTCATGTCAAAGATTTATAAGTGATCCTAAACTTAAAATTAGAAAAAAAGAAAGAAAATAAAAGTTGTTTCGTCTGGTTCTTAAAACATATTTATCTGTTAGAGCCAGAGAAATAGTATACAGATTTCTGTGATTTTATAAGTAATGTGGTAGATGTAGGTCTATGCTTGAGAACCTCATGCATATTTGGAGAATTGGCTGTCTTGCACATTTATAGAAAGAAACTTAAACGTATTGCATATGTTTACTTTTCTCACAAATCATAATACGGTTTATTGGGTTTGGCTACGAATTTTTTTGTAAATGCAGTTAAACTAGGCATGTCAAACTCTGCGACGTTTTCCCCATTACCGGCAATGGGGTGGGTGCGGTTTCGGCATGGCGCATCTGGCCCATGGGCCGGCAGTTTCACATGCCTGAGTTAAACTATTATATAGTTCATAATTATTATATAGTTCATAATTTGCATGGGGAGCCCATGCAAATTATAGCTTAGTTAGGAAACAATAGTTAAACAAACCCTTAGCACAGGCATGTCAAATTGCCGGTCCGCAGGCTGGATGCATCATGACGAAATGGCGCCCTCCCCATTGCCGACAATGGGGAAAAAGTCTTGATACGTCACGCGACGTCACATGATGTCGCGGGTTTGACATGCCTGTCTTAGCACAATGCAGTGTATGAATTCTGTCATTGTGGCAGCCTGCTAATTAATAACCATAAAGAATTTGGGTTAGTTTGAGCTATTTTTGTGAAATCAGGTGCATAATAAGCCCTATAATATTTTGACTCAAGTGATTCTCATGCAATTTTTGTTTGTAGCTTTGTCTTCCATTTCTATGTGCCTGATATATAGTATAATTTTTGTTCTCTTCTTTAGTCACTAATAATAATTTTGTTGTTCACAGTCCGAATGTGAATACCGTATTTATCAGCGTATAACACGCACTGGCGTATAACACGCACCTCATTTTAAAAAGGAAATTTCAGGAAAAAACCTTAAATTATATCGGTGTATAACACGCACACATCATTTGCCCCCTATTTTCAGGAAGAAAAAGTGCGTGTCATACGCCGATAAATACGGTACTTCTCACTATAAAGTTTAGCTCTGGAACATGGAAAGGAAACATTTTACTTTAATTCTAAGGCATAGTGGTACAATTCTGCATCCTATCTGAATGAATTCTGTAATTGCTTTTGGTTAATCACATACCTAAATTAACTTGTACAATTAGCATAGCTGCATCAAAAATAACTAGTGTCTTATATTAAAGGTAAAGGTAAAGGTTCCCCCGCACATGCGTGCTAGTCGTTTCCGACTCTAGGGGCCGGTGCTCATCTCCGTTTCATAGCCGAAGAGCCAGCGCTTGTCCGAGGACGTCTCCGTGGTCATGTGGCCGGCATGACTAGACGCCAAAGGCGCACGGAACGCTGTTACCTTCCCACCGGAGTGGTCCCTATTTTTCTACTTGCATTTTTACGTGCTTTCGAACTGCTAGGTGGGCAGAAGCTGGGACGAGTAACAGGCGCTCACTCTGCTACGCGGCACTCGGGATTCAACCCGCCAAACTGCCGACCTTCCGATCGACAAGTTCAGCGTCCTAACCCACTGAGCCACCGCGTCCCTTGTCTTATATTAATAATAGTATAAAAGAACTTTTCAACCATTTTAGTTATATCTGGGCTCATATCTGCAAGTAGGTAATTTACATAAAATAAATGCTGCATATACTTGTGGATAAGCTGAGAATTTTAAGAGCCAATAGGTACCTAAAATTTTACGTTCAGCATAATCCTCAAATGGGCTAATCTGTGATACATTTAATTAAATATCTATATTTCCCATATATACTCGTATGTAAGCCCATCCGCAAATTAGCAAACCTTCAGATTCATAGCCAAAATATCATAGAAGATGAAGGTTGACATCCATAGATAGAGCATTTTTCATGGCGCAGGTAGTCCTTGACTTACAACAGTTCATTTAGTGACAGTTCAGAGTTACAACGCCACTGAAAAAAGTAACTTAGGACCATTTTTTACACTTAACCATTCCAGCATCTCCATGGTCACATGATTAAATTCAAACACTTGGCAACTGATTCCTATTTATGATGGTTGCAGTGTTCTTGGTCATGTGATCACCTTTTGTAACTTTCTGACAAGCAAAGTCAATGGGGAAACCAGATTCACTTAACAACCACATTGCTAAATGCATTAAAAATGCAGTGATTCACTTCACAACAGTGTCAAGAAAGGTCATAAAATAGGGCAAAACCTCACTTAACAAATGTCTCCCTTAGCAACAGAAGGTTTGGGCTCAGTTGTGGTCGCATGTTGAGGATTACTTTGGTAAACGTTTGAGAGTTGGGTTATCTGCGGTTAGACTAATATGTGCGTATATACGACAATTTCTTCTTAAGAATTCAAAAGTAGTTGATTTTACAAGTTCTTTCATTGTTTTCTATCTTTCAGTTATCTTTAACCCCAAATAATTGCTTTTTTTTTAAATCTTGGTACAGGAAACTATATACTGAATTATATTGCATCTCGACCAAAATTGGCCCTTTTTGTGATTCAGGCTCTTGTTCAAGTAATTGCAAAGATCACAAAATTAGGATGGTTTGAGGTTCAGAAAGACGAGTTGATTTTTAGAGACATTATTGCTGATGTTAAAAAGTTTTTACAGGTAAGCATGAGAAAGTGTTTGTTGAAATAAATATTAAAATATGTAGGCAATATCTTTGGTTTGAAGCATGTACAAATACAGACTTTTCCTTCCTATGCATATATTTTCAGAAGCCATAATGCAAATATAGACCTTTCTATCACAGCCATAAACAGGCACAAAACTTTTACATATTCTTTTGGAAAAAAAACAAAACCTTTATTTTTCTTACTGAAAATTGCAGATAATTCTTTCTTTAAAAGAATGGTAAACTATGGGAGTATGCATCACTGTCAAAAATAGCTTTGTAGTTAAAAAACAAGTTGATACTAAATTTAATTTAATCTAGAAACCATGGACCATAATCCTGCACATGGACTTGTATCACATCCATAGTTTAGGTTTCTCTTAATGTAAGACTTTAAAATGCTAGAAATTGCTTGATAATAAGGACAGAGTATTTAAGATTAGAAAAAAAACCTTGTTAATTGTTTATTCTAGTTTATGATTCTTATTATATTGGTGGGCTTTGCCAATTATTAATTTGATTTTGACAACACTACAATAGAAATTTGTATTTTTGTTTCCTTGATTGGCTTTCAAATATCTTAAAATAATAATAAAAAACAGAAAGTTATCAATAGTTGCCATGTCTGAAGATTTAAATTTTCAGTTAAAATTAGTGTAAGACTTTACCTTGTATACTTTATCAGAAAACCTAGCAGCTATTTATGCGTTATTACAATATTAGATTGGCATGATTTTTTTCCCTTGGGTATGTATGGAGATCCACAGCTAGTCAGAGTAACTGGCTGTGAGCTAAATAAGGCGGTTTCATATGTTTGGTAGAACCAGCAGATAGGTTTCCTAGAAGTTATGCACATGTTACATTCCTTCCCTTTGAAATGACAGCATGTTTTTGTGCCTGACATTTGGAATAACGTTCTCTGCAGAGATTTATAAGGCTCTTAACCTGAATTGTTTAATTCAGGTTTCCCCAACCTATGGGCCACAGCCTGGGAACAGGCCGCAGGCTGTTGGCCAGCGGGCTGCGGAAATGGCTGGCCAGTGTGAGCAGCATGGGTGCGCACTCCCCCAGTTGTGCTAGTGCCCACGGGCCAATTTGCGCATGTGCATGAGTGCAAATGGGGATGCTAGTGTGGGGCGGGTGTCCGTGGCCTGTTTGCACATACACGAATGGGGCTGATAGCCGGGGTGGGTTGCACAGCCCGTTTGCACATGCTGCATGTGCGAGTGGTGCTGCTAGTGCCACGCCAGTGTGTGTGACCCTGTACGCGTGCGCACACACCAATTTTGAACCTGGTCTCCTTCCCTTCGGTCTATGAGCCCGGAAAGGTTGTAGACCTCTGGTTTAATTGACTCTTGAGGATATTTTCTACCGAGCTCAGCTCGGCTCTTCCACCGAGCACTGGGATAGGGGTTATGGCAGGGCCTCTTTTTGGAATAGGGCAGTTGAAGGTTGGTTGTATTGTTTTAACTGGATGTCTATTTTTGATGGTTATGAAGTTTTTACTGTTTTTAATATTATGCACTGCGCAGTAGTAGTATGGTGGTTTTAGGAAGTTGACAAATAAAATGACCAAGGGAATATTTGCCCAATATGATATAGGCCTGCCCTGCTACTTTCTAATGTTGATTTATTATTCTGATTTTGGGGAAAATGATAAAATTGAAAGATATAAATGTGATTTTTAACTATAGTATAGACTGGAAATTTGGGTTTTATTGATATGTGAAGAATTATGGTTTTATAATGTATGGGATATAATAATTATTACATTATAATGGAAAAATTGTGCTGTCCTTAATTTACAGTATAATAAAAGAAAATCATTTCATTTGGTCAAATTATAATGCCATATTTAATAATAAAAAATACATAATGGAGTGGTACTTTGGTACTCGTTGGTAATTCATTCTGGAAGACGCGACGAATACGAATACGAGTACCGAGAAGAAATAACGAGTCACGAGGCAGCTGACATCAGCAAGTTCTTTATTGTGCATTGACTACCTGGAGAAAAATGAGTGCAGGGACAAGATTTCTGCTTCAAAATGCATTGAATACCAAACTCAATGAGGTTTGATGCAGTTGAGTGCCGAGATATGACTGCATTTAAAGAAATGCACATATTTTTGTTCTGTGTGTTTGTACTGAGAAGTGGAAATGAATTATGTGGTTGATAACATGAATGCTTATTCTCAAAGCCACCTAAAGCCTTTATTCAAAGTCTATTTCTGTTATAGGGGACCGTGGATCACTGCATAATAGGAGTAATGATTCTTTCAGAACTAACTCAGGAAATGAATTTTGTAAGTATACTTCTTTCCTTCATATTAGTTTACAGTATATCGCTACCAGATTATTGTCGTAGTGTTTCGGAGGAAGGATTAATGAAAGGTAAAACTACACTATAAATACGATAAAAATCCCAAAGAGAAACTTTCTGTCAAATGAAGCTTAGAAATGGATTGTTTCAAAACTCACTGAGTGAATAAAATAGGATCAATTCTACTGATATTATAACTAGTTATAATAATTTGAAAAAAGGAACAGACCTTGTGTTATCAGCAGGATCTTTGCACATTTATAAAACCAGATAAATATCTCATGTGTTCATAGTTGTCACTCTTATGTGCCCTGATATTTCTTTTTTTTTTTTAACCTAGGCTCCAGAAATATCAAAAGGGGTAGTCTTATTGGCCTATTACTATGCTCTTCATTTTTAACGTTCCATAATAATATGATTATTTAAAATTTGTTATAAGTGGCCAGGATGGCTGCTTTTGGGCTTGGCCTGACAGTAGTTAAACCAGGTTGCCTTTCCTGTTGCTTGTTCTGCTGCTTTTAGATAACCCTGCTTAAAACCTCTTTCATTCAACATGAAATATTAACACTACTTTTATTCATAATAATGCATTTTATGAGTATATAGTAAGCACCTGTAAAATCTGTTTTAAGTTATATTCAAATGAAGAGTTTTCTTTCTTTGTTTTAGATTGATTATTCAAGACCTTCATCAAAGCATCGTAGAATTGCTATCTCTTTCCGTGATACCACTCTCAAAGAAATTTTGATGCTGGCATGCTCGCTGCTGAAAGAGGTGGGCCCAAATACTAATCACATTATCGTGAGATTATTTCTTTACCATCAGAACCTAATTTGTTGATATTTTATTCCTAGAGTCACTTTTTTAGCCAGAAACATAGGCAGCTAGATTAATATGCAATGTATGGTGTTGTTGTTGTTGTTAGCTGCGAAGTCGTGTCTGACCCATCGCGACCCTATGAACAACGTTCCTCCAGGCCTTCCTGTCCTCTACCATCTTCTGGAGTCCATTTAAGCTCACGCCTACTGCTTCAGTGACTCCATCCAGCCACCTCATTCTCTGTCGTCCCCTTCTTCTCTTGCCCTCAATCTTTCCCAGCATTAGGCTCTTCTCCAGTGAGTCCTTCCTTCTCATTAGGTGGCCAAAGGATTTGAGTTTTAGCTTCAGGATCTGGCCTTCTAAAGAGCAGTCCAGTGTGTATAGTCAAGGCTATGGTCTTCCCAGTTGCAATGTATGGCAGTGAAAGTTGGACCATAAAAAAGGCTGAGCGCCAAAGAATTGAGGCCTTTGAACTCTGGTGCTGGAGAAGACTCCTGCGAGTCCCTTGGACTGCAAGGCGATCAAACCGGTCAGTCCCTAGAGGAGATCAACCCTGACTGCTCTTTAGAATGTATGGTGAGAAAGTGATAAATGAATATTTGAGATGTATTTATTTTTATTTATCAAATTTAAATACCGCTCATCTTACTTGCAGAGTGACTTTTGGCGTTTTACAGTTAAAATAATAAAAAACATAAAATACAATACATCAATAAAATAGGAGCCAAGTGAAAAACAACGAAGAAGTTCAAAGGCGGGGGAGTGCCTTCAAGGTGCTATCCACTCCCATGGTTGCAGGCCACTCTGAGAGCCAGGATTTCACACCCTTCTGAAAAGCCAGGAAAGTGGGGGCCCACCTCAGCTGGGGGGGGAGAATATTCCAAAGGCCAGGGGTAATGGCAGAGAAGGCACCCCGCCAGTTGGTATTCTTTAATTGATGGGCTCCATAACATACCTTCCCTGCCTGATGAGAGTAAGATAGTTCCTTGGATAAGCTGGCCTCATGTCACGTAGGGCTTTAAAGGTAATAATCAGCACCTTGAATTGGACTAAGAAGCATGGAAGATTGGATTCAGGCCCCTAATATGCATTTATATCATTGCAAGAGGAGTCCAATATGAGGAAAATGGTTGCTTTTAAAGATTCTGTACCAGATATATAAACTAGGAAGGCTGCTTTATTTTTATTTATTTATTTGTATCCTGCCTTCGTTATTTTTACAAATAACTGAAGGTGGTGAACATATCCAACACACCTTACTCTTCCTGTTTTCCCCACAACAACAGCAATGTGATGAGTGTTGGGCTGAGAGAGGGACTGGCACAAAGTCACCCAGATGGCTTTCATGGCTAAGGTGGGAATAGAACTTATGGTGTCCTGCTTTCTACCCTGGTACCTTATTAAATCACAATGTGAACAAACAACATGCTCATGTTTACTCTTGTGTAGTTAGATAAATCGTGACAATTAACTCTGGAATGCAATAATATCCTTTATTCCAGTGTAATTTTAAGAGTCTTATGTTGGCAGATACAGTCCCTGAAATAGACTTATGTCAATGAGATTAATGATAACTCACTTTGTATTAATGATCTAGAGGAGAGTAGGGAACAAAAATATTTTATTTTTTTCCTAGCACAGGTAGTCCTTGGTTAATGACCACTTCTTCAATGTCCACTCAGCGTTACAGTACCATTGAATGAATGGTGATAGTTACAGTTAACGGTTATAGTTCCTTGACGTCCTGGTCGTCCCAACACCTCTGCAGTCTGTGATCGCAATCTGCATGCTTAGTAACCAGCTCACACTGATGATGATTGCAGGATCCCACAGTCACATAATTACAATTTGTGACTTTCCCTGCCAGCTTCCCAGAAGCAAAGTCAATAGGGAAGCTGGTGGGGAATGTTGCAAGTTGCTCTGGTAAGTCTCCCTCACCCGTGCATTCCTCCCTGAGCCTTGCTGCATTTGCACCGTGCCTTCTTGGCCACACACACACACATCTTCTCCCACCCAGAAGCAGCCAACCCAACCTCTGTATGACTTGGGACTTGCAACTTCCTATGTGATGACCCAGGGCACAGCACAAAGGCAATGCAGTCAGCTGGCAATGTAAATAGTTCTTTAATTGCTGCAAATTTCCTCCAAACACTCCCACGTTTGCTGGCAAGCCTCCAACAAAACACACACACACACACACACACACACACACACACAGCAGTTTCAATACAGCCTGATTAGTGTAAGAATGTACTCAAGGCCATATAGATAACAAACAAGGAATCCTAAACTTTTATGAGCCGGTTTGAATCCCAGCTTGCCTGAGCAGTTTTCAAAGAGAGAATCCAAAATACAGCCTGAGGTCATAAAGCATTCAATCCACGTGGTCAGCCAGTCCGGTAGTCAAGGTGTCCAGCTTTTCCAAACGGAAGGCAGAGAACAAGAGCAACAATACACAACCCTCCCAAGATTCAACCTTTGTTCCCGACAAATGCCCCACCCCACAGCGCCTCCTTAAATCTCAATCCCCAGGTATGCCTTGTAGAGTGGGGCAGGACGCTCTCCTCCTGAGCAATTGAGCCTGCCTGCGTTGTTCCCTCCTTCTGTCCACTCTCCGTGCTCTAGGATCAGGTGGGGGTGGGCCTTGCTCCTTGCCTGAGCTCTGTCTCCCCTGTTCCAAACCTGAAGGGCCCTGGCCTGCCTCAGCCTGTTCTTCCCCACAGTCCTCTGAAGCCACAGACACCTCGGCCTCCATAAGGTCCTGTTCCAGCTCCATTTCCTCCTCAGATTCAGGGTCAGACGGAGGCATGACATCCTGTCAATTTCCCCACTGATTTCCTTTGCAGGAGCTAACAGGAAGTTGCCAGGAGGTGCTCATTTAACAACCCATAATCTTTGCTTGATGGCAACAGAGGCTGCCTGGATTGCCATTGTCAAATGAAGTGGTCATAACTCAAGGACTATTTAGGTGTTTTATCCAAATCCTTGCATTGGTCCTCATAACTGAGACTTGCAAGTGATATGTACTGGAATTCTTGACGTATTGGAATTCTTAAGATAATGGCATTACATTATTCAGAAATAAGCATGTTACTGAATCACATTTTTTTAAAATTTGGATTTAGATATTGGCAAAGCCATTAAATCTTCAAGATCAACAGCAACAAAATTTAGCAATACATCTTCTGAAGCTTGTCCTCAATTGTCTTAACTATGACTTCATTGGTAGTTCAGCAGATGAATCTGCAGATGATTTGTGTACTGTACAGATTCCAACAAACTGGAGATCAAGTAAGAGAATAATCATTGCTAACAATCTATGTACCTTTTTCTAATGTAGTGCCTTCTAGATGTGTTTGGATTCTGAAGTAGCCAGCCAGTAGAACTCTTTAGGATAAGTGAAGAGTTATCGTTATCAAACCCTATTATGACAGATTTGTAAGACACCTTGAGGATGAAATTGTTTTTGCGCTGACTTGAATGTAGATTTCAGTGCAGCTTATACTGGTATGCAGTGCACAACATAGTGTAAATTACATGTGATCGTATTCAGTTTTTTAGGTTTGAGGAGATAAAACAGCAGCTTATAGCCATCTGGCCTATCACATGTTGCCTTGACACTGGTCCATCTTGATATAGCCTTACTTGAAAGATGGATTTCAGCAGTATTTCCTTTCATGATGAGTGGTTTGAAGGGAAAAAATCAACCTCATGCTAGGTTCAGAGGATTTCATACCCAATCATAAATTCTTCCCCTTTTGGGGAAGAAATTGTTTGAAAGTATGGTGTCCTTGTTCAGAGGATAGCAATGCTTTGAACCATTTTTTTTAGTTTGAGTTGAGATCTGGTTTTTGGACAAATCACTCATATCAGAAGTTAGAAGGAGGTATAAGTGCAACAGCTAAGAGAGTAGAGTTCCATATGAAGTAACAGTAATTTAAACAGGTAAATGCCATCTGGTAAATCATTTCATGACAAAATGTATTTTTTAGAAAATGCAAACAAATAAGCATACAAAACCATAATGTTGGCAAATGGACAGTTGTGTTGCGGTGTCATATAATGAAATTCTGTCAGAGGCTGCGAAGCAGAAATGAAACTACTGTTGAACATGAAAAAAGGCTTATCTGAGAGGTTTTTGAATATTTATTCTTACTGAGGTATCAGTGCAACAGCTAACAGAGTAGAGTGTAAGAATGGGCTAAGAGTTGTCTTGGCACTTTTAAAAATGAATAAAGGCACTTTTATTAAAATCTCTGCAGAATTTAAGGCTGATCCTAAATGGGAGAGATGGAAGGGCTTCACAAACACTCTCTTCTTGGTAGCAACCCTATGTGAGTGGCAGAACCTCAAGTGAACTGTGTTTTGCAACACAGCCTTTTATTTACAGTCCACTCAGAGCAAATCTAGTGCTGATCCTTCATTGTGCTACAATTGTCAGAGAATTAATATCCCAGTTATAAAAATAAAGAGTCAGCTAGCTAAGGGTGGGGATGGAGAGAGGATGAAAATAGGTAAAGGTAAAGGTTCCCCCACACATGCGTGCTAGTCGTTTCCGACTCTAGGGGCTGGTGCTCATCTCCGTTTCAAAGCTGAAGAGCCAGCGCTTGTCCGAGGACGTCTCCGTGGTCATGTGGCCGGCATGACTAGACGCCAAAGGCGCACGGAACGCTGTTACCTTCCCACCGCAGTGGTCCCTATTTTTCTACTTGCATTTTTACGTGCTTTAGAACTGCAAGGTTGGCAGAAGCTGGGACGAGTAACAGGCGCTCACTCTGTTACGCGGCACTCGGGATTCGACCCGCCAAACTGCCGACCTTCTGATCGACAAGCTCAGCGTCCTAACCCACTGAGCCACCGCGTCCCTTAGGATGAAAATATCAGTGCATAAATACACAAAGGCAAGCTCTCCCCTTTCCCCCAAAGCCCTCATTTCACATTATATATAAAAAAGTTCATTTGAAACTATTTGACACAGGCATTTATTATTTTAAATGTATAGTTGTGTTTTTGAGGTAGGCCTCAGCTAGAAGAAAAATAAAACCACCCATTTACTTTCACTTTTGTTCTTCTCAGTTTTCCTGGAACCAGAGACTTTGGATCTCTTTTTTGACCTGTATCATTCCCTTCCCTCAGTGCTGTCTCAGTTAGTAAGTATAAAGCATCTTTAATCTTTTTTTTTCAGGAGGAAACTTTCTTTAAAGATGTCCACACATTATGTGTTTGATAAATCTGTCCCACTAAAAATGTCTGAAATTTTATTATTTTTATGCTTTTGCAACATGGAACGTGATATGCGTATACTATTGTCAGTGGGACATTTAGTATTGGGCAGTCCTGTTTTCTGGCCTGAGGAGATGGCTGCTGCAGTGGCACCCGGTGTTCCATAAGTAGTAGCTCATCAACACATTGAGAAAAGTATGTGTAGTCACTGTTACTATTACAGTTGTGTGCAGGTAATCCTCAACTTACAACCACAACTGAGCCCAAATTTTCTGTTGTTAAGGGAGTCATTGGTAAGTGGGTTTTGCCCCATTTTACGATCTTTCTTGCCAGGGTTGTTAAGTGAAACATTGCAACTGTTTAGTTAGTAACGAGGTTGTTAAGTGAATCTGGCTTCCCCATTGACTTTGCTTGTCAGAAAGACACAAAAGGGCATCACGTGATCCTGAGGACACCGCAGCCGTCAAAGATATGAATCAGTTGTCAAGGGTCTGAATTTT